>NC_141628.1:9748776-10062110 GCF_047967505.1 Dipteris shenzhenensis | reverse complement strand
GAAGCCCTAAGCCATATCTAAACTGTCTGATTCTCAATCAGTATCTCCTACGGCACAGTCACTGACTTAAATAAACCTCAGTGACTGTGCCATAGGAGTTATTGATTGAGAATTAGTAACTCCTATGGTACAGTCAAGTTGAGAGGTCCGCCTCTCGACTTAAAGAAACCTTAAACATACTTAAGGACTTGAAACCACCAATTTTCAATGGGGAAGAAAAAGAATGCAACAAGGACATTCATGCAAAAATGGCAAGACTTCCATCGACTCAGGAATACCCCCGCTAAAACTCAAGCGGTTGAAGTGAGTCTTTCCCTTGAAATGAGGCCTATAAATGGTGGATGAGCCTCAGGGAAAATGATAGGACTTTTAGGATTGGATTGAATTTGAACAAGACTTCTTAAAATAGTAATGAGTTAGAAAGAGCTTGGGAGGATTGGGGCAATTGTACTAGGGTAAGAACACTTTAGTCCAGTACGTAGTGAATTATAGGGAGGTAGTCCTTAAGCTAAAAGGAATCGATGAGTTCCAAAAGATAAGGGGTATTGTGAGAGGTCTGAAATACACCTATAAGGTTGACGTGAGAATAAATTCTCCCAAAACCTTTGAAATCAAGTATGCCCAAATATACGATGACATGATGCGAAAATCCAAATCTGGAACTTTGGAACAAACAAGTTTTGTTCCTAAGTTCAACAAATTTCCCATATTGAAAATAAAGCAGAACTTCAAGAAGGAGGCTTCTCAAGCACTACCTAAGAAATTTCAAATACAAAAATATCATCTCCTGCAAAAGAGGATCATGAAAGAGAGAAGGAACAAAATGCTTCAAATGGTTGGGCAAAGACCATGCTGCATGGAACTATCCTAAAAACAAATAGGTGGGAGATAAAGCCCCAAATAAACCTCCATAAAAACAAGTACACATGGCACAGGTGTTGCCACTTAATAATACTGAAAAGTACATTGAGGTGGAGGTTATCATGAGGATAGCACCCACATGTGCTGTCTATCATCAGCAATGTGGTAGCCCACTTTTGGTCCTCATGATTTAATGAGGATGCATGGAAAAGTTAAGAGGCAAAGAGTAAGAGTGATGGTCAGTGATAGTGTGACACATCATTTTTTAAACTACTTGTTAGTTACGAAATTTATGTTGCCAAAGAGTACAAGTGCCCATAATTATGTGGTCTCCCTAGCAAAGGGTGGTGATAAAAAGGTTTGGGAAACCATGATTCACAACAAAGGTGGATATCCAAGGTTATTCGGATGCCTTGGATTTCCAAATTTTGCATTTCGATCGAACAAATGTTGTGCTTGGTCGAGATTAGTTGTATAGTCTTGCGCATAGCTTACAACGGAGTTATATAAATAACTCCATTATGTTTGAAAAATATGGTAGAGTCTTCCAGATTTAGGGATTCATGGCGTGCCCAACTCTCCCCTTATTTCTTTGATGAAATTGGAACAACTTCTATAAGAACAAGAATGCAATGATAGCTTTAGAGCCTTTAAAAATAGATATGACACAAAATTGTATGGAAGATCTTCTATAATCAATCGACTCAAGATGGAGCAAAACTCCTTGACTTTGATAGCCTCACCACTACTATGGATTGTTGGCTTTACAACATGATAGAATTGACTTGACTAGGGACCCTGCGACCTTTATGAGCAGCTGCTCTACAAAGAGATGTAATTGACTCTCATCATAACAAAAAGAGCGAGAGCATAAACTGTTGCGCCATATAAACAGATATCAAAACCGCCTCAATGATCCTTCCAGACAACAAGAAGTAAACTGCCATCCACGAGCTAGTCGAGATCTTCTGCTGATTGGTCAATCAACACACCACCATGCACCACATGCACTGAAGCCACATAGAAAGCCTCATCCATTCCATTGCTCCACAAGGTACCACATGAGCCAATCACATGTGCCCATACCACGTACCAAACTAACCCTAATCTTTGGCATCATCTATGAGCCTTACTGCCAAAATTCCCCCAAGAAGACGAATGGAGATGCGCAACAAAAAATGACAACCGTAGCAACCACTACATCAACTAGGTATCGAAGATTTGCCCACAAAGAACCAAAAACAAAGCTATTTGAACAGATTAAACTACATATCTACTCACTAAGTGCTAAGATCATCTTAAATATTGTGTGTTTACGAAAAACCCCCATAGTGAAAATCTATGTTCAAAAGGTAAAAAGCCCAATCATGATCATTGAAATTTGCTTCAACCAAACCTGCAACTTCTTATTTCTTCTGCCAGTGACCTGAGCTTGAAAGGTTAAACTACATGAGTGATCTACTGATGATGAGCTTCACTTTGAATTAAAAATCCATAATCCTCCGTCAACATAGTTGCAAGTCCGGCACGCTTTTGCTATGCAATTCTGATACGGTTTGATGCCTCTACAACCTGCCACCAAACATTTCAAAACCTCATAGCCTCAAAAAGCACATGTACATCGTAGTCCACATAGCCTAGTAGAAAAGCTTCCAAGCATCATAATGACACCACTTTAATACCACTCATAGCTTTAGAGCCTTAAAAAATAGAGATGACACAAAATTGTATGGAATATCTTCTATAATCAATCAACTTAGGATGGGGAGCAAAACTCCTTGACTCTGATAGCCTCACCACTACTATGGATTGTTGGATTTACAACATGATAGAATTGACTCAACTAGGGACCCTATGACCTTTATGAGCAGCTGATCTACAGAGAGATGTAATCGACTCTCATCACAACAAAAAGAGTGAGATCATAAATTGTTGCACCATATAAACGGATATCAAAACAGCCTCAATGATCCTTCTAGACAACGAGAAGTAAACCGCCATCCACAAGCTACTTCGAGATCTTCTGTTGATTGGTCAATCGACACACCACCATGCACCACATGCACTGACGCCATGTAGAAATCCTCGTCCATTCCATTGCTCCATGAGGTACCACATGAGCCAATCACATGTGCCCATACCACGTGCCAAACTAACCCTAACCTTTGGCATCAGTCTACTGCCAACATGCGAGGTATACCTCTATAAACTTTCTTTTATTGGTGATTTTATTTCTGCTACATTTGAAAAGAAATTTTTTTCTCTTGATGTGATTAAAAAGCTCTTAAAAAGTATGAATTTTTGTTTAAAGATTTAATGGTTGAATTTAAAGATGTTTTTTCCAGTGACATTCTCTTGAGCAAAATGTAAATCATAAAATAGACATAATTCCTGGATCTACCCCTGTTTCTAAGACACCCTATACACTTAGTCAAACAGAAAAACGTGAATCGAAAGAAAAGTAGTTGAATACCTTAGGAAAGGCCAAATTCAACCTAGTCACCGATTTTACCTAGTAAAGAAAAAAGATGGCACTATGCGTTTATGCATAGATTATAGAGCTTTAAATAAAATCACAATAAAGAATAAGTATCCTATGCCTCGCATTGATGAGCTCTTTGATCAATTGCAAGGGGCAAAGTATTTTACTAAAATTGACTTAAGATCAGGATATCACCAAGTATGAATTAGAGAAGAGGATGTCCCTAAGACATCATTTTGTACTGGGTACGGGCATTATCAGTTTAAAGTAATGCCATTTGGTTTAATTAATGCTCTAGCAAATTTTATGACAGTTAGGAATAGTGTCTTGATGCCATATTTAGGAAAATTAGCTGTAGTATTCATATAGATGATATCCTCATCCTGGGGCACCAACTCCCTTTAGTAAGAATACCTACGAAAATTTTGAGTATGAGAAGAATTTAACAATGTTGCGAGACCAATACCTGAGACCCATGCTTGACATTGCACCTTGCATCCCATCTCAGCCTTGCAGAAAGCCCATAATACATCATTTATAACTACCATGTTGCTAACATGCAACATTAATGGAGGGCTTTTTTCCATTAACCACCCAGCTTCAAGTCCTGAGAGAAACCCCGTCAACCCCATATGAGAGTCTTTCTTCTTTCTCTCTCCTTGTCCCTTGAGTTGTCTTTAGAACTCTCCCCTATATCCAGTGACTGCCAAGAGTCCTTTATAGGAACTTACCCTTTAACTTTTCTTGGTTGTCCCTCTTTAATGCTGGGCATGATTACTCCTAGTCTTTAACCTTTGTGTCCACCGTAGCACTGTCGAGCCCTCTTGGTTTCCCACCTCCTATCATGACCTCGGTAGTATAGTTGATGTAACATTCCCTTCCCCTTAATAATGGTTTGCATCCTCAAAAACAATATTGGAAACCTCCTATAGAGATTGCTTACCCTGGTGAACTCTCTTTCCACTTAACCGAACATACTTGCCATATTGCATGTCACGTTCTTTTTTCTCGTCTGTCTTCTGGTTCATGTGGTAAAGAAGCAGGTTCCAATGAGTTCAACTAGGACTTCATTTCTAGTGAGATTATCATCATCTCCTAGCTTTCTTTTTAGCCTACTCACATGAAAGATTGGATGTACTCTACATCCCTTTGCCTCTGGTAAGGCGAATTTGTAAGCAACTTCTCCAATTCTTGTCAATATCATGAATGGTCTACAATACCTATGAGACAACTTTGGACATTTACCTATCCTTAGGGACTCTAAAGATTCAGGTACCTTGAGATATACTTTCTCATTTATTTCAAACTCCAACCTTCTATGGTCGAGGGGGGTTTTGCATAGCTTCTTGGTCTATCTAGAGCCCTTCTAATGGTATCTTTAGCTAACTTAATCATTTGATTCATATCCTTGAGAAAGTCTTTGTCCACTTGAACCTTTTCTTTTTTAATTCCCACTACCACTGGGGCTCTAGGTTGAAATCCTTGCATCATCATGAATGGACTAAAGCCTATAGTAGCTGAATGTTTCGCACTGTTATATGCAAATTCCAATATGGGCAAATACTGCTCGCAATCAATTTTCCATTTACTTACATATGCTCGAAGCATATCCTCAATAACCTGATTGACCCTTTTAGTTTGACCATCACTTTGTGGATGATCCACTGTGCTCATATTCAAAGAAGTTTCCAAACTCATAAACATAGCGCTCCAAAAATGGTTGTTAAATTTTCTATCTTGGTCACTAACAATACCAACTAGTAGCCCACATAATTTATAAATATGCTCCACAAAGAGCCTAGCTAATTCTAGAGTTTTAACCTCTTCATTGGTTGGAATAAAATGAGCAATCCATCCACAATTACCCACACAGAGTCGTCATTCCCCCTCTGTGTCCTAGGTAATCCAACAACAAAGTCCATGGAGATGTTTTTCCATTTTCCAGAGGGAATCTCCAATGGGTGTAGGAGACTTCCTCCCTTAAGGCATTCAACCTTATTGACTTTGCATTTTTGTCACTTCAATACATAGTCTTGGACGCCCTTGTCTATTCCAAACCTAAAGAATTGCCTCTTCGGAAGTGCATACGTCTTCTGAATTCCCGAGTGTCCAGCATTCAGACTATCATGACACTTGAAAAGAATTTGACACCTAATTTCATTATTATCTGGATGCATACTCTACCTTTGTAGAGCAAATAGCCATCCTCAGTAGTATACTTTTTCCTTTTGAGTCCTTTATCACCAACCAATGGTGTGTCACCATTTCCATGTGACTCTTCAATGAAAGCTCCTTGATTAGTTAGACCCCTCTTCTTAATTGCTTTCAATATTTCAAAAAATGAGAACCAAACTCACATTTTCCTTTTAAGGACTCTAGGAAATCATTTTGAAATTGAGTAAAACTCAATTCATTAACAATTGGCACTAGGCTTAGGGAGTGTGCTACCACATTGAACTCCTTCTGATATGTCAATTGGATCAAACTCTTGCATTATTTCAGCCCATCTAGTTTCTCTACCTTTAAGCTTTGCCTAATTGCAAATCCACTTAACACTTTCTTGATAAAAAATGATCTCAAATTTGGTACCATACAAATAGTGCCTCCATTTCTTCAAAGAGTATATTATAGCATACAACTCCTCATATGCCGAGTAATTCCATTGGGCATCGTTTAACTTTTTCTTTCAAAAGCCATTGGTCGACCTTTTGTAAAAGTACCACCCAAATGCAAAATCAATGGCATTTGTTTCAACCACAAATGGTTCATTGGGATCCACTCCCTTTAAGATAGGAGCACACGTTATAGCCATTTTTAATTTCTTAAAGCTATTCTTTTGATGTTCACCCCATATGAAGGTACTTCCCTTTCCCTTAAGCTGATCTGTCACGGAACATCAATCTTAGCATAGTCTTGGATGAATCTCCTATAAAACCCAGACAAACCTATGAACATTTGTAATTCTTGTAGGTTTGTAGGATGTGGCCATTCCAATATAGGTATTACCATTTCAGATCCATATAAATCCCTTCTTGGGATATAATATGTCCCAAGTACTTTACTTGTTTTTTGCAAAAAAATCACATTTGCATTCTTTTGCAAAAAGAGATTTATCTCTAAGCAATCGAAACACTTTTCTCTATGTTCTAGATGCTTTTTCTTGTTTGACTATAGATGAAGATCCTAGGGTGCCAACTCAATATGTATTATGTTACTACCCTTGTCCAAAATCTAGGGTATCGGGGGACAAGGTCCATATATAATATGCATGGATTTTCTACAAAATTTTCAAATATGCAAGGGAAAATCATGACAACCTCCAGTCCTCCCTACCACAAAGCATAAGGTTATACTTCAAAAGATATGAAATATTTTAAGTTTTGTACATATTTTTCATAATATTAGAGACCCAAGGGGGGGTCTTTTGGATGAGGGAGGATTTTTTTTTTAAATACGCTAGAATATAAAAACCAAAATCCTTTCAAAAACATGTAACTTTTTCATGTGTTACCCAAATTTCAAGATGTAAAGGCATATTTGAAGCTCTTTTAGTGTAGAACACAATCTTGCTAATATGACTAACTTTTACTCTTGCAGATGATGTCTCCCATGCATGGTCACCCAACAATAGAATTATTGGTGGACCACTTCTGCATGGCCAATGCAAGTGGAATCCACCTCTCGAGGTGACAAAATTGTGTGCATTAGGTTCTTCATCATGTCCATGGTCCTTTTATCATCAATGGAGGTAATGACTCCACAAAGACAAGGCCCGTACAACAAAAGTAGATAAAACAATTACACCCACTTCCACCCATTGCAAAGTGAATTGATGCTAGTCTATTTCAAAATCTTGTGCATAGCACATTGATCACTCATTCAGGTTGCTAGTTTTAGTTACCCCTAGATTGATACATTAGTTGGATGTTGATGAAAGTTCCTAGTCACAAGCTGTGATTCAACCCTATAGGAAAAACATATATAGTGCAAATTTGTGATGAATGGACATGTTGTGGAGACTTTGCATAACATATCTCACAATGTACACTTTGTTTCTTACAAGCATATGCATCTTGTTTACATTTGTTTGTTGGGAGAGAATATGGAATACATGGCAATACACCAGCCATGCCTACATTGAAAAGGTCTTCCACCTATTGGCCTCTCCATGGGTGTACGTGAAGACCACGTCAAACTAGCTTCATATCATAGAGTTGTTTCTATCATGGAATAGATTACTTTGAAGTGATAGTTCACATAATATTTCGAGGTTATTAACCTCTAGTGCAAAATACTATGTGTGCTAAGGCATCAACAGTGTGCATCAAGTTATCGTGGAGTTAGCACGGATTCTAGGGGCGTAAGTACCTGCAACTGCATGATCGGGCATGACAGTTACAACCGCACATTGTGTTTCATGCGGCAGTATCTCTTGGGATTCATTGCATGATTCTATTTATTCACGTATTCAAATTTCAAAGAGATGTCTCCATTCCACATTTTGAGTCTCCGTGTATTCTTGTTCGGGTGAGTATGTGTTTTGTGTATCTTGTAGCATCTTTCTTTTAGGGTGTTACACATTGACAACCACAATTTCACCATTTTTGCATATGCGGGGTGGGTGTGAACCCCCCATTCATGCCCACATTATCGGGCAACTCGGCATTTGAATCTACTATGAGCTATGGTCAATGTAGTCGAACTTCAAGCGAGCATCTTTTGCAAGAGACAGTGGATCCAGAAGGTGCAAATAGAGCTCTTCTCACTCAAGACATATCCGCAAGATCCTCGGTGACTTGCACCTTGCTAGTGCATTGTTTTGGCAAATCTGGCACTTGCATGCGGAGGCTCAACAATTGTCTGACGAATAGTGGAACAAACAAACTGCATGCATGTGAAGATAGTTGCAAGGACCTCCATAGCCCCTAGTCCTGACAACAAGGCTGCTCCAATGGCCTAGGTGGTTCATTTTTGCTGGCGGAGATCCCTTAGAGTAGGACGATGTGAAGATAGCTACAAGGACTTGTAAAGCCCCTAGTGCTAACAACAAGGCTGCTCCAGCAGCCTAGGCGGTCCATTCTCACTGGTGGAGATCCCTTAGAGCAAGGCGATGCTCAGTAGAACCCGAAGAATGTAGCCGGCAGTGCTTTGGAGCATGGTGATGGCTAGTGGGAGTCAGAGAGACCCACAAGAAGAGGCAAAATCACATCAGATCCTGCTATAGACCTTGTTTTGCATGGCAAGAGATTGCTCAGTGTGCCATCCTCACCAACTGCAAGACAAGTAATCAGTGCGGTGAGAGTCCTATTCACCACTCCAATATCTTCGACAGTCGGAGATGGACTGGTTGCGATTGTTTTGATTATTGTAGTTCCAATGGTAGCAGCGAATATCAATTACACCAAATTTCTGGGTAAATCCAAAGATGATCTAGACGCACATGTCCATTAGTTCAACAAGATCTATGCATTTAACAAACCCGGTGTGGTGGATGCTATGTAGAAAGAAGTGGTGTTTGAGTCTACTTTGGAGGGGAAGGCATCAAGATTGTTGGTGGAATACCCTTATAGATCACTTCACAACCTGCAATGCCATCAAGGTCCCATTCTTGAGGTGATTCCACAAAGAGAAGACAATTCTACAAACTCTGGAGGGATTGGGATCTTGAAGCACGGTTGTTAGGATGTCGAAGATTATGTGGCTCAATTCTGTCAACTTCTGCGACATGTCCTTCAAAACCAGCAACCATGCGAGAGAAGTCATCAACGAGTACTTTATTAATGGACTAGCTAAGGATGTCTGGATGGCGATGGCGACCATGGACAAAGTCACAATGCCTCTTAATGATGTGGTTGCACAGGCGATCCGTGCGGGGAAGGCAGTTTAAGGTCGGACAACCCAAGCATCGCAAGGCATCAAAAGGGAAAAATAAATAAAAAAGAAACCATTGAAGAAAAAGCACAGAGCCACGATAATTAATTCGACGAGATGAGAGCTTAGACGATAGTTCCTCAGAAGAAAACAACAAGGAGTCAGAAGCCAAAGAAGAAAAGAAGCCCAAAAAGACCTCTAAAATAGGAAAAGGGAGTTATGCGATGGTGTCAATTGGAGGATACTCGTCGGGAAGAGGAAGAACGAAACTATGGGGGATTCATTGCTGTAATCTTGGCCATTCCAAAATGGAATGTGCTTTAAATGAGAAGTGGTGCACCATCTGCATGATGAATATGCACACCACAAACCAATGTCACTACAATGGTTGAGGCCCTAGATCCCAAGGACAAATGCAATGGACAACAATAGTGTCTATGGATCTAGGAGCCTCCTATGCACAATAGTCTAGGATAGTAGAGCCCCAGGACCAATCTTCTTCTAGAGACGGTGGCGGACAAAGCCATGGATGTAGAAGAGGAGGTGGTGGTCATGAGGGAGATCAATAGAAGACTTGCCTATTCTTGCTAGGAGAAGGAAATTTGTGGAACGAGTGCCCGAAAGCCAAAGAGTGGGACCATCACAAAGCTGAATGGCAAAAGATGGCCGAGAAGATGCCAAGCACGTTGATGGTCCAGATCATAGCTGATGGTCAAGAAGTTACACTCGAAGTGAATGTCGTGACCCGATCTAACAAAGTGGTGAGGGGCTCGTCTGCCATGGTGGCCGCACTCCTTTATTGGCCAGTGCAGGAAGCAGTTCGACAGCATGAGAGGCAAATCCACCAGATGAGGTGTCAATTCACAAACCAATGTTGTGGAGACAATCCGCAAAGTGCAATTTGCAGAATTGCCACATTCTGAGGCAGCACAGGGACCGTTGCAGGTTGGGAAAGGATATCGGCTTCCAAAGGTCACTCTGAACCAAGCACCAAGCCACGTACGAGATGTGACAGAGAAGCCGGCAATGGCTACCACACGATATACACTACATGGATGCACCAATCCATATATCTCTCAGGCAATGGCTAGAATTAGTTCCACAGTTTCACAAGGAACTGATCCATTCCTTGATGGATGAAGCTGTTGTGCAAGATGTAGAGGTTTTCCAAGCCGCATCAATTCTCGTTCCGGTAGTGCCCCTCATTGACATGCGTATCCTAGTTATCTCTGCAAGAGCACAAAGCCATAACTTTTCACAAGTGTTGATCAACGGAGGGTCCAATGTCAACATCATAACTTTCAAGACTTGTCAAGAGATGGGTTGGAAAACATGGGAGCCATCACCATTCTTGGTGTGGATGGTGGATCAATGGCAAGTTCGGCCTATGGGAATCCTCAAAGCAGTGGTAATGGAGGTTGCGGGAATCTTCTTTATAGTCTCATTTGTGGTTCTCAACATGGAGGCGCCCGGTCTGGAGTACAGTTTCTTATTGGGTAGACCATGGCTTAGGCAAGCCAGAGTCAAATAGAACTGGGAACTCAACACCTTATCAATCTGAAGTGGAAAGAAAAGTTCGTGTTTCGATGGTAGCAACATACATCTGGAAGGCGTAGTATGGGTGGTGTTGGTGGAGACAATCAACATGGCAAACGGTCTGGGATGATGATGAGGAAGACAAGTAGGCTTGTAGGCAAATCCGGATCTGGTGCCTCTATTTTTAGTAGATGTTGAAACAACATACGAACAGTACATGCTGCCATGACCTTTGACAGGCATAGCAACTCCATTACCGCAACCAGAGTTGGTGGATGATCTAGTTATTGTTGCAGATATGTATTGGAAGCATGCCATGGAGCAAGAGAGGGAGTTTGAAGAACAAATGAATTGTGTGACTCGTGTTTAGAAAGGTGTCCTTGACACAGTGTTCCTGGGAGCTGACGGGAGCTCCAAACCAGTAGATATCAGTACCCTACTCAATGAAGAATTTCGCATGGCCATGGTGGCATTGCTGACAAAATTTGTAGATGTCTTCTGATGGGACTATTCTGACATGCGGGGTCTTGACCCCAAGTTCTATCAACATCGCGTCAATTTGAACAAGGATGCCACCTCAACCAAAATGCAGTGACATCAATGAATTCGCATGTGGCAAAGTAGCTTAGAGAGCCTTGTCCAAGTCAGGTTCATAGCGCCAATCGATAATCCGGAATGGATCTCTCCAATTGTCATTGTGCCCAAGAAAAACAAGAAGCTGCAGATCTGTGTCAACCATAGAATGCTGAATGCAACAATAGTGCCAGACCCATTCCCCCTTCCATACCTAGATTTGAGGCTAAATGAAGTTGTAGTACATGAGGATTATTCCTTTCTGGATAGATATAGTGGGTACAATCAGATAAGGATGGCCCTGGAAGATCATCCCAAGACAACATTCATCACCGCATGGGGTGTTAATGTATGTATCGTGATGTGGTTTGGGTTGAGGAATGCCCCATCCACCTTTCAGCGAACCATGCAAGAGATCTTTGGACCTTACTTGATGGAATTTGTGTAGACTATATGATCTCAGTGTGTTTCAAACCATCTGGAACACTTGCGGCTCTGCTTCGTACGCTATTGGGAAGTGTCTTTCAGCTTGATCCTGATGAAATCTGGATTTGTGGTCTACAGTGGCTGCTTATTGGGACATGTCATCAATGTGGAAGACATTGTGATAGATCCCGCCAAGGTGGAGGCAATCATGCAGGCACCAGCACCATTAAATCTGAAGGACTGTTTGCGATTTTTGGGCCAAATCCATTGGCATGGTACACACTTGCTGTTTCTTGCTCACATGGCCATATTCCAGTATGCTCTGGCGCATGCGGAGCCAAAAGCCTTCTTCTAGTCCAAAGAATGCAAGAAGTCTTATTGACAACTCAAAGTTCAATTGTCCAGAGCACCTGTCCTTTTGTCTCCAAATTGGGACATAACGTTCCACGTGTTTGTGGATGCCTATGATCGAGTAGTGGGCAATCTACCAATGCAGGAGGCGATGGTGGGATGGTATCAACCCGTTTATTATGCTAGCCGTCGCAGACTCTCCACAGTGGAAAAGAACTCTCCACAGGCTAATTTTCTCAATGAAGAAATTTTGGCACTATCTCTTGGGTTGCCAGTTCCTGTTCCACGTGGACCATTCCACACTGCTATATTTGGTCAAGCAACATAATCTTATAGGCTGACTGGCACAGTGGATACTTCTTCAAGAATTCAACTTTGAAGTAGTACACAGGCGTAGATCGCAACATGCAATTGTGGATAGTTTATCTCGGGTAGAATCTCGCGAGCCCGCAACTGGCATTGAAGATGAATTTTTGGATGTGGAGCTTAATGCGATCTTCATGGCATCTATTATGGGAAAGAAGTGTGGAGGAGGTACATTCGGAAACCCCCTTATCCTGGTATGATGAATTGCTCTTCTTTATGTGATTGTTAGAACGATGTCACGGTACCTGATCAAAGATCTCAACGTTATTGGTTGGCTTTGCGGAGCCGAGGATTTGAAGTGGTGATGGGTCAACTCTACCAATGGCATTTATGACCATATCAACCGATTTTCCCATCCATGCCGGCATGCCACGGAACTAATCCCACACTAGAAAATCTCTAAATAAAAATTCATCAATACTAAACACTGAAGGCCAAGGAGTTGCCAAAACCACCACTCCAACAAACATGCAAGCATCCCAAGTACATCATTGCAAATTTCTTCAAATACACACCGTAAAAGAAAGAATCCTTTTCCCATGAACTTGACACTGTATCCTTCAATAGGGACCTCACATTGAAACGCCAAAAATTTCGACAACTCTCCAATTGTAAGTATGTGTCCAATAAAAAATAGATATACACCACCACTGGCTAGCTTCTCAATCTCCAGTTTAATAGTGGCAAATTCCAATCGACAAACAGTGCCATGACACTCTATTCTCATGCAAATCATTCTTGTTGGACTTAGACTCTTGTTTAATGACTTTTTCACACAAGAATCCCCAAGCCACCTCATTCGATAGCGACGAAAAGCCCGCTCTAAGCTTCTTAGTGACCATTTTTGCATATGAGCACTAGCCTTCAAGAGCTAGCTACTCCTCACACCTCCTGACTCCCACGACACCCCTTTAGTAGCACCAAACTTTGGTGCACCAGCATGCAACCTCACATCTACACCAGCCTCAAATTCCCTCACAATCACCTCACAAACAATCTCACCTTTTTCCACCAACTGACTCATCACTCCTCGGATGCATTGCTTAGATGTGTGCTTCTGCATGAACAAGAAGCAATACTCATTAAAGTGGCAGGCGGTCACTTTGCGAGAGCAATCACTAGTAAAGAAAGTGATGTAGGCTAGACTTTGGTGGCCCACACTGCCAAAGGATGCCTGACAATTCGCATGGGGGTGCGACCTATGCCAGAGATTGGGTCAGCCAATCGATCGGGATCGGATGCCAATGCAGCAAGTGCTACCACTTGGACCCTTCCAAAAATGGGGACTAGATTTTTATGCATCCATTCAAGCATGTAGCCACAATGACCAAAAATTGCTACATGCTAGCCATGACATATTGCTACACCAAATGGGTCGAATCTTGGGCTTTGCGGGATAATACAACAAGATCCACAACCAAATGCCTGTACAAGGATATTTTCTGTCAATTTGGTTGCCCCATTGAGTTGGTGAGGGATCACGAAAAGCATTTTGTTGCCAAGGTGATCAAGGAGATGACCTCATTTTACATGGTGATTCGCAAGAAATCCTCCTCGTATTAGCCGCAAACCAACGGCAAAGCCAAGTTATCCAACAAACACTTCAAGTGGATCACTACCCTGCTAGTTAACAATCATCGCACAAATTTGGATGAGAAATTATTGTCTGCATTGTGGGCATACCACACTTCATTCAAGGTAGCCACAGGGTTGACACCATTCAAACTCACATTCGGAATGGAGGTGATCACCCCACTTGAGTGTGTGGTGCCTAGTCTCCGCATTGTAGTGGAGGATTGGCTAATTCTATAAGAGTCTATGGAATTTTGACTTGATGTGCTGGAACAGCTGGAGGAAGACCACATGGAAAGGTATTATCTCACCCAGGTGGTGCAAGCATGTAGAAAACAAAGGGTCGACTTGACCTCCAAGAAGAAATTGCTCAAGAACGGACAACTGGTCTTGATTTGGCATGGGCAGGATGCCGGGCAAGTTGAAACTGGATTTTTGAGTATTGCAGGTCGACTTCGTTCTACTTGGTGGCTCTCCAAGGCCACATGCTTCCCTCTTGAAATGGATTTTAACTACGGAGGTACCATCTTGAGGGGCGCCTTCAATGCCCATTTTTTGAAAGGTGAGGTAATCATTTTGTGGATCCAGGTGGGCAATCAATATCCAATTGTGGATTCAAGCAGTTCATGGAATGATGTGACTTAACGCCTAGTGTCATCTCCAGTTTAGTGCCAGTCACCATGCATGTCGTTCCCATTGGGTGTTGGAAGGAGCTCATTTTAGTCATTTCCACTGTGTGTTCACAGCTCCTCATGCTTGCCCTCACCCACCTACTCAATTTTCTGCTTTCTCACAGCACCCACTTTCTGCAACTCACAAATCCATGGTGATGTCTCTCATTCATCCTCTCTCCCCTTCACTAAGTGAAGAACAAATAGACGAATGGCTACGACGCCTTAGAATTTGTAGTTTCTCAAGAATCGATTGGGTGCGCATTGTTTTACATCCTCAAATTGTACAACTGTGCAATGAGTTGGCATAAGCAGATCAGGTGACAACACCGAGTTACCCAAGGAGATTCAGTGTGGATCTCATCTATGGTTGTACCTGCCTATGGATAGTGAGAGTCAGAACGTTCCAACATTCGGTATAGTAGTGATGGAGGTAGCATTTGTAGCACCAATTTGCAGGGAGTATCGGTTGAGCAATTGAGATAATGTGCAGCTGCGTGAAGACTTCAGATGGGTGCTAGAGTCCCTCTTCTTTCAAGTGAAGACGTACACAATCTCTCTACGCACACGAGGAGTTATATCATTTGCAGAGATGCATCCGGTGGCCTAGGCGAGGATCTTGAAGGAGTGCCTGTAGGCAGAAGTAGCACGGGTGGCAAACGTAGCAGACAAGGGGAAGGTGGTCGGAGGTCCATACAAAGGTTGGGCAGGTGCTCAACGTCCTCTTCTGACTCATAGATGAGCCAGATGTACCCTTGCGGATCACGGCAACCGGGCACTGGAGTCTGGTGCATGAAGGGTCAAGGGAAGGGACCACAGTCCCAATGACGCGGCGGAAGAGAAGAATGATGGAGGCAGCTTATCTCAGAAAGAGCCACCATGTTCACACGCACCCCTTTCAACACCAGCATTGGTACCACCCTCTACTCCTCTACGAACTCCAAGAGCTACTCAGCTAATCTTTGTTGCGCCAAGAACCCCGCTGGTGACAACTACAGCGGCCACTACGAACATTGCGAAGGACATCGGTGACCATCAGCGCTCCTACCACGATCCATGTGGAAGGTGAGTCAAGTGTGACCTTGAGCACTCGTTTGTTTCGGAAGGTGCAATGGGTCTCAGTAGCTCTCTGTCAAGAGAGGCTTTTGCAATTAGTAGGAACTTCGCACTGGCTGTCGCAAGTACAATGGAGGGTATCTCCAACGTGTCAATATAGATTTTGTGTTCCCTCCCTGTTACTTCGGCCATTTTAACCACGGCGAAGAGCTCGATTCAGATCATCCCATGGAGACCCAGTGGATAGCACAGCGGGAGACTCAGCAGCAACTTACAAAGTTGCAGAGTCAAAATGAGGCACTACGAACATAGAACGCCGCCCTTCAGAGTCAAGTGGAGCGGATGCAATAGATGGAATCCAGACTCCAGACTCTTGAAGCAAGAGTGCGAGAAGCGGAACTCATTGAGGAGAACGCCCGCAACCTTCATGAAGAGAGCCTCCAAGATGCATTTGCAGAGTTCCAGAGCTGAATAACTACAGATGCACTAGCACATTTCCTGGCAACAGTCCCCAGAACGCTTGCGGTGAATGTGGACTAGCTCTTCGATCTACTAACAACTCTACAAGATGAAATGCAGAGAGAATGGGACGTCCAGATCTTAAACACATGCTAGACCCTGGCTCATCGACCTCCAAATCCTGATGCAGATGGTGGCGCAGGCAGATTGTCTTGTGTGGGTATGCATAACCCTGACAGTCTGCACTTCAACGTCAACCGTGATTGGCCCACAACCTAGTGAGCGGACAAAGGAGATCATACGACGGATAAACACAAAGCCGTAGTAGAACCTACTAGGCAGATTGGGAGGCCCGGTATAACACCCTGGCGAAAGCAGGAGCGTGAGCAATCAGAGGGTGAATAGACTAGATCAATCGGTTGAAGGAAAAGATGTGGAAGATTTGTTTTTGGCTAGAGTACACAGCTCATTCCTTCGCACTGACCTTGCCGCCTCATCCCCCTTAGTGGAAATCAGTAGACAGGTTCCTTCAAGTCCATTGCATTGACTTCCACACCCCCTTTCCCCCTCTTTCAGACTCCCAATCCCTGTGACCGCAATAATTTGAGCGACCGGCGTCATTACAAGAGCTGAATTTACCGCCCGGATTAACAATCCACGAGCAGCTATCGAGAGAACAATGGTCTAAGCCAGTCAAAGTCAACTCATCTTGGCGGAAGTAAAAGAGACACGCAAGTTGGGAGCGACTTCAATTTAGGCGAGAACGAAGATCAGGACGATGTGGAATGGATGGAGCAGGTTTGATCGAAAGTGGTGGTGCTTCTTCAAGCCAAATGATGTGGTATGTTTAGAAGATGCCGCAAGCAGCAAGAAGGCGGAGAACAAGGAAACGGTGCTAGACAACGATGATCCCGCGGTTATAAATACAACGTTCCTAGTTCCTTAATTGGGTGTCATGTGACTATCTTTCATGAATACTTCGGGGATTCTACTTGGAGAGGTTCTCTCCCTTGGCATAGCCCAATCGATTGTAATGCACTTGCTCAGCATTGGGTCTAACCTCATCAGGCAATAGTCGTCAGTTGTGGATCCGCACAATCTACCGTGAGTGCCATGTGTTAAGGCATTAACAGTGTGCACGGGGTTATCGTGGAGTTAGAAAGGATTCCTAGGGGTGCAAGTACCCGCAACCGCATGAGCAAGCATGACGATTGCAACCGGATGTTGTATTTCATGTGACAATATCTCTTGTGGATTCATTCAAGGTTCTATCTATTCACGTATTTGGATTTCATAGAGATGTGTCTCCTCTCCGCATTCTGATTCTCTGTGTATTCCCGTTCGTGTGTATGTGTTCCGTGTATCCCATAGTATGGTGTTACAATGTGGCTATAGTTTTCGAATTGTATCTATCGAAACCTTCTATCCTAAGAATTATTATGGATATGGCTCAAAGAAATCAATGGTAGTGTATGAAAAAATATGCACATGAGATATTTCAATGTAAGTTTGATCCATGTTAAGGTGCATATGTTTGCAATATACTACATCGATTATAATTTCAATGAATGCAATTGCTATCACCAACGATGTATGTGACATCAACATCAAACTAGCTTCTCTGATAGAAGAAGCTAAAGTGATTTGCATTCTTGTGTGCATGCTCTCCATAGCTATAACCTGACAAAGGCAAAATTTTATCAAACTTGTTGTAGGCTAACTTGAAAAAAGGATATCCATCAATATGTTTGTAAATAAAGCTTGAGAGTTGACTTTATCAGACCAAACAGGTTTGCAAAATGATTTCAGAACCGCATGTTTGAAAAACTAGCTTTCCTATTCAATTTTTTTTGCAAAGCTGAACAAAGAATAGAGAGTACACAGCAAACTGGAGATGAACAAAATTTTTCTTCAATACTGATGTATATACAGATGATGGCTCCATCCACCCGTGCGCTCCCACAGTGGAGCTTAGATGGCGATCTAGACAGATACTAGGTGAAGAGCTACTAGCTGGAAGATCTGATCCGATGCAATGGACTGGGGAGGTCGCCTCTTTATAACTATGAGGACGGTAGTTGGATCAACGTAGTCTGTGGAACCGACCAGTCAACCTAGTCGGTGAAGCCGACCAGTCAACCTAGTCGGTGGACCCGATTAGTCGTCCATGGAATATTCAAGGAATATTCCCTATACCATCGCAAGAATAAGAGGCTCCCACACAATCACCTTTCTACCATCAACGATCTCATTGATAGACCTCATCTAATATGTAAGTCAGGATCCATCCAGTGTCCCGAGCTCACACATGGCTTCTCCTCATATGGGGGCCTTATAACTTGAGCACCTTGGACCACTGGTGGTTACCAGGAGGGTGGGGCATTGAGCATATCTAACACCCCCCCTCAATGTCCACCTGTAGGTGAACTACCGTCTCGACCCAATGCAGAGTCTCTGCAGATGACCCTGAAGCTGATCCATCCCGAGTGCCTTGGTAAAGATATCTACTCCATTTTGCTATGTTGGACAGTAGACCAATTCCACTATCCCGTCCTCGATCAAATCACGGACATAGTGATACTGAATCTCTATATGTTTTGTGCGCGCATGAAACACTGGATTTTTAGCAATGGCCATGCAACTTTGATTATCGCACCTCAGCACAGTTGCCTCATCCTCTTGCACTCCCATGTGCTATAAGATCCTCCTTAGCCACACTGCTTTACAAGCAACAAAACATGCTGCCTTGTACTCAGCCTTGGTAGAAGATAATGCCACTGTTGGTTGTTTCTTACTGATCCAAGAGAAGATACCTGAACCTAAAGAGAAACAATATCCAAAAACTAATTTCCTAGAATCAGCATCTCCAGCCCACCAATATGAGTCACAATGACCAGCCAAGGAAGTGCCCATACCATAAGTGATGCCATAATTAAGAGTGCCCTTCACATACCTGAGCACCCGCATCCCTGCATTCCAATGATTCTCCCGGGGCTTATTGGAGAACTTGCTTAAAACGCCAACAGCAAAACTGATGTCTGGTCTAGTGTTACATAGATAGATGAGACTACCGACCAACCTCCTGATGTCTGTTGGTGGTGAGGCATCCTCCATAGACAGCCTCGCATTTACCTCCATAGGTGTAGCTATCTCCTTGCACTCAGACATACCGAATGCCTTCAAGATCTCCCTTGCATATTTCTGCTGAGAGATGAAGATCTTGCTTGGCTCTTGCCAGACTTCAATCCCCAAATGGTAGTGCATGTCTGTCATCTCAAACTCTGTGCTCAACACCTTTCTAGTCTATTGGATCATGTCTTCATAGTCACCTGTAATAAGGAGATCATCTTTTGAAGTTTAATTTATGAAAGACTTTGTCTATCCATTGGTACCATGCTCTTGGGGCCTGTTTCAGCCTGTACAGAGCCTTCTTTAGCTTACATACCTTGTTCTCATAATCTTGTTCTCAGAATGGGGGGCCTCAAACCTAGATGGCTGAGCAGCCATTGATAGTACTGTGTGAATAGACCTCCTCCTTGAGGTCACCATTCAAGAATGTTGATTTGACATCCATTTGATAAACTGGCCACTTTTTATGAGCAGCCATTGATAGTACTGTGTGAATAGTGGTCATTCTGGCAGTCGGAGTGAAAGATTCTTGAAAATCAGACCCTTCAACCTGCTAAAATCCTTGTGCAACCAATCTGGCTTTGTACTTTTCCAAAGTCCCATTGGCCTTGTACTTTACCTTCCAAACCCACTTGGTGCCAATAACCTTTCTGTTAGGTGGTCGATCTACCAGTTCCCAAGTTTCATTCTTCATGATGCTGTCATATTCTACTTGCATAGCGTTTTTCCAGTCTCAGTCTACAAGTGCTTCCTCCAAACTCGTAGGCTCCTTTACTTCTGCAATAATCTCAGCCATCAAGGCCATATTGACTATGTGAGCCGAAGCCCTTCTTTGCTCCTCGATTCTCTAAGACCGCCTTGGTCCATCTGCATGCTGCTCAATAGACATAGGCATCTGGTTATCATGGTTGTAGAGCTGCCTTACCCATCGCGGCAATGTCTTTTCCGGTGGTGTAACAACAGGTTGGTGACTTATACCTTCATCATCTAATATTTCCTCCTCTATAGCTCCTGGGATAGGTCCATATTGAATTACCTCTTCACTTGATGATAAAGTGGAAGAGCTCTTCTCTGTCTCCACTGCATGCGGCTGCTCCTTGAACACCACATCGCGGCTCACTATGATCTTCTTTGCCTCTCGGTCATACAACTTATAGGCTTTCTTCTCATCACAATAGCCTAAGAAGATACATTTGGTGATTTTTGGTTGTAGCTTGTTTCTCTCTTTGTCTAGTACATGCGCATAGCATTCACACCCAAATGTTCTGAAGTGGAAGACAGATGGCTTCTTACCGTTGTAAGCCTCATGTGGTGTTTTACCTTTGAGTGCCTTTGTATAGCTGCGATTAAGGATGTAAACCGCAGTATTGACAGCCTCAGCCCAAAAGTGGTTTGGCAGTTCAGTACCTTTCAACATACACCTCCCCATCTCCACGGTGGTTTGCATTCAGTGTTCAACAACTGAATTTTTCTGAGGCGTATGTGGTGTCGTCATTTGTCGCTTGATCCCTTTGCTCTTGCAAAAATCTCCAAACTCTGTAGAAACAAACTCACCACCACCATCCGATCTGATTTTCTTCACTTTTCTCCCTGTTTCATTTTCAACAAGTTGTAGCCATTCTTTCAATTTACCAAAAGCTTGAGCCTTTTCGCAAAGAAAGTACACCCACATCTTCCTACTATAGTCGTCGACAATCAATAAAAAATAGGAAGATCCCCCCAAGGCCTGTGTAGGCATCTTACTGCACAAGTCAACATGCACCAACTCTAGAGGAGTGTTTGCTCTATTCTTGCTTTCTTGTGGGAATGCCTTTCTCTGTTGCTTGCCCATCATGCAAGCTTCACACGGTTCTTTGATTTCTGCTACTACAGGTAAGTGAGAACCATACCTTGCTTCTGCACCTCCTTCAGCACTGCAAATCCGATGTGGCCAAATCTTTCGTGCCAAAGTCTCACTACTACACACGCATCCTATTGCGACGTTTACGTACCGACGATTAGCGCCCGCTTAGCGTTAATCGTCGGTATAAAAATCGAGTGTCGTAAATCGTCGCTATATAGCGACTTTTAATAAGCGTCGCTATATAGCGCCGACGTTAAGAAAAGTCGCTATATAGCGACTTTGAAAGGTCGCTATATAGCGACCTTAGTAAAAGTCGCTATATAGCGACTTTTAAAGGTCGCTATATAGCGACACTGAGACTATATTATAGCGACGTTTTACAGAGAGGTTTTTTTTTTTTTTTTAGCCTTAAAATTTATTTTCTTCCAATGACAAAATTTTTTAAATTTTCATACATGTTTGAGCTCATAGAGAAATAAAAAATGAGAGCATGTACATCAAGCCTTTGAAGCTCATATATTCATGTCCAAGTTGGAGATGAGAAAAATCAAATTAAATAAGAGCATTTACATCAACTGTTTCATCTTGAGCCAAGTCTAAGGCGCCAAGCAAGTCTATCTCCAACTCTATACCGAGTTGATCTCCTATATCATCATCGTACTCTAGCATCATACGTTCACCTAAAAGTATTTGATCATCTTCTTCAATTAAGCTTAAGTGTGGTGATTGATCTTGACGATTGTTGTCTTCCTCGTCAATATCGTGATCTCCATCCTCCTCCCGTGCGATGTCATTATGCGCATCTTCCTCTTGCCTCATATGGTGATCTACATCTTCTTCGCTAGATTCATCAATTGGATCCGGATTTGGTAGTGGCATCTCCATATCCACATCTCGATCTTCAAAAATCTGCTTACTTCGTGGTGCAACTTGGATCACGTACCACCATCTTGGATCAGAACGATCCGGATGAAAAACCACCTATATTGAAGATGAAAAATCACGTGCCAAATGTCGTCAATTATATATATATCAATGGACTTAAAAAACGAAAGCTTCGACTAATTAAATCATTAGTATGCACCTGCTCACAGTGCTCGGGAAGAACAAAAGTATCACTTTCATCGGTCCAATGTTTGGTGGAGTCTATTGCAAAGAGACCGCTACCATCTTTTCTCACAGTTGCATGGGGACCGTTGTAAGTAGTTCTAAACCATTTTACATCAAGAATGAAAATAGTAAATCGTCTGAAATCAATTTCATAGATGTCGCGTATGGTTCCACAATAATCCAACTGTGAGGAGAGAAGATTGGTATCCGAAGCACTTGCTCGGCTATCTTGTGTGAAGTTAGCCATGACTCCACAATCATACGTGACTCTCTTTGAATCGATGCGTTCTATGCGAAAATGTCGTCCATATGACCATAATGCACTGTACTTTTTGTACTGTAAAAGAGCATCATTAAAACAATGAAGATGCACCTATTTTATAGCATATATTGCCACAAATAATTACTTAATTACATCAAGACATAAGAAACTTACATGCACCATACATCCAGATGATAACTCCCGCTCGCGCTCGTTTATTATCTCTCCATCACGTTCGGCTTTACGTATAGCTAGTTGTAGCCAATCAAGTGACATGTGAGTAGGGAGAAGAGCCAGATCTCGTGGATATGGTTGTGATCGCCTGTACATTACTCTGAATCTCGTCCTTGCATTTATTCTTTCTGCTTTGGCCACTTCATATCTCTCAATCCACTTCTGCATCTCAGGGCTATTGAGGATACAAAACTTATTGAATTTCTCCATTTGCTCTTCGCTCATCTTTCTTTCAATCCCTTTTCCTTGGGGGACCTCGCCAATGATGCGATCATCATCCTTGTTGTGCCAAGCTTGCGGCATATCAGGATCCGTGGATGCAAGAAACTCTGTGATATATACTAATGACTCTTGCACAAGCCATCCCTCTGCCATGCTTGCTTCTGGTCTTGCTCTTTGTCTTACAAACCCCTTTAAAGTTTTCATAAACCGCTCGAGAAAAAACATCCATCGATTATGAACGGTACCTGCTATAGCCACCTCATCAACTATGTGCACAAGCAAGTGGACTTGAGTTGTCATAATGCTTGAGGGAAAGTGCTTCTCAAGCAAGCATACGGCTTCGATGGATTCCACCCTAGCCTTCTCGATGCTCGATATAGAGATCTCTTTTTGAGATATCCACCTATTTCACATGTCCATGCATATGTAAGATATTTGAGATATCCACCTATTTCACATGTCCATGAAGAAAATAGATAATGCGAATTGATAGTAAGCATACCTCACAATACCACAGATCTTGAATATAGCATTTCTAACATCTTCTTGTAAGCACCCTTTTATTGTAATTGGAAGGATGAACTATCAAAGCAACAATGAAATCATGTCAACAATATAACATAATAATAATTACGCTAATGCATCACTATTATCGGTACACTAATTCTACTTAGAATACCTGTAAGACCTTGTGCCAATCATGGGACTTGAGGCCACTAAGCTTATTGTCCTTTGAAAATGCTCCTTTCAAGCAACGCATGTACCCTGTCGGTGTTTGAAAAGAGGCAATGTCTGCCTTGATCGTTGCCTCCTCCCTCGTAGAGAGGATCCACGTTGCTTTCGGGAGGACAACTTTTCCTGAAGCATGCACTTGGGGCCACAAACGAGACATCCTATTCATAGCACGCAAGTCTTCTCGCACTCCTCTCGAGTCCTTGGAACCAACCAAGTGTGCCCAAATGGTAGCCCCCACATTCTTAAAGATATGCATGGGATCCAAGAGATGATTGATTTGTAACTGACCCCAATAAGGAAGCTCGTGAAAGATCGATAGCCTCTTCATACCAGGAGGAGGTTCCTCTCCATTCTCCCTCCAAGCTTGAATCCAATCACTTGCTTTTAAATATGATGGTGGTGGATCAAGCTGACCTCCACGTGCGAGATGGTCGAGCGGAAGGTATCGAGCATGACCTTCATAAACATTTTTCCTCATGTGTTTGGAGTAGCGTGCAAGCGATTTCAGAGCGGGTCCACAAACAGGACAAGCATGGTACCCACTTGTAACAAGCCCTGCACGCGTGCATGAATATGTTAGTACAAGACATGCGTGCAAAAGAGAGTAAAAAAAGCATAATCCCTCATTGTACATGTAAAGACATAACCACGTACCTGCGCACTCTCCATATCCTGGGTAGTCATGCATGGTCCACATCAAGATACCCCTGACGGAAATATCATTGGTATGCCTAGGAGCTCTGGAAATATCAAAGACCTGCACTCCTCTCCATAATATCTGTAACTCCTCTATCAAAGGTGCCATGTACACGTCCATGTTTCTTGCCTTGTACTTTCCTGGCACAAGTAGTGCAAGCATGAGGTGTCCCTTTTTTATTGTTAGCCATGGTGGGATATTGTAATTCACCACGACTATGGGCCATGTCGACCAAGATGTCGAGCGTAACCCGAAAGGATTCACGCCGTCCATGGCTAGCCCAAGATGTAAGTTGCGTGGCTCTCTCGCAAAGTCCGGCCACTGATTATCTATGTGCTTCCAAGCCGCACAATCTGCGGGAATCCTCAATGTGTGATCAGTGGACCGATGAGATGCATGCCATGTCATCAACTCCGCTATGGATTTGCATCGAAACATGTGTTGTATTCTTGCAATGATGGGAAAGTGTCTTAAGACCTTAACCGGTATCCTCTCACCCTGCAAGTCATCTCTATATCGTTGTTCCCCACACTTTGGACAACTAGCCAAATCTCCATGCTCACGACGAAAGAGAATACAATCATTACGGCAAGCATGGATGGTATCATAATCCATACCCACCATTGTTAGCATCTTTTTCGCTTCATCTCTTGATGCGGGCATGGTATTTGGTGCAGGCAACATCTTTTGGAGCAACCTATGACAAAGACACTATCCAAATGATGATTCTCAAAACAAACAATATCCAAATAATGAGTCAATCAAATTAATGCAAGGGCTAACCTCATTAAGGCCGAGACACTTGTATCCGACCACCCATACTGTACTTGTAGATTCAAGATTGAGAGACAAGCATGTAGTTTAGACATCCTGGCACCCTCGTACAATTGTGTTGATTGCAACTCTCGCATTTTCACCTCAGACTCTGACATCACGTGTACGTGGGATGTAGTGCCCCTAAAAATGGAATCCATCATGTCGACCATACCCTCGTCGTCATCTGGGAGACTATAGTCTTGTTGAAAGTGAGAAGGTATATGTGTACCCTCGTCACCCTCGTCATCCTGTCATAAGCTCATTCGTGTAAATAGAAGATCTTCTAATTCCGGGTATACAATAAGATTGCGAACTTAAATAGCTTTGACTTACCGATGATCCATCAACATGTGCAACACCAACGGGGGGTATTGGTTCCGCCTCCTCCCCATACATCCGCAAGTGGCGCATGATAATACGACGTTGATGTCGTACTTCTCGCTTGCAATGAGTGCAATGACAATATAACCTCTCCGTAAGCCACTTCGTGCTCCCGAGCGTTGGCGCATCATCGGATGAGCTTCCACTCGTCCCTTCCATCTACACTTATAAAACCAAAACATAAGCATGAAGAGGAGATGTACACAATTATGAGCATAGCATGTTTAATTTGAGCTTCTCTTGAGGCTATATAAAAAGAATGACATCGCTATATAGTAAGGATTGAAACAAAAAATCCTATATAGTAAGGCTATGTAGTAAGAGGAGATATTGACAATTATAGGCATAGCATGTTTGAGTCACAAGAGGCCTCATTAAAAAACAAACAGTAAGCGTGGCTATATAGCGACGCTCTGTTCCGTCGCTATATAGCGACGATTTTAATTGAAAGCGTCGCTATATAGCGACGTTTTCAATTAAAAACGTCGCTATATAGCGACGAATAAGCGTCGCTATATAGCGACGCTGTGGGTTAAAACCCGAAACGGCGAAACCCGCGGCGTTTTGCTCAAAGCTTTCCTAATCTCTAAACTAAGCTCTTCAAAATCTCCTCCCACCTATTTTCACTGACCTCCCATCTATTCCAAGCAACCTCCTACCCTATTTCCCACTCCTTACCCTCCTCCTACCTCTTGTGCACCCTCTCTCTCCTTTTTCCCTCTTTGGTTTCCAGAAAGAAAGTTCTTCAAAAGGTGAGTTTTTTTCAACAATGTAGGTTGTTTGTTTGTTAGCTTTGGTTTTGTGAGTGTTTCTACTTGTATTGCTAAAGTTTTAAACTAGTTTTCATGCTTGATTAGAAAGGATTCAAACAAAAAACGAAATTTCAAGAAAGAAAGAAAGAAACTCACCTCTTCTTTCTGTATTTCTCTTCCTTCTCTTCCTTCTCTTCTCCTCAATCTCCTCCTTTCCTTGTCTCCTCAATCTTCTCTTTCCTTGTCTCCTTTCAAGAAGTTGCTTTTGTGATCTCCTCTTTCCACTAACATCTTATTTGAAAAAATGGGTTGTTTTCTCTCTTTTGTAGGGCCAGTCCACTACACCGAGCGGGACATAGTCTCTCTTTTGTGGGCCCAGTCCACTACACCGAGCGGGACATACTTTTACAGGTAAGTGCTTCCTCTTCTTTCCATTTAAGCTTTTTGTTATTTGCATTGGCCTGCAGCTAGCGCCTTAAGCGCTAGCTGCAGTGATGGGTGTAGGAACCCTCTCTTCCCCCTTCTCTTTTTCTCATTTTCCCCCTTCTCTTTTTTCCCTCTTCTCTTATTCTCTCTTTCCCCCTCTCTCTTTTCCCTTCTCTCTTTCCTTTCCCCCTTATTCTCTATTTCCGCATCCCTCTTATTCTCTTATGCTTATGCTTCTCTCATTCCCCCTTATCTATTTCCCCCTTCTCTCATTCGCATAAGCTTCTCTCATTCTCTTTTTCCGCATGACCATAAGCATGAGCTTATGCTTATGCTTATGCATAAGCATAAGCATAAGCTCCTTCTCTATTTTTGCATGAGCATAAGCATGAGCTTATGCTTATGCTTATTCTTATGCTTAAGCATAAGCATAAGCATAAGCTCATGCTTATGCTCATTCATGAGCATGAGCTTATGCGTAAGTTTCCGCATAAGCTTATGCGGAAATAGAGAATGAGAGAAGCTTATGCTTCTCTCATTCTCTTTTTCCGCATAAGCTCCTTCTCTCATTTCGCATAAGCTCCTCCTCTATTTCCGCATGAGCATAAGCATGAGCTTATGCTTATGCTTATACATAAGCATAAGCATAAGCTCATGCTTATGCTCATTCATGAGCATGAGCTTATGCGTAAGTTTCCGCAAGAGCTTATGCGGAAATAGAGAATGAGAGAAGCATATGCTTCTCTCATTCTCTTTTTCCGCATAAGCTCCTTCTCTCATTCCGCATAAGCTCCTTCTCTATTTCCGCATGAGCATAAGCATGAGCTTATGCTTATGCTTATGCTTATGCTTATGCATAAGCATAAGCATAAGCTCATGCTTATGCTCATTCTTCCGCATGAGCTTATGCGTAAGTTTCCGCATAAGCTCCTTCTCTCATTCCGCATAAGCTCCTTCTCTATTTCCGCATGAGCATAAGCATGAGCTTATGCTTATGCTTATGCTTATGCTTATGCTTATGCTTATGCATAAGCATAAGCATAAGCTCATGCTTATGCTCATTCATCCGCAAGAGCTTATGCGTAAGTTTCCGCAAGAGCTTATGCGTAAGTTTCCGCAAGAGCTTATCCGCAAGTTTCCGCAAGTGCTCCTTCTCTTTTTCCGCATAAGCTCCTTCTCTTTTTCCGCATGAGCATAAGCATGAGCTTATGCTTATGCTTATGCATAAGCATAAGCATAAGCTCATGCTTATGCTCATTCATGAGCATGAGCTTATGCGTAAGTTTCCGCAAGAGCTTATGCGGAAATAGAGAATGAGAGAAGCATATGCTTCTCTCATTCTCTTTTTCCGCATAAGCTCCTTCTCTCATTCCGCATAAGCTCCTTCTCTATTTCCGCATGAGCATAAGCATGAGCTTATGCTTATGCTTATGCATAAGCATAAGCATAAGCTCATGCGGAAATAGAGAAGGAGCTTATGCGGAATGAGAGAAGGAGCTTGTCATGAGCTTATGCGCAAGTTTCCGCAAGAGCTTATGCGCAAGTTTCCGCAAGTTTCCGCATGAGCTCCTTCTCTTATTCCTCATAAGCTCCTTCTCTTTTTTCGTATAAGCTCCTTCTCTATTTCCGCATGAGCATAAGCATGAGTTTCCGCAAGTTTCCGCAAGTTTCCGCAAGCATAAGCATAAGCATAAGCATAAGCTCATGCTTATGCTCATGCATGAGCATGAGCTTATGCGCAAGTTTCCGCAAGAGCTTATGCGCAAGTTTCCGCAAGTGCTCCTTCTCTTTTTCCGCATAAGCTCCTTCTCTTTTTGCGCATAAGCTCCTTCTCTCATTCCGCATAAGCTCCTTCGGAAGTTTCCGCATGAGCATAAGCATGAGCTTATGCATGAGCTTATGCTTATGCTTATGCATAAGCATAAGCATAAGCTCATGCTTATGCTCATTCATGCTTATGCTTATGCTTATGCTTATGCTCATGCTTATGCTCCTTCTCTATTTCCGCATGAGCATAAGCATGAGTTTCCGCAAGTTTCCGCAAGTTTCCGCAAGCATAAGCATAAGCATAAGCATAAGCTTATGCTTATGCTCATGCATGAGCATGAGCTTATGCGCAAGTTTCCGCAAGAGCTTATCCGCAAGTTTCCGCAAGTGCTCCTTCTCTCTTTCCGCATAAGCTCCTTCTCTTTTTCCGCATGAGCATAAGCATGAGCTTATGCTTATGCTTATGCATGAGCATAAGCATAAGCTCATGCTTATGCTCATTCATGTCCATGAGCTTATGCGTAAGTTTCCGCAAGAGCTTATGCGGAAATAGAGAATGAGAGAAGCATATGCTTCTCTCATTCTCTTTTTCCGCATAAGCTCCTTCTCTTATTCCGCATGCAAGTTTCCGCAAGTTTCCGCATGAGCTCCTTCTCTTATTCCGCATAAGCTCCTTCTCTTTTTCCGCATAAGCTCCTTCTCTATTTCCGCATGAGCATAAGCATGAGCTTATGCTTATTCATGAGCATGAGCTTATGCGGAAGTTTCCGCAAGAGCTTATGCGGAAATAGAGAATGAGAGAAGCATATGCTTCTCTCATTCTCTTTTTCCGCATAAGCTCCTTCTCTTATTCCGCATGCAAGTTTCCGCAAGTTTCCACATGAGCTCCTTCTCTTATTCCGCATAAGCTCCTTCTCTTTTTCTGCATAAGCTCCTTCTCTATTTCCGCATGAGCATAAGCATGAGCTTATGCTTATTCATGAGCATGAGCTTATGCGGAAGTTTCCGCAAGAGCTTATGCGGAAATAGAGAATGAGAGAAGCATATGCGGATCTCATTCTCTTTTTCCGCATAAGCTCTTTCTCTTTTTCCGCATAAGCTCTTTCTCTTTCTCTTTTGCGTGAGCATATGCGGAAATAGAGAATGAGAGAAGCTTATGCTTCTCTCCTCCTCTATTTTCGCATATGCGGAAACATGAGCATAAGCTCATGCTCACCCATGAGCATAAGCATAAGCTCATGCGGAAAAAGAGAAGGAGCTTATGCGGAAATAGAGAATGAGAGATGCTTCTCTCCTTCTCTTTTTCTGCATAAGCTCCTTCTCTTTTTCCGCATGAGCATAAGCATGCGGAAACTCATCCTTCTCATGCTTATGCTCATGCATGTGCATGAGCTTATGCTTAAGTTTCCACATAAGCTCATGCACATGCGTGAGCTTATGCGGAAATAGAGAATGAGAGAAGCATAAGCTCATTCTCTATTTCTGCATAAGCTCATTCTCTATTTTCCACTCTATTTCCCCCTTCTCTCATTTCCCCCTTCTCTCATTCTCTATTTTTCCTCATCTCTTTCCCTTTCTCTCATTCTCTATTTCCTCATTCTCATTCTTTTCTTTCCTTTACATCTTCTTTCCCTCTTATCTTTCCCTCTTCTTTCCCTCTTTCCTTTCCCTCTTCTTTCCTTTCCCTCTTCTTTCTTCTTGCCTATGCCTATAGGCCTATGAGAATGCTCATGTTTGTTTATTTGTTTTCTGTTTTCGTGTTTGTGTCTATGTTAGACATGGGATCACGTCGCTCATCGGACGAGTACGGACAGCCTCGCAGGAGGAGAGCTCACGATCTATATGCTCCAGAGGACTTTGATTCCTCTCAGGCGACTACCCCGAGGACTACCCCTGGTCCGACTCCTCTCGGTCCTAGCACTGTGACTACCCCTGGTCCGACCCCTCTTCCACGTAGCACTGCGACTACCCCTCAGGGGACTCCTTTGCTAGCCGCGCATGGCTTTGTTGGGACTCCCGACGAGTTTGTAGCGCAGATGAGTGATGAGGAGGCAGCGAGATTCTTCTCTCTGCTCTCTCAGAGGACCTCCGCAATTCCTTCCCCTACACCGACGGGTGGACGTACAGCCCAGCCATCCCCTCGCGCCCCTTCGACCGCGGGATCATCACCTGCGCATGCCTCCCGCAAGGGAAGGAAGAGTAGGATGGGCGGCTCATGTTGTGCTGACTCAGGAGATGTAGACGAGTCAGCACACTCACGCTCCTTTAGGTCTCCACTTGGTCCGGAGACACAGTATCAGTCAAGTCCCTTTCCCTCTCCTACTCCCACAGCTACTCCTCGATTCGGAAGCGGTCGCGCAGCTTCCACTCCTTCAGACTCTGCTACCGTCAGTCCCCCTTACTCATCAGGGGATCTCTCCTATCAAATCACATCTGTCGGAGAGATAATAGAAGACAAAAAGGGCAAAGCAGTGATGGCCGCCATGAGGCAGTTGATGAGTCATCACTTCAAGAGCGGCATAAATATCGATTGGCGGTATCAAGATGGCCAAAAGAAGCAGGCGGTGATCGATGAGTTAAAACTCAGATTTCCTAATCCGCCAAATGTGGAGTTTAATAACAGTTATATGCTCGAGCGCATGGGTTTGGTCCTAAAGCATCGCAGATCAACCATGCGTACTTCCATTACAAAGGGGTTGTCTAAACCCAGCTGGGCAGACAAAGTTGATTGGAAGTACTTCAAGAAGCAACATAGGGACCATCCTGAAATGTTCGAGGGTCAGAGGAGGGCTGCGAAGAGACGGCTGGATGTCGTAGGTACTTCGCACTTTGGTGCAGGTGGACGGTATGCGTTCGAGGCAACCGTGGTAAGTTTACTTCTTTCCATTTAATGTATTGTTCTATTTGTTTTACTTACATATTACATGCACTTTAGCTAACTCTAACTCTCGTAAATTGGATCCACAGCAAGCTGCGATGGGTCGTCTTCCTACGGATGCAGAGACGCGGCGCGCATTTCGGATAGGAACCAAGCCGTGGTTCATTGAGCAAGAGGCAATGGGAGCGACAGTCGATTGGGCTGAGGTGGCTGCTCGCACGGTATAAGTTTACTCCTGCTTGTAATCTCACTTTTTAATTTAAGTTCCAATCTAATTTTCGATTTATATGGTTCACTCTCAGGGTCAAAGCTCAAGCGTCCCATCATCAGAGACGAGCGATCAACAAGGGCAAGGATCAGACGCAGGTGCCGATGACGAAGGAGAAGACGCAGGTGTCCGGGACGAGGGAGAAGATGCAGGTGCCGAGGACCAGGGAACAGCCCAACAAGACGATTCGGATTCGGATTTGGATTAGTAGTGGTAGTAGCATTTTTCATATCCGCTCGTTAGAGCCATTTTGTATCGCCCTTTCACAGGGTAATTTTGTTTCAAACACAGTTGTATATGTATATGCATTTCTTCCTCATCGTTCACAAGAACAATTTTGTATCACCCTGCAAGCAAGGGAAATTTTGTTATAAAAAACTTTCTTTTGTAATTACAAAAAAAAAAAAATGGTTAGTGGGGCTAAACAGGGCTTCCTTTTGGCCCTGTTTAGCCCCACTAACCATTTTTTTTACCTTCTGTTAATCGTCGCTATATAGCGACGATTACCAGTGTCGCTATATAGCGACGATTAACAGAGTCGCTATATAGCGACGTTTACATCGTCGCTATATAGCGACGTTTACATCGTCGCTATATAGCGACGATTAATAGCGTCGCTATATAGCGACGGTTTATAGCGACGCTCCTTTTCCGACGATTTTAACGACTTTTATAGCGACCTTTGCGCCCGTGAAAAAAAAAAAATTTAATGTAAAAAGCGTCGGTATTTCCGTCGGAAAATGGCCTATGCCTTGTAGTGTCTACTTGTGTCCACTCCAGCAGTGGCTATAAGAGCAATTAGCTCATATAGGTTGTTCCTCCTTACTCGTGTGCCAACAAGATTGCCAGCACTATCTAGAATTTTTACTCCTGTCTTGTTTAACCTCACCTCATGGTCAAGGTCTATTATGGAAGCAACTGATAGCAAATTTCTCTTGATTTGTGGAACATACAGCACATTAGATAGTTTCTTAACATCTCCATTTATAGAAACAAATGAAACCATACCTGTACCCTCAATAGGGCATTTTGCGTTATTTCCAACCATCACAGTGATGGGTTCCTGTAGAGGCTGCATGGAACAATATAGACCCTTCTTGCAGGTAATATGACGGGAGGCACCACTATCCAACACCCATGAATCAGTGGTTGATGCTTCTTGAACTGAGGAACACTCTTCCTTAATGGCCAAAAATAGATCCAACTCTACTTCTGCTTTGTTAGTTGTCTCTTTCCCCTTATCTGTCTTCTTTAGGGTACCATTCTTTTCATCTGCTTTCTTGACCCGGCAATCTGCAATCACATGGCCCTTCTTCTTGCAGTAGAAGCATTCTCCCTGAAACTTCTTCTTGTCGCCCTTCTTCTTTTTGTCACCACTAGTAGAGGACTCACCTTTGGTGCAGGAACTACCTTTGCCTTTCGTAGTGGCAGAGAATGCGGCATCCCCATTGCTGCCTCCATCTCGAGCTTTAAGCCTCAATTCCTCCTCCATAAGTAAAGCACAGAATTCCTCAAATGACAATGGTTAGGGTCTCACCTGAGTGTTAAGAGCTGTTACCAGTCCATCAAACCTTGGTGGACATATCCGGAGACACCATCGAGCTAGCTCTTCGCTAGTCTTTTGTATCCCAGCACCAGCCATCTGGTCACGCAGATTTTTGATTCGGGTTATGAATGCCTCCGTTGTCTCTCCTTCATTAAACTTCTCAGCTACAAGCTGATTCTCTAGATTCTGGATCCTTGTCTGATTCCACGTCACTCTTCAATATATTTCAAGCCACAATTGCCTTAGATGTATGCTGAATCAAGGTCAAAACACTATCAATAGTACTTGTAACCAGGGCACATAGAGCGTCTGCATTCCTACGTTTCCAAGCTCATAGAAGGTTGGCATTAGGAGGTATCATACTCCCCAGATTTGCTGGGTCGGGGGTTCCTTGTGGTTCTGGGTCAGTCCCCAGTACTGTCTCCAGAAGCTCATATGAATCCAGAATAGTAGTAATTTTAAACTTCCACAGAGTGTAGTTCGTATGCCTTCAGTGAAGGCTGGTGGGCGAATCCTCAACGCCTGGATTGTTGGTGCAGCAGCAGCTGTTGAACTCCAGCCGCTTCCTATTGCCATCACTCCGTATGCTATTGAAGCCCTCGCCTCTCTTCTATTCTTCGATACTTAGAGCTGCCTGGGCTCTGATACCATGTTAAATTACACGGCGCAGCGGAACAGAAACTAAACAAAGAATAGAGAGTACATAGCAAACTGGAGATGAACAAAATTTTCCTTCAATATTGATGTAGTACAAATGATGGCTCCGTCCACCCGTGCGCTCCCATAGTGGAGCTTAGATGGCGATCTAGACAAATACTAGGTGAAGAGCTACTAGCTAGAAGATCTGATCTGATCTGAACTGATCTAATGCAATGGATTGGGTAGGTCGCCTCTTTGTAGCTATGAGGGCGGTAGTCGGATCAACGTAGTCGATGGAACTGACCAGTCAACCTAGTCGGTAAAGCCGACCACTCAACCTAGTCGGTGGAACTGACTAGTCATCCATGGAATATTCAGGGAATACCCAGCAAGAATAAGGGGCTCCCACACAATCACCTTTCTACCATCAACGGTCTCATTGATAGACCTCATCTGACATGCAAGTCAGGATCCGTCTAGTGTCTCGGGCTCACACATGGCTTCTCCTCATATGGGGGCCTTACAAGTTGAGCACCTTGGACCACTGGTGGTTACCAGGAGGGTGGGGCATTGAGCATATCTAACCACCCCCCTCAATGTCCACCCGTAGGTGAACTACCTTCTCGGCCCAATGCCGAGTCTCTGAAGATGACCCTGAAGCCAATCCTTCCCAAGTGCCTTGGTGAAGATATCTACTCCATTTTGCTCTGTTGGACAATAGACCAATTCCACTATCCCGTCCTCGATCAAATCATGCACATAGTGATATTGAATCTCTATATGTTTTGTGCATGCATGAAACACTGGAATATTAGCATATCTAACAGAAATAAGGGACAAAACTCCAACTTTAGCATGATGCTTGGTTTGTGGCTTTTTTCTAAAATTGCCACTCAAGCATGTATGTTTTAATCTTTTGCATTTACTTGGAATAGTAACCATTTTTGGGACAAGTCAATGACTACAAAAAGTGTTACATGTTAAGCACCATATAAAGCCAACTAGCTTATCTAAAAAAACATTATTTTTTTAGTATTTAAAAATCTTGTAGTCCTATAATTGAAAGCCTTTACATGTATGTTGTTAGGCTACACTCACATAAAAGATTAAAGGCCACTAGTGAAATGATTACAAAAATCAGGTCATAGGCATAATTTGATTTCAAGATTGATGTTTTTTGCATGTGCATGGGTTTTTAAGTTGATAAATAACATCATTTGCAATGTGCATGTATGTAGTTTATCTCCCGTTGATACTTCAAATGAGATACCCTTTCTCTAAACTAACAATTGATCTTAAGGAGTTTTGGAATCAGTTTAAATAGAAACACCATTGTTTATCACTAAAACTTGCCATTTTGCTAAAACCCAAGGATAATTAAGTTTTATTTAGTACTTTATTATCAAAGTCCATACTAAATTATAATGTATTGAATCATGGGACTGATTTTAAGTGAATTCTACCAAATCTTTGACAACTTTTCAGGGATCCCTTGAAAAGGAATGCAAATTTGGTAAAGTCCTTCCTTTTTATTGGAGAATCCTAGGTGCTCATAATAAAACCACATGAAATAATGATGATCATCTCACGTATCAAATAGAAATTCTATCATATATGCAAAGAAGTAAGAGACAAGGGTATAGACTTATTAAGCTGCCTACCATGGTGACGAGATATCATTCACAAACATTTTTGTTGCATAGAAATGAAATAAAGTTTTAATAAAAAGCCAATATGTGTGGCCTAATTGGGTGCAAAGCACGAGAGCGTGAAATTTCTTGAAGAAGGTAGGGCATGTCATGGCCTTGAAGTGGTTAAATGTGGACAATTTTTTTAGGGTTTCAGAAATGATACGTTTTTATGTTGCACATGCTTACAAAAGTTTTTTTTTGGTATAAAGTGCCGAATATATTACCGAGAAAAGAAAAAAAACCCGACAGGTTGGTCAGACCCACAAGGACCAAACAAAATTTAGCCAACAATTAGGCAACCGCCCTCGGCTTTGGCTAAAAAGCTAAGACCCTACCAATGACACGTTGATAGTTAGCAAGCAGTGACTCACTACCGGGGTTTTTGGCTCTAGGACAGCTCCTAGGTCCACTAAATTCCTCTTAGTGGCACACAAAATGCCTACAGCCATATCACCACTTTGTAAGGCATTTCAAAAGCACACTCAATTTCGGGTTTCCCATAGAGCTAGAATGGTTACTGCCCTTATGAAAGGCCACGCCGCTACCAACATTGAGGACATCGCAACGGTTTCACCAACCAGAGCAAGCTTCCAGTTTCGCAGTAGCCTAAACCTACTCATGACCCCAGCCATTTTCACCGCATGTTCCACTTTTCGCCAAGCTGTTCGCGCCATCACACAATTCCATAGAAGGTGTCTGACAGTTTCCACCACCACACCGCAGAGGGGGCATAGGGGGGCGATTGACATAAACTTGGCCAGCGGCCTCTCACTGGTAACCACAACATCAGAACCTTCCAGAGCAAAAAACCAGCCTTGCCTGGGAGCCCCCCCTTCCAGATTTCCTGCAAGCGTTTGCACCACGATGAACCCCTTCTTTTCAAACACCATCTGTGGTTCAGATCATGGATTTCGACACATTCTTACTCAGACAGGCATAGACAGCCTTCACAATAACTTTGTTAAGCTTACTTCTGCCCACTCTCCATTGCCTCGCCTTCCAATCATCTGAGGCTAAACAAGTTGTGGGCCAATGATCGGGAATCCTTTCCATAATAGCTCTCAACAGGTCCGATTCACCCAGTTAGATAAAAAACTTGACTGTGAGCTCCTCAACCAAAAACCAAAAAGCAATGCGCGGGTTCTAGATATCCTCCCAGTGCCTAATCCCCTTTTAAAAAATCCCTCGTGCACGCCTGATGTCATGCCAGGAAAACGGATCTTTCCTGAAGCTGATACTCCACCAGATGCTTTCTCGTAGACTCGCATCACCTTTAAGCCCCTTCCTTCCTAGCCATGACAATTCATCCATACAAACCTTCCATGCTGTAACTAAACCACAAACAATACCAGAACCTATGATTTTTAAGGGGAATCCCAAGCAGAGTTTGTCATACCACGTTAACCCTTGCCAGCTCCCAGCACCTTTACTCCTCCAATCCGGTAGTCCCAGACCCCCCTAGAGCTTGAGGGCCTTTAGTGGCTGTGGTGGGTCTCAGCGGTGACTCACGTGTCATGGGGTAGTTGAAGATATCCGACGGAGCTTCCACTCCCAACTACTCCTTGTGGGAGCAATGCATAGCATGAGCTGTCCGCAAGTGTCACTCAAGCGGCCTCAAGATTGTTGCAATGTGGTTTCACATGAGGAAGAGGGAAGAGGAAGAGCAGAGGGGAGAGGGAGAAGGAGGAGGAGGGAGGAGGAGGAAGGGATGAAGGAGAAGGGGGTGAAGGGGGATAGAGTGACAACCACAAGGGCACTACAATGGAAACAAGAGAACACCCAAAACACTCTCTTGGAAGAGAAGAGCGAGCTTGTATTCAAACTTGTGAAAACAACAATGAAGACCAAAGTCAAACATTTGGCCTTTTATACTGTAAGTCACCTTTTGAAGGGAGGGCCAACCCTTTTCCTTATTAGCACTCTCCCTCACTTTACAACCATGGGCTCTTGGGCTCGTAGGGCGCCAAGGCATGTTGCTATTTTTACCAACTCTTCCTACTAGCGGAAATAGCGCTTATGTTAACCATATTAAAGTGCTTGGGACAAACTAGAATAAGGAGGTGGTCCTAACCGCTTCCCAAATAGCGCTTGAGTTAGCCTTGCCACTCCTAGGCTCGAGTGATTTGGGGCTCAAACTTCCTGAGCACCCTCACACCTTCACCTGTTTGGTGTTTGAACCTCATGAACGTGGCTCAAAACGCGAAGTGACGAGGCTAGGCTTCCGTGAGACACTCAAAGGTAATCTTGAATGTTTCTAGGAAGCCTTTTCTTCGGAATATTTGAGGAACAAATTCCCTGAGTTTGAGCTGTATTTCTTCCGGGGCTATCTTCATTGGTGCTACTATTTCCTGTGGATGTGGAGCTGAACAGTGCAAGGCGCATGCACTCTTCATGGCCCAAAAGTTTGCATCTCCTTGTTCCGGGTAGGGGCAACTGGAACATATCGCCTGTGCATGTTGCCTGGAATCTTTGGACTTTTGGGCGGGCTTAGGGTATTTAGGGATCAAACTCCCTGAGTTTGAGCTATATTCCTTTCGTGTGCACATTGCTTGTAATCCTTGACCTTGGTGTATTTGGGTATCAAACTCCCTTGAGCTTGTCCTATTGAAGTAGATCATTCGGGTTGGTTACCTTTACTCATTGATACCCTTGCATTTGGCGGTTCTACTCTCTAGATGTTAACATGCCCCCTTTCCTGTTGCTGATCCGTCCTCGGCCACACTAGAGGACGGTGGTGGAGAGGACTGACTATAAGATGGCGTAGCGATCCAACTACTTGGATGCGAGGCGGAGCAAGGTACAAGCGATACTTCCAAAAATAGGTGGCATGCATATCCTCATAAGTGCGGAGATGATGCCCGTGGAGATTGTGGACTCGGAGGTAGAGGTGGAGGTCCTGGAACTGAGTTGGTCCAACATCGGGGCAGCTCTGGGTGGGAAGATCGTGGAGGAGTAAGAGGATGACGCGATTGAAGTGGATGGTGGCGACGACAACTAGATCTGGGACGCCGTAGGTGTCATTGAATGACTTGAGGCGAAAGCAAAAACCTTCCTGGGTCATTTCTTTTAGGAAGTTGTACTTAGGAAAATTGTACAACACATTGGGGTCCTGTTGCTGGAGATCATGAAAGGTGGCCCAAGTCCAACGTCGTTCCATGGGCATGTAGAGTGGGTGGACTCGATGATCAATGGGCGTGCTGCGGTAGTAGCGCCAAAATTTCTCCAGCTTCAAAAATGGGAGCCGCCAATTGGGCTATAGACCGACGTCTGCATTGGTCGTGGGGACGGCGGCATAGGGGGTGAGGTTGTATCCTCCTCTTGTGCGCTTGAGATGCATTTAGCGCCAATTGTCTAATGACTGCTCTATGAACTATGTGAGAGGGACCATCTGCAGAATTTCGTAGAGATGGAGGTCGGAGCCCTCGAGCTGGCACTTCCAATGGTGCATTAGTGCACTATCTGTGGAAGGACTGCAAGTTTGGATGCGAATGAACATCTTCAGGAGGAGACCTTGGCGGGGATGGCGGAGCTTTGTCATTGGCAAGCGGCATTGGCTCTGTCTCTGGGGGGGCTTGTAGGAGTCGCGGCGTCGGTGCTTTGTACAAAATGTGCTGCTTTGAGCAGTGTGTTGAATGCCTCGTCAGGGAGGTCGACCGGAGCGTTGGAGGTGATGGATGAGTACTCGAGCAGTGTTGTCCGAGGGAGAGGAGGTTGGGTAGCTTGTTGGGTGGGTTGGGCGGGATCTAGTGGAGGCGATAATGGAATATCTGTAGGGGGGCGGTGGTATAAAAGAGGATGATTGCATTTTGTTCTTCGTCCTCGGTTATTTCCTCAGGGTATGTTACATGAATTGTTTCAAGATTGCTCACCAAGGACTGAGTGAGTCTTGGAGAGCTTGTAGCACCCAATTAAAGAGTATTATCATTCCGAGGGGTTGGTAGGTGGTGGTCTGGTAGGATGCAAGATGTCCTTGAGCTTGGATTGCTGAGACTCGGCCATAGGTCTGCATCTAAGTTATGTCTACATGCAGACTTTCAGGAGTACAGATCCATGGCGTGAGTTCCTCGGGCTTTGCGAGTTGCATCACTTCATCATTCGTAGGATAATTAAGGGACTCAATGAGGACACGGCACCAGCCTTCAAAATTGAGAAGAATGGGATGGGCGGATAGGGTTTGGAGATCGGAGGGGTGAAGAAGAGATAGGGAGGTGGGCTGAAGGTCAAGAGAAAAATATGGCATGGCTAAGATGGGGCGGCAGTGGTTGGGATTACGATGGAGAATAGTTTGAAGGGCGTTGGGTGGTAGTGGAGTAGTGAGGTCTAGGTGGAAGGTAAGGTTTTGTGCACGGAGTGCATCAACGTGCATTTGGATGGTTTGGGTGATGGTGCATGGTGCAAGTGTATACATGGCTAACTATGTAGATACCTCCATGTACATCGTGAACTCTTACTGCTCGTGGTCTTCTAACCCTGACTCCTCCGAGTGGCCAGTGGCGCACTGTCTTTCGATTTCATCTTGGATGGAGACCATGAGGCTCCTCTATTGTGCTAGGGATCTTGTAGGGAGTGGATCTGTTGGTCGTGGGTCTCCTAGGTGCAGGCGTACTGCTGTTCTGTTTGTGCTTGCTGCTCCATTGTCATGCGTAGGGCTAATTCTCCCTTTTCCTCCTGTTCCATAAACATCTAGACCAGGGATTTGCTGGTGGCGAGGTCATCTTTGACTTTCGTCAAAGTGAGCTCGAGCTTAGCCCGGTATTCTTCGGCTCGATGTAGTGCAGCATGGCCCGTCGCTTGAGCTGCGACCATGGTCGACTGGCTTTCCTGTGCTGAGAGCTGGGCTTGGACGAGATTGGAGGAGAGTTGTGAGGCTTGCTCCTACCTCCTTTGTAAGATCATGCAGGCAACTTGCGGTAGTTGTGCCATGGCTTCCAAGAGGTTCATCTCCATGACGTCGGTGTGTGACAACTGTTTTGTCGTCATATGGCTATAGCCTCCCGTTGCCTTCTACTAGGGTGTGCTGGAAAATTGTATGGCCTCTGCTAGGCCTACCCATGGCTTGGAAGAGGTGCCTGTGGCAAAGGATGCTGTCTCTTGACAGGTGGTGGGGACTAAGACGAAGGGTGCAGCAGGGGTTGTCGGCATAGTTTTGGTTCCTATATGGAGGCCAATTTCGATGGTGTCATCGCCCTGGAGGTCTTCATTGAGAATAGGCCCTCCTTGCACCTGTTTGCCCTTATCTTGAGGACCTAACCGGTGCATGCATAGTTCTCGTTGCACGAATTCATGCAACTGACTTTCCTCATATTAGTTGAGCGGCTGACTTGGTTCCGGTTGCACCTGGGTGACCAGAGTGGCACTTGGCGTTGTCCTCGCTCTCTTGGACCTTGTTTCTCTCTCTTCCTACTCGGTTTGTATGGGACCAATGGCGGATTTCTCGGCGAGTCCGAAGCCAATGGGCGGATGCTGACTTCTTTAGGTAATAGAGGACCGACATGTACAACATGGGATTGCCAATGATGTCCCCGTGGGTGCTGAGATCATCTCTCATCTGGCTGCAGTACAAGTCAAGCCAGTTCGTCTACTGCAAGTTCACCATTTGCAGCAAGATATTGGGTACAAAGGATTGATGATGATCCGTGTGCTTCACTTGAGTGAGCCATTGCAAGGCTCTTGCTGGGTGTTCTACCTTGGGCTTGTAGATGGTGTTGAACTGGATGCGGCCTCTGCACTTGTGGCGGTCGTAGGGACAAACCATCTTTAGGGAGTCAAGGTTCTTCTTTTGCTTGGAATATTTCTCTGCCACCACTGACAGGTTGAACACTACCCGCACTGTGTCTTGATTGATCTGGTAGTGGTAGGGATTGCTGACTGCATCACGCAAGAGACCAATGTTGGTGTTGCTGTCGTATGTCTTGAGGAATTCCGCTAGTAGCTTCATGTCTAGGTGGCATGGGAAACAGGCTGCTACTCTCCCCAAGCCTGAAAAGTTAAGGGCTTCCACAATTGCCGAGTCTTAGAGAGCGGTATACGCTGTTGCAATGTAGTAGTGGAGTGTGTAGTCTCAACCCTCGAAGGCGAAGCGCACACGCAAGCATCTAGCTCTTGGAGCCATGCTTCTCCCAATGGCAAGTGCGCTTGTAAATGCATGATCTTGTACTCGCCAGCGGTTGGCACCGGGGTGTGCTTCCGTGTTTTAGTGGGGGGCATGCCTACTACGGCTGGCTCTTCTTGAGTAGCTTGTCTGGTGGAGGTGTCTTCATCTTGTAAGTCCTCCGCGGGTATTTCGTCCAGCATTCAAATTATGGCCGAAGGAGTGCTCTGAGAATCTGACGGGCCAGTGGCCTCTGGAATAGGGCGAGGGTGGAGATCCAAGTGAGTCTCGAATTCGAAAAAGTCATGTTCAAACTCCATGGCAAATAGAAGTGGAAGTTGCATGACAAGGGAATCGGTGGATGAGGAAGAACAGGACATCAATTTGCTGGTGCGGATGGAGAGGAAGTGGGCAAGAAACTGTTAGATTTTTGGATAAATTTCGATAGGGTTTTGCTACAATAGCTACGATGATGACCTAGCGGGGTAGGCCTGCTTTTATAGATTTCCATTCCCTCGATCGGCAGGATACTGGTATGGCGATAGTCGGTGCTAAATTTGATGGTGACAGTCAGTGGTGAACTTCAACGGCGATGGCCGGTGTGGAGTATCTTAGGCCACAATCGGTGTGGTACCCAAATGGCGACAGGGCGGTGCTGTTTTGAATGGCGACGACCCGATGGGGTATCATGATCGTGACGGTCTGTGGTGAACCTTTCGACGACGGTCGATGTTGGACATTTTGGTGATGGTGGGTGCTAGACGTTTCGGCTACGGTTAGTGCTGTACGTTTTGGCGACGTTCGGTGGGGAATGTTTTGGCGACACTCAATGGGGTAGTGATTGTGTAAAAAATATGTAAAAAGAGAAGGAAGGAGGAGTGGGGTGGGGGAAATGTGGACAGAGCAGACTGCACTTGTGTTATGCAACGTGATAATGAGGTCAACGTGCGAGAACATGAGCACTTATAAAAATGCAAGAATGGACTCTAGTCACCTAGTGCTGACTGTGTGTGCGCGTGCAATGTGTTCGGTGGATACTAGTGTGCTTCTAGTGCATCAGGTGAGATGCCTACTATACTGACTCACCTAGACCTAGACGTGATGATTATGATGAATGCGGTGGAGGCAGACACCGTACTGCAGCATAGCGAGTAAGGAGCCATGTAGAGTATGTGTCCAGCTTATTCTTTACCTTGGATGCCAGAGGCACCTTTGTGTCAGACATTGTTGTTGTTGCGGGCTCTGACGTCGAGTGTCCATCCCCAAGGCGAGGTTCTTGTGTAACTCCTTGTGGGGTGGAATTCGGTTCCTGGGGGGTTCTTGAACTAGTGGTGGCGATGCTTGTGTTGTGTCAGACCACCCGTGGCACCATTGCGTATTCGGTACCTTGAGGCTGGCCTGTTGTGTCCGGATCGTTGGAAGGTTCTTGTGGTGTTGTATCCTGGGAGGACACAGGTTCTTGTGGAGCTGCCTTCGTCACCTTCAGGGTTTGCAATGTCTTCTTTTGGATCCAAGCGACTTTGTTGCCTCAATCGCTCGAGCAGGCAGTGTTGCGCGAACTATTGGTGATGCGTGGCAGTGGATGAGGCATGAACGTTGGGCGCGGATTTCTCCAGGTAGTGAATGTGCATGGGGGAGGTGATCTTGAGGTGGTTGGAGCTGCTGCTGCATTACCGTTCTCTGAGCATCGGTTCTGATCGAAGTGATGTTGGGTGTAAAGGATAGCATCTTGTACTTCCAGCTCCCGAATTTTTTTAGCAAAGGATGATAGCGTGGGTTGAGCATGCAATGGCATTGGTTTACCACTGCGGTGAGCTTTGTGCTCCTATTGAGCTGGGCCTTTGGGCGTGCGGCTAGTGGAGGCTAGGGCTTTCGGTTGGCTTTGTTGTGTCGCTTCATTATCATGAACCGACGAGGTCAGGGCCGAAGAGGGGGGGCTTGGGCTACACAATGGGACTACCTCCGTTTGACCACCATTGGTAAGCAAAGCCGTTTGGGCGTGCCAGTCGACTTGGCAGTTGACGGCATAGCACCAGGTTCTTCCTAGAATAATCTGTTCTTTGGTGGCTTCTGTAGGGAGAACATAAAAGCGTATATCCATAGCTTGGTGAACAACCATTAGACTTAGATTTACATAACCCAAGGTTTGCAGAAGTTGGCTTTTTATAGCTCTTATTGAGGCAATAGTGAGGGTTAGGGTACCTGTAGCTTTTCCCATACCTCTCGGGAGATGAAATTGTGGCTCGCTCTTGGGTCCATGAGTGCTTTGATGCACATGCGCAGTACCTGTAGCTGAACAAGCAACCTAGCTAGCTCTATTGATAACTCATCCATTAGTTGAATCTGTTCAGTCGTTGCCTTAAAAAGGGTCATTTGTCTACGTTTTCGGATCTTAGCATTACGGATTCTTGCTTCCTCGATGGCCTGGCGCTTCATCCTGGCCACCTCTGCATTGAGTTGTTTTTCTCTATGCACGGCTTGAAGGGTAGGGATAGTGAGTGGTCCATAGTATCTTTTCAATTTACTTTCGTTTAGGTAGCCATCCATTTCTATCCCATCAAGGGTGGCTATTCGGCACGCCCCTTGGGGGTGATCTCAACTATGCGGTAAGGACCCATACCTCGGTACTTAAGCTTACGTTTGGTGTTGCATACACTATATAGGAGTGCCAAGTCTCCTTCTTCCAAGTCCTTGTTCTTGAGGTTGCGGTCAAACCACTTTTTACATTGATCATTTTCTACTCTGAGAGTGTAGACTACTCGCAGCCTTGTCTCTTCTAGATTTTTGAACTATTCGACTAGCCTTTCGGCTAACACATTTTTCGTGAGTCTTTCCTTTACGACAAGAGGGAGGCTAGGCACTACATACTCCATTGGCATTACTGCCTCTATTCCAAAGGCCAACTTGAAGGGGGTACAATGTGTTGCCAACTTGTAGGAGGTCCTATAGGCCCATAACACTACTATGAGCTTATGCGCCCAGTCATTACGGCTGGCTTCTACCGTGGATGTGATAATCTTATAGCAAGTTTTGTTGGAGCTTTTGGCCAAGCCATTTGCTCTGGGGTAATATGGCATTGACTTCCTATGAATGATCATAAACTCGCTTGTAAGGATTGCTATGGTTTCATTGAGGAAGTGGGTTCCTCGGTCACTGACTAACTCCAACGGGCATCCAAACTGTGTGATGACTTGTTCATATAAGAACTTAGCAGTGGATCTTACATAATCCTTTATTGTGGCCCTTCCTTCTACCCACTTGGTGAAGTAGTCGGTGGCTAGGATGATGTATCAAGCCCCAGTCCCCTTAGCGGTTGGGCTTATGGGACTAATGAAATCGATTCCCCACTTCTCGAAGGGTTGGTTAGCCAAGATCCTGGTTAGGGGCATCATGTTTGCCCTATGTGGGATTTGGATGTGCTGGCAGGGGTCACATCATTTGATGAATTTAGCCACGTCTCCAAAGAGCATTGGCCACCAGAGGCCCAACTTGCAGCACTTTACATGTTGTAACCTCAGTGGCAAAATGGCCTCTTGCGATTCTTGAGTGGGCTTCTTCAAGCACCTTGATCTATTCATGTTTGCATATGCATCTTCGTAGTATGCCATCCTTACCCATGCGGTAGAGTTGGCTTGCTATCAGCTGATATGGCGCTACATCCTTAATGAGTTTACGGGCTCTATCCTTCTTAAGATCTTGGCCTAGGGGTAGACCGTTGGCCAAGTAGTGGCCGATTTCAGCGGCCCATTCTGAAATGACGTCAAGGAAGAAGAGGGAAGCGTTAGGGAGATCATCTTCTACTCTCATTGGAGCTTCGCCGTTAGGGATCCTTGATAGGTGGTCGGCCAGAATGTGGGTTTTTCCTTTGTGCACAGCGACTATAAAGTTGAATTCTAGTAGGATCAGCATCCACCTAGTGATGCGTTCCATCATACAGGGTTTCTTGACCAAGTACACCAGCGCTTGATGGTCCACGAAGAAGACAAACTTGTTAGCTAACAAGTAGTGCATGAATTTCTTGACTGCATAGACCATGGCAAGGCCCTCTCTCTCGGTGGTAGTTAACTTCAGCCTCATTTAGTTGAAGACTCACAAAGTATACCGGGTAATCCAAATTATGCTCCCCGAGCTGAGCTAACACACATCCAATGGCAAAGTTAGAGGCATCAATGTGGACATGGAATATTAAATTCTAGTCAGGAGACCTCAGTACTGGGGCAGTGGCTAGAGCTAGCTTGAGGGTTTCAAAGGATGTTTGGCATTCTTTGGTCCACTCAAAGGATACTAGCAATTTGTATAACAGGCGGGCTATGTTGGCATAGAACAAAATAAATCTCCGGTAATAGCTCGTGTGGCCAATGAATCATTGAACTTCCTTAGAGTTGGTGGGTGGCGGTAACTCCAAAATGAGTTTGATTTTATTGTGCTCCGTAGAGATTCCATTCCAGGATACTATGTGACCCAAAATGACACCATGTTTGGCCCAAAATTGGCACTTATGGTGGTTGAGGGATATGTGGTATAAGTGGCACTTCTCAAGGACGAGCCTGAGATACTTCAAGTGGTCATCCCATTTCGAGTTCACGCAAATATCGTCCAAGGACACTTCCACAAAGTCCCTCAGGTATTCCTTGAATACCATGATCATCATACGTTGGAAAATAGCTGAGGCATTGGTTAAACCAAATATCATAACCCTGGCTGCATATACTTCCCATTCGGTTTCCAAGGTGGACTTATGTTGATCTTAGGGGGCAATTGAGACTTGGTTGTAACCCGAAAATCCATGTAGGAAGCTATAAGCTTCCTTTCTAGCTACCCTTTCTAGAACATGTTCTGTGAATGGCAAGCGCGAGGGCAAGCGTTGTGGTCACGTCTCATGGCTGCGTTAACCTTCTTCAAATCCACGCATAATCTGATTTTTCCATTCTTCTTCAGGACTATCACAATGGGTGATACCCAGTCTGTATGTTCGATCTCATAGATAAATCCTGCATCTATGAGTTTCTGGATTTCTTCCCTCACTATGAGTGCGTATTTAGGATTCATAGGATAGGGGCGTTGTCATACTGGCTTGGCATCATCCATCATGGGGATTGTATGCATGGATGATTTTTTCAAGTTAGTTTCGTTAAGAAGCTAAACTTTTATATTGCCATCGAAAGTTGTATGCCCTAATAAAAATAAAAGTTTGAAATATTCGCCAGGATTTGAAACTTTTATGCAAAAAAATTTAAAGTTTCGCCAATATCTACACGTTTCCCTTCAAAATTCAAAAGAAAATTTAAAAAAAAGTAATACATTCTACCAATATTATGAAAGTAAAAAAATGAGCTTGAAAACTTTCGCCAAGATTTTATATTAATATATAAGCATAGCTTCGATAAAAACTCCCTGGATTGTATGCTGCACTATTGCGGCAGGTACTCCCTTCATGTCCGTGTACTTCCAAGCCATGCAATCCTTATATTCCCATAGGAGAGCTATTAAGGCATTCTCCTCACTGGGAGTAAGGTCATCAGCGACAAATATGGGTTGTGGGTCCTGGCCTTCCGGGGCTTAGTTTACTTCCTTGATCGGGGCCGGTCCATCATATCCTTGAGAACAACCATCCTCTCAAGTTCTTTTGGCCTATTGGTATAAGATCTTGCGATCCTGAATAGTATAGGCCTTATAGTGGGCCTTATAGTGGGCTGGCACCTGTCGTAGGTCTTCTTTATCCTCAATCTCCTTCTCATTTTCTGCCGGGGCAATGGACCTTTTGGCCTTTGCCGCTGCCTTTAGATGTAGGGGATTCGGGACCTGAAGGGGGCACTTCCCTTGTACTTATAGAGCTGATGGGGGTGGTTACCTTACTCACCCTGTTTCCCCAATTAGAGGAGAACTCGTGGTGGGTAGTCCTAGCTCCTACGTAGGTCATCTAGTGAAGATCTGAATTTACCCTTATTGTTCCCTTGCTTACCTCTCGTGGTTTGAGCATATTGAACATCCTTAAGGGACCACCAGGGTCAGACTCGTGACCTCTGGGGTGTTGATCTGAAAACCTTCTCTTTCTAGGACATCTATGTTGGCTAAGATGTCCATCTAGTTCTACGAGAATTCTGGCTCGAGGAGAGGTGCATACCAGAAGTCGTCAAACTCCTTCTCATTCTCTTCCTTGTCACAGGGTTGGAATAGCTTCATAGAGGTGGTTTGGGCGGTGGTGTCAGACTCCGCAGCAAAGAGGTGTCCTACCAATGGGTGGGCCTTATAGGTATGCAGGTCCACTCTCATGGTTTGCTCCTTGTGCCGCAAGTAGATATTATCATTATGCTAGTGAATGCACGAGTCCGGACATTCATAAGAAGGGTCTTCCTAGGATAGCTTCATATCTAGGTTGTCGAGTGAAGTCCATGAACACGAACCTGACAAGGTACGTGAATCCAATCACCTTAATGTTTATGCCAGTCAATACCCCCACAGGTTCAGCTGTTTCTCGATTGGCTAGCTTTACTACCAAATGGGTCTGCTCGAGTGCGGGTTTTCCCCATTTCTCCCAGCATTCCTTGGTGCAGACACTCACTCCTACCCCCCCACCCCCCACTAGGATGGCTTCCACCTTCTGGTTTTGGTAGACTATGGGGATTGAGGCGTTTGTGTCATCACCCTCAAAATACTGGCCTAGCTTGTTTATGGGAATCTTGGGTAGGTTCTACCCCTTATCTAGCATTGGTTGGTTGGTAGGGGCTGGGGGTAGGAATGATGTGTTCATCCAATTGGACAGGTCATGCCACAAGATGGGATTTCCTCTTAGCAGAGATGCCATCAGCATTTTCACTTCTGTAGATAGGAAGGCAACCAAACCGGCACTATCACAGGGTTCTGGTGAAGCTTCTTCCTCCATGGACAACATGTCATCGAAGCTGTACAGGTCTCCTTCGTCTTGGAGGTTCTGCAGCACTAGGTCTTCTTGGAACATCTTTTGCATCAAATCCGGAGCTTCCAACTACTCCAAGCTGAGGTGTTCTTCTTCCTCCACTCTTTCTAGGACCTTGAGAGATTTTTCTCCTCGATGCCCCATTAGGTTGGCTGGATGGATAGTATATGACCCCCTACTGGCCTTTAGTCGATGCTCGAACTTATCCTGGCACTCGTGCACCAAGTCCTAGGATAGGTCTTTTTATAGGTGGGAGCCGCGGTGCCAGGTCCTGACCCTGCAGTCCTGACCCTGCACTGGTGTGTTTACTTCTAGAATCGGAGGTACCTTAGGGTCACCCTGAATGGAAGATTGTTCGGATGTAGAGGAGGTGGCAAGGGTAGCTGTCTCCTCATCGGAACCATCCTGGATGAACACCTGATTGAAACCGTCACCTACTCAAATGGCTTTCTTGGAACGAGTTAGAGGCTGTGGAGGAATCTTGAAACTGGGCAACGGGGATACCTTACCCTTCTTGGTGAGCTTCTTCATGGCCTTTCCTAGTGCCTTGGCCTCCATCCTTGTAATGACTTGTAGTGGCACTGTGGCCACAGGGCTTGTTCGAGATGCTAAGCAGATTGAGGCTGGTGCTCTTTGGCAGGGTGAGTGGAGTTGTGGGTCTTCTCGTGGGACAGTCTTGAAATAGATGCTCCATGCCACATCCTGTGCACAAAGGAGTGGGGTTGGTTGTGGTTAGGCGGTGGCCATACGATCTCTATATGGATAGTCCTTCAAGAAGTGTGGGCCCTAGCATTTAAAACAAGACACCAGTGGGTTTGAAGTGCCTCAGTAGGGACATTCACTTGCTCTATGAGGACCTTGGCAGGTATAACATTGGAGCGGGGGCCTCCGAGCAATTGAGTTCAGATCTCTCGCCCTTGCATTTACGGGGGCAGTCTGAAATATGGGGACTTGTTGATCCTCTGGCGAGAGGTAGTGAGCCAGGGCTCCACTCCCTTCCTCGTAGGGGTAATAATCATGAGGTCCATGATCAGGGTCTGTTTCCTCCCAGTCATTGGGCAACTCTTCAACCAACACTTGATTGACGGGGGCGATGCGAGGACCTAGTATGGGTGGTGGCAGCGGAGCTAGCTAAGCACGGTATTGGCTAGAGCTAGCTATAGGGCCACCTTGCGGGATCTAGGGGTTGGGTGGGCCTGTTAGGGTCAATGGGGGTCGCATTTGATACATGGGTTGGGGAAGGGACCTCGAAAAGTGACATTGCGAGGTATCATGGTTTCCCCACCTATGGCAGTGTGCACAGTAGAGTGCTAGCCTTGCCCTTAGGCACGGGCACTCATTGGAGGGGTGGTGCCATTGCATACCCCACACCAAACATTGTCTCTTCGTGGAAACAAGTGGGCATTGCTCAGCATCTCTTTGAAGGTTCCTTCTCTCCATTGCTAACTTAACTGCTCCAACAAATTGGAGGCTAGCTCACTTACATCCAAGCTTTTAGGCTCGTTAGCCTCCTTCTTGCTTGACTCTACACTCGAGGACCTAATTGATGGGGCTACTTTGAAGGGGGTCGAGGCCTTCTCCAAATCCACTTTGTCCATCATATTGTCACATATACGGATGGCCGCTTTATTGCATAGATCAAAGGAGGTGGGATTCATCACCATGAGATGGTTGTGCAGCTTTGGGTCTGCTAACCCAATAAGGAAGCGAGGCAACAGTCATTCGTCGCTCATTTGCTCATAGGGTTCACAGCGGGCATGGAGGTACTTAATCCTTGCAATGTAATACCTCAAGGATTCCTTGTCATTTTGTTTTACCCCATATAGCTAGTTGATCAGGCTCCATTTATGGCCGCTGGGAGCGAATCCCACAATAAAAGCCTTTCTCAATGTCTCCGAGTTGATCTTTTCCTCTAGGTGAGAGCTCTATACCATTGACCTACCTTGTCGTCCAGACTAAGGCCGAATGCATTGGCCATTTCAAGGTCACCTGGTTCACCAAAGGCTTCACAAATCTGCTCGAACCTTTCCATGTGAGAGACCAGGTCTCCTTCTCCGAGGAACTTGGTCATGAGCTTGGAAATGGCTATGGGATGGCTCCTTGAGGGATTTGCCATCCCTGCAGGGAACACTGAGGCCGATGGTGGTGGTGTTTCCCCCCTTCCTAGGGCGTTCACTAAAATATGCATAGCCTCGTCAGTCAACACCATTTGAGTAGCTAGCGGAGGTGGTGTTGCTGTGGGCCTGACGGGTCACAGGGCAGGCCTTAGGCCTTGCCCAGGTGGTGGTGTCCATGTAGTTGTTAGTGTCAGCATTGGGGCAGAAGTACCCATGCCTACGTCCATTGGCGCAACAGGTATAGACTTTTGAGAGCACCTAGTAGTGACCCTATTTTACACAAGTCTACCAGAGCTAGGTATCCTGTGGATAGGCTGAAATATGATGGATTTACAGCCATTCACTATGCCTATATGGTCAAAGTGATACATGAACTAGAACCCACTTCTTTTGAGCAAGCCATGGGAAAAGAAAAATGGGAGAAAGCCATGGATGAAGAAATGGATGCCTTGGAAGCAAATGCTACATGGGAATTGGTGCCTTTGCCTAAAGACAAGAATGCAATTGGCTGCAAGTGGGTTTATAAGGTGAAGCACAATGCAGATGGTTCTATGAACAGATACAACGCAAGATTAGTTGTCAAGGGGTATGCACAGACATATGGCATTGATTATGAAGAAACATTCAGTCCAGTTGCAAGGATGGCAACCGTAAGAGCAGTCATTGCTATGGCTGCATCAAAGGGATGGTCTTTACATCAGATGGATGTAAAGAATGCCTTCTTGCATGGTGATTTGCAAGAAGAGGTTTATATGGAGCAGCTACCAGGTTATGTTCATGCTGTTCATCTTGAGTTTGTTTGCAGGTTGAAGAAAGCCTTGTATGGCTTGAAGCAAGCACCCAAAGCATGGTCTGACAAGATAGGACAGTATCTTGTCATTATTGGCTTTCATATTTCCAAGGCAGATTTCTCACTTTATGTGAGAAAAACAGAGAAAGGTATTATGCTGCTTGTCATTTATGTTGATGATTTGATCATCATAGGTGATAGTGATGAAGATATCCTTCATGTGAAAATGCTATTGAAGCAGAAGTTTGAGATGAAGGATTTGGGAGAGCTACGTTACTTCTTGGGCATTGAGGTGATTAGATCCACAAGTGGGATATGGCTCTTGCAGAGGCAATATGGATTGGACATGCTGTCCAAATATGGGATGACAGGCTGTAAACCTATTTGAGTTCCTTTGGAGCAGAATGTAAAGTTGAGCACAGATGCAGGTGAGCTTCTGGAAGACCCTACTATGTACAAATGCATAGTAGGAAGTTTGATTTATATGACTATTACCAGGCCAGATTTGAGCTATGCTATTGGGTTGGTAAGTCAGTTTATGCAGGCTCCAAGGAAACCGCATTTGGATGCGGCTAGACGCATACTGAGGTATGTGAAGTCCACATTGCAGTATGGACTATTTTATGAGACTGGGGTTCAGATACAGTTGCATGGATACACTGATGCTGATTGGGCTGGTAGTATTTTTTATAGACGATCTATCAGTGGATATGTGTTCTCTTTTGGGAGTGCTGCAGTCACTTGGAGCAGTAAGAAACAGCCTACAGTTGCCTTGTCAAGCACAGAGGCTGAGTACAGGGGTGCAGCAATGGTTGCATGTGAGGTAGGTTGGTTGCATAAGCTACTTTATGATATGCATCAGTCTACAGATGGGCCAGTTGTCATTTATTCTGACAACATGAGCAGTATACACTTGGCAAATAACCCAGTCTATCATGCTAGAACAAAGCACATTGAGGTGCATTATCACTATGTGCTAGAGAAGGTTCTAGTAGGATTTATTGATCTAGTTTATGTCAGCACAGAGAATCAGGTAGCTGACATATTCATGAAGGCATTGGGTGCAGAGAAGCTGCGCAAGTTCAGAGACCTGCTTGGTGTGTAGGAATTGGGATTGAGCTCGAGGGGGAGTGTTGAGATATCGAGCTCCACTCGTGATATTCCAGGGTGACCGTTGTGCATTTATGTCACCGACTTGTTAGCTACAGATGCGGTTGGTACACCGCCCATGAATAATAGCTGGATGACAACTATCTTTATGTACTCTAGTTAGTGGCTCAGATAGTATGCCACCTTAGTTAGCCGAGTTTGGTTTGAGACCCACATATAGGGTTCACCTATTATTTTGTATTGAGAGAGTTCTTTTGGCTTTCACAACTAAGAAGAGGAAAACTGTTTTTAGCCTCCACCTTTGTGTATATTTCCCCATTGCGTATGTGAGAAAGCTGCAAGTGAGACTCCTTCCTTCTCTCCCACTCTCTTCACAATGGTAACATTGGTCCCATGCTACAGGTGGTAGGGTGGGAACTGCAGTGCCCCAAAGTTGACAAAGGCTGGTGGGGCTGGGGCAATTACAGGGTTGTAAGGCATTCCACCTTGGAAGTTCCTAGCATCCCCTCGACTCGGGTCTTGTCTACAGAGTTCCCTCATCTGTGGATCTTCATCATCCATGTTCTCCCATTGTGGGGGTCTGGCGTAAGTGGAGGAACTTGGATTGGCGAAAGTAGTTTTTGTCCAGTCTGGGGCTCGAGAACTGTATGTTGCTGGCCTTCCCTTCCTGCGAACATGCCAGCAAAGGGGTTCTCCATGTCTACCAACTCTGTTCTTCCGGACCTCAAGTGCATGTGGAATGCCTCTGGCTCGGGACACCCAAGGTGAACTGAGGTTCTAGAATTTTTTGTAATTCCTTAGCTACCCCAGAGGTATAGCACTAGTCGGCAAGGTAACTATACAGCACCAATCGGTGGGAAAACACCACAGAACCGGTCGGTGGGCTACGGGTATAGCAACGGGCGGTGTAGTATAGTTTAGGCGACGGGTGGCAGCATAACCTTTTTGTGATGATCGACAGAATAAGGAAATAGCACCGGTCTGTGTGATGGATGTATGCCGACGATCGGTGGGAAAATAGTTGCCACGTGGTTGGTGCGATCAGAAGGAATGGATATCCCCACAGGCGTTAGGATACGGTATGACATCGGTCGATGAAATAATGACTCGGTGAGATAAGCGAACAACACCAGACGGTGGGATTTCACAACGACGGGCGGTGTGATGGAGTAACACGATGGCGGGGGGAAACGATTACGACTACGAACGAAGGGGTAGGTTCACCGGGCCAGCGGTGGGATAGTAAAATAGCAACGGTCGGCAGGGAACCACTATAGCACCGATCAACGACTTGTCAGATCGGTGCGAAAGTAACTCTGACAAGCATTAACTCCAGGTGGCAAGGCAAACCGTAGTTAGGCGTTAGGTCGACGGGGAAGTGTTATAGCGCTGGGTCAATGATGTTTGACAAGCGGGATTCAGCTAATGCGTCGGTCGGTGGGGAATCTGGTCGGTGCAATACGCTATAGCGTTGACTCGGTGGGATAGTTAGACACAGTTTCACCGACTGAGATTTGGTGATTTCTAAGGATTTTGTTATTTTTGTTCATGATTTTTTGTGATGGGGGGGTTGCTACACTACCTAATCTACCTACTCAATGAAAAAAAACTTGAAAACAAACACTTTTTGAAAGTCGAAATGCAAAAACTCAGAAAGGGAAGTTCTAGAACATGAAACTACTTCAAAACTTGACAAAAATCCTTAGTTTTGTTGTTTTTTGAGGTGATTAGACTACACACACACCTTACTAATCAAGCCTACTAAGTTCTTATCAACTTGAAACACCAAAAAGAAACCAAAACAAGGTTCCCATGCTCACAAATGGCATTCCTTCATGAAAAAATAGATTTCTGTCCTCTTTCTCTCTCTCTCTCTCTCTCTCTCTCTCTCTCTCTCTCTCCACCTCTCTTCTCTCCTAAAACTCCATTAACAAGCTCCAAAGCAAGCTTCAAAATTTTGCAATGGGAATATAATGAAGGGAGACAAGTGCAAATGCAAAAGCAAACCTTTTCTCCCTTACAATGGTGCTAAAAATGTGGTGGTTCTCAGCGCGGTGACTGTTGGCTCTTTCTTACGGCTTCGTAGGAAGAGCAAGGTATTCTCGGTATGCAGGGTTCTGAGGCTTCTTGTTACCTATAGATATATTGGAGTTGTTGTTTGTAGTATACGTGTCGCTTAGGACCTCGAGTCATGTTTTGGTGAGAGACATTGGCTTAAGTGTGGTGAGCAAACATAGTGCATGCATGTGTAAAAGGAACGTGTATCATCATGGTTGAGGTAATGAAGTCTTTCGCCTTCATTGGGGGTTGCAGGGTTTAGAAGGATGTTAAGGGTTAGGAGGAGGTTCCAGGGTTTGAAGAGGTTCCACGGTTAGAAGGAGTTCCAAGGTTTAGAAGGAGGTTCCAGGGTTTAGAAGAGGTTCCAAGGTTAGGAGTTCCAAGGTTTAGAAAGAGGATTCAGAGTTTAGACGGAGGTTCCAGAGTTTAGAAGAGGTTCCAAGGTTTAGAGAGAGGTTCCAGAGTTTAGAAGAGATTCCAAGGTTTAGAGTAGAGTACATGGTGGAGAACTCGTCTCCCTTGTAGATCATCTCTAGATCATGGAGATTAAGGGTTGAGGAACTAAGGGTTTAGGGGGAGCATAGGAGTGGGAGAGGAAGAAGGTGTAAGAGCATGGGGGAAAGAAGAGAGAGAGAGGGGGGGAAATAATCGTCTTTTCTTATTTCGAATACTAATGTGATAAGCATATCTTCTTTTTTCTGTAAATGTTCATTTCATTTTTGCAAATGAGACCAAATATATCAGAAAAGTACCTGGTCTTTAGATGTGCTTATAGATGACTGCTCATATCAATCGCTCGCAATCCACGTGATAGTTGAGCAGATGGCAAGTTGTTTCAATTGATGATGAGTCACGTCTGTACATTTCAAATGTAAAGATATATCATGAAAGTATATAAGAAATAGAACACACTTGAAAATGCATGAAAAGTTTGCAGTGTATATAATCTTATCATCATGTGATAGCATGATTATCTTTGTTTTATGAAGTAGATAGAAACATGGTATTATATAACCATATGATCATGTAAAAGCATGATCATCTAGGTAGAAATTTCATAACACATATAGCCACATATTCGTGTAACTCCATGTTCATGTGGGGGGAGAGTTGGCATAGTTTCTCTCCAAAAGTTATAAGACCAAGGAATGTGCCGTTCCTTGGGATTTTGTAGATTGCATAATGTATTTTGTAAGTCATGTAATGTATTCTGCATATTGGATCATGTATGTTTTCGTAAAGCATATTCTTGTTGTTTTTTTATTTTAATAAAGAATACGAGAAGAAATAGTAAAGGTACCTATTTAATGAACGTCCTTGTGTCGAATATTGATTATTAGTTACTCACAGTACCTATAATGTAAATACGTAGAAATGTTATGGAGTTCAAAATTCCTAAGAAATAGATGAACAATATGACACCAGGGAGCTCCAAAGCACTATTTTCATTTTTTGCGATGATTTGAAGCTAAACCATTGATTTAGTACTTCTCTCAACAAGCTTGCAAGCTCCCCTCTCTATTTTTACTCAAGTAAAGACTTCTCTATGAGTTTGATGTTAGTATATAGATTCTAGATGAGTCACTCTTACCCATGCAACTATATATATAGGTTTGCAAGACTACCTCTCGGTTGACAATTTTGATTTAGGGAAGGCCTAGAGTCTGCGGATCGGAAATAGTTTGAGTGATTGTCAAATGGAGTTGTACACACTAGATTCAGAGAAGCTGGATTTGATTTGGCGACAACATGAGTTTGATGTTAGTATATAGATTCTAGATGAGTGACTCTTACCCATGCAACTATATATATAGCTTTGCAAGACTACCTCTCGGTTGAGAATTTTGATTCAGGGAAGGCCTAGAGTCTGCGGATTGTCGAATGGAGTCGTACACACTAGATTCAGAGAAGTTGGATTTGATTTAGCGACAACAAATTGTAGGATTGTAATTCAAGGTTCTTCACCATCGAATTCAAGGTGATGTGCAAGGTGAAATAGAAAAAATGGACATGACTTCTGGAGCATTCGTTTAAGTGGAGGAAGAAGATGACTGCTATGGAGCCGGTACAAGAGAAATCACTCCGGTGATGAGCTTTCGAATCAGGCGATTCGTGAATTTACAGTAGTGGGCTATTCAATACGAAAGGTGGATATGTATCCGGCGGATATACAAATTAGTCGATTGGGAAGGAAGCTGTACATAATTCAAGCAGGTCTTCTACTTAGGCATTGAACGTTTGCCATGCTTTTGATCCCCTCCTCTTTCACTTGATTATTTAAGTTTGCGCTTCACCACCTTAGCTTATCGTTTGCCTTGCTTGTCATCCTGCCCACCCTGTTGATTATGTTGTTCGTCGTCATGATAGAAACTGACTGATCCTTCGTGAAATTCACGCTATTGGCCGTTTTCAGGAAACTTGATTAGTACCACAGCAGAAGATGCACCATCTCACAGTGTTGATGACGGTTGACCTTGAGTGGGGTTTTTCTACAACTAACACGAGCCTTGTGGCTTGAAGCTCGGACTTCACATTGAACTATTTCTATTGGACTTGTGCAGGTTTTGTAGGATTGCAGGCTCAGCAAAAGCAAAATAGCCAGGGACCAATCCGTTTCGGCACTCTATATTTTGACCAAAGAGCTGCAATGGAGATCCTATGTCACACGATATCTAAATATTTGGTGAACGAAGGAAGCCATTGACACGCAGTCCGTTCATCTTTCAAGACATCGATGCGAGTAGGAACATCACAAAATTGATGTGAAGCACACAGAGCATGTAGCTCTTATATCTTGGTGAAAACATATGGTCACTTCAGAACAACAATGATTACGATTATTGGCTCGAAGAAGAGAGCATCTGAATGGTTCCTCAAGATCTCCAGGTTTGCTTTGACAATCGACTGCATGATTGATGGCCTTGTACTTGACAATAGAGAGTTTCTTCCTCATCTATGTGTTTCTCTTCATTCAAACAAGTATTCTCCACAAGCAACTTTTATGTTCTTGAATTGTTTTCTCACAAAACGTTCTTCCAAGATTGTAATTTTTTCCTCCAATTGCTCATTCAGTACTTGGGAAAAAGCAACTTCCTTCACAAGGGGTTCATTCAATTGGGCTAGACTCTTGATCTTATCTTTTTGGACATGGACTGCGCACTCTTCCACCTCAAAATCGTGATCCTCATCTCTGTCATGTGAATCTACTCGGTAATCACCGTTCGCCTTCTTGCGAGCGTCTGTGCCTACTTCAACACGATTGCCATCACTGGGATCTCGGGCAACCAAACGATCGTGGAAATCGGCACCGTTGTTCGCGTTGCCAGAGTCTAAATTGATGGACAGAAGGCAACGAAGGATTGAAAGCGGCAGAGTTGAAGTATGGCACCCTTCTCTCCTTACAAAAAAATCTAGAGGAAGCCAAGAAAGAGCTAGAACAACTCTAGAACACAGGGAACTTCTTCCTTCGAGAAGAAGTGATAGAAAATGACATTGCTGAGATTGTGAGCAAGTGGACAGGCCTCCCGGTTTTCAAACTGCAACAATCAGATAGAGAGAAGCCATTGAACTTGGACGAGGAACTACAATTTGGAGGCAAATGGAGGAGAGATAGCCATACCCGATGATGCTTCTATGAACTGAGCAGGATCTATAGACGTTGATCTGTCAAGAACTCTTTTTGAGGACGTTGTGGGAAATGGAAGGTGATCGAACAACTGGATATTGGCTCCAACTGTGAAGGCCAATGTGCAACGAATAGGGATTGCTCTATTTCTACTGCAACTTTACGAGTGTATCACAACTAATATCCATGCAAAAAGCAATGAAGGCCAATGCACAATGAACAGGGATAGCTCTATTTCTACTACAACTTCACAATTGTATCGCAACTAATATCCATGCAAAAATCAAACCATCAAAAAGCAAAGGTCCTTATTAGAGTGGAGGTGACCACGACTTAAATTAGACTAGAGGCACTTGAATTAGAGTGGAGATGACCACGCCTTGAATTAGGGTGACACACTTGAATTAGGATGACACGTGGCTCAACCATGGCTTGGATTTTGAATTAACGATGCTCTGCCTTTCTGAGCTTAATCCCATTTTTTAACTCCTAATCTCTCCCTTAATCGCTTTTTAATCTACCCATAAACCCGGCATTACTCCCTTGATTCGTGTTTACCCTTCTTCTATATCCAGCATTTGCATTTTAACCCCTACCACCCATTCAACCCCGGGTGCAACCCACCTTGGTTTATTCCTTTCTAAGCTTAACAACCCTCACCTGTTGTTCTCTCAGACGAAGCGTCGGACATCCATTGCAATTGGATGCCTTGTTCAACCAATGCACAAAGGTGAGCTTTACGATGCACAGCCGTGTTTCAAGAGAAATCTATTGGGTTCCCGAAACTCTACTCACACTTCCATCCACTCACATTCTTTGCCATGTAACCTCGCCACCGGGTGGTGTGAATGCGAGGGAAAATCTGTTTGGTTCTTGAAACTCCAGCATCGCGTTCATCCAATCACATTCTTTGCCATATAACATGGCCATCGGGTTGTGTGAACAGCACAGCGAACAACCATCTTTAAAGCTTAGCTATGATGCACCTTACCTTAAAATGATAGCTTACCCTTGGCCTTGACAAATGCTAAACCCCCAACACCCGGGACAAACTAATACTATTTTCATGGCACTGCTTCTCAAATATGTGCTCCTAACAAATTTTTAATGAAAAATCCTAATAATTAGTGGTGTCCCCATGAAAATTTGATAAATTAAACTAAGTTATAAGGGTGCCCAAATCATTGTTTTACAATTAACCTAAGTTAATTCCCCCAAAAAAATTTAATGTAGCTGCTCCCACCCCCTATTGCTTTATCTTTCGATTTTCTATAAACTGAGAACCCTATCGCTTTATCTTTCAATTTCCTCTAAACTAAGAGTTTGAGAACCCTATCGCTTTATCTTTCAATTTCCTCTCCTAAGTTAATTTACCAAGAGCCCACCAAGCTCCCTTCCATCCCCATACACTTTTCTCATTAACTTTTTCTCCAAGTGCCCTCCAATCAATACCCTTGAATTCAACTTTCTTATGGCATCCTCGATGCACTTATGCAACACGTTTCTCCCATTTTCCCTTCATGCTCACCCATCCCAGTTCTACCTCGTCATTGTCGCCAATGGTCCCCTCTCTTTCCTTACCAACTCTTGCTCACTTTTCCCTTTCAAAGTCCCCTCTCCAAATTTGCTTGTTCTTAATACTTACCAAGTTCACATGCATGCAATCACCTTCTTCATCACCCCACTTGCTCCCTTTTTCCCTCTTCTAACCTTAGATTCTCCCTCATGCATGACTTCCTTGATTCTCATGATGTTGCATAAATCCAAGGAAGATGCTTCATTCTCTTGTCACCTTTGGAAATAAATGCATTTGTTTTTGTTATAAAAATTACAAATTTACAATATTATAGGCTCTTTATCCAAAAGTTGAGGATAATTGGATTGATTAAACGCTTTCTTTGCAAATGGTTGTTTTTTTGGATGTATCTTTTTTTAAAATGACATATTTTGAGGACATAAGACCTAGAGCGTATTTTTCCCCCAATAAAAAAGGATGTTACAATGTACTTACAAATGTGATTTGATGATCTTCTACTTATACAAAGAACTAATCACTTATTGTGCATAATAGAAGTTAATACTCAAATTGTGCAATGTTTGCAACCTACTATGTAAATAGATTGCAACAATGCTCTAAATTTGAGCACATGATAAATCAAGAGAAAAAGCAAGCATTTTCAAGCCCACATAAACTTTCATATATAACAAAATTAACAAAATGGAAGAGCCTGTCACATCATGGGAAATTCAAAATGTCGTCGAGATGCCTCTTATGTCTAAAGGAAGTTTTTATATATTATCAACCTTTTGTAAGCATGTGCAACGTAAAAACGTATCATTTTTGAAACCCTAACGCATTGTCCACATTTAACCACTTCAAGGCCATGACATGCCCTACCTTCTTCAAGAAATTTTACGCTCTCGTGATTTGCACCCAATTAGGCCACACATATTGGCTTTTTATTAAAATTTTATTTCATTTCTATGCAACAAAAAGGTTTGTGAATGATATCTCGTCACCATGGTAGGCAGCTTAATAAGTCTATACCCTTGTCTCTTACTTCTTTGCATATATGATAGAATTTCTATTTGATACGTGAGATGGTCATCATTATTTCATGTGGTTTTATTATGAGCCCCTAGGATTCTCCAATAAAAAGGAAGGACTTCACCAAATTTGCATTCCTTTTCAAGGGATCCCTGAAAATTTGTCAAAGATTTGGCAGAATTCACTTAAAATCAGTCCCATGGTTCAATACAATTATAATTTAATATGGACTTTGACAATATAAAGCTTAACTTTCCTTGGGTTTTAGCATGTTTGGCAAGTTTTAGTGATAAAGCAATGGTGTTTCTATTTAAATTGATTCCAAAACTCCTTAAGATCAATGGATAGTTTAGAGAACGGGTATCTCATCTCAAGTATAAGGGGAGATAAACTACATACATGCACATTGCAAATGATGCTATTTAATAGATGCACATGCAAAAAACACCAATCTTGAAATCAAATTATGCCTATGAACTGACTTTTGTAATCATTTCACTAGTGGCCTTTAATCTTTTGTGTGAGCATAGCCTAACAACATACATGTAAAGGTATTCAATTATAGGAATGCAAAATTTTTAAATACTAAAAAGATAACGTTTTTCTAGATAAGCTAGTTGGCTTTATATGGTGCTTGACATGTAACACTTTTTATAGTTATGACTTGTCCCAAAAATGGTTATTATTTCAAGTGAATGCAAAAGATTAACACATACATGGTTGAGTGGCAATTTTAGAAAAAAGACACAAACCAAGCATCATGCTATAGTTGGAGTTTTGTCCCTTATTTCTACATTAATTCACCATATATCAAGCCTTTGCCAAAAAAATTGAATAGGAAAGCCACATATTCAAACATGTGGTTGTGAAATCATTTTACGAACCTATTTGGTCTGATAAAGTCAACTCTCAAGCTTTGTTTACAAACATATTGATGGCATTCCTTTTTTCAAGTTATCCTACAACAAGTTTGAGCAAATTTTGCCATTGCCAGGTTATAGCTATGGATAGCATGCACATAAGAATGCAACTCACTTTAGCTTCTTCTATTAGAGAAGCTAGTTTGATGTTGATGTCACATACATTGTTGATGATAGCAATTGCATTCATCGAAATTATGATCCATGTAGTAGTCTATTGCAAACAAATGCACCTTGTTTCCAAAATATGGATCAAACTTACATTGAAATCTCTCATGTGCATATTTTTCCATACACTACCATTGATTTGTTTGATCCATATCCATAATAATTCTTAGGACACAAGGTTTCGATAGATACAATTCAAAAATTGTAGCCACATTGTAACACCCTAACACGGGATACACGGAACACATACTCACACTCAGAATGCGGAGAGAAGACACATCTCTATGAATCCGAATACATGAATAGATAGAAACATGGATTGAATGCACAAGAGATATTGCTGCATGAAATACATGCAATTGCAACCGTCATGCTTGCTCATGCGATTGCGGGTACTCGCACCCCTAGGAATCCATGCTAACTCCACAATAACCACATGCACACTGTTAATGCCTTGACACATGGCACTCATAGTGGATTGTGCGGATCCACAACTGATGACTATTGCATGATGAGGTCAGACCCAGTGCTAAGCAAGTGCATTACAATCGTTTTGGGCTATGCCAAGGTAGAGAACCTCTCCAAGTAGAATCCCCAAAGTATTCATGAAAGATAGTCACATTACACCCAATTAAGGAACTAGGAACGTTTTATTTATAACCGTGGGATCATCATTGTTTGATTCTACTCCGTATTCAAAGCACTCTAACTAAATGCTCTCAGTCCACCACCGTTTCCTTCTTCTCCGCCTTCTTGTTGCTTGCGGCGTCTTCAAAGATCCCGCATCATTCGACTTGAATAAGCGCCACCACTTTCGCTCGAACCTGCTCCATCCGTTCCGCGTCGTCTTGATCTTCATTCTCGCCTCCATTGAAGTCGCTCCCAACTTGCGTTGCTCTTTTACTTTCGCCAAGATGGGTAGACTCTATCTGGCTTGGACCATTGTTCTCTCGATAGCTGCTCGCGGATTGTCACTCTGGGCAATAAATTTAGGTCTTGGCGCTCTTGTAATGACACCCGTCGCTCAAACTATTGCGGCCACATGGATTGGGCATTTGACATAGGGGGAAAGCGGGTGTGGAAGTCAACGTAATGGACTTGAAGGAACCTGTCTATTGATTTCCACAAGGGGGACGAGGTAGCAAGGTTAGTGCGAAGGAATGAGCTCTGTACTCTAGCCAAAAACAAAGCTTCTGCATCTTTTCCTTCAGTCGATTGATCTGGTCTATTCACCCTCTTATTGCTTGTGCTCCTGCTTCCGCCAGGGTGTTATACCGAGCCTCCCAATCCGCCCAGTAGGTTCTGCTATGGCTTTGCCTTTATCCGCCATGCGACCGCCTTTGTCTGCATCACCAGGTTGTGGGCCAATCGTGGTTGACGTTGAAGTGCAGAGAATCATGCGTACTCACACCAGACAATCTGCCTGCGCCACCATCTGCATCAGGCTCTGGAGGTTGATGAGCCACATCGCAAGATCTGGGCGTCCCATTCTCTCCGCATTTCATCTTGTAGAGTTGCCAGTAGATGGAACAGCTAGTCCACATTCACCACAAGCGTTCAGGGGACTATTGGAAGGAAATGTGCTGGTGCATCTGTAGTTCTTCGGCTCTAGAACTCTGCAAATGCATCCTGGAGGCTCTCTTCATGAAGGTTGCGGGCGTTCTCCACAACGAGCTCCGCTTCCCGCACTCGCGCTTCAAGAGTCTGGAGTCTGAATTCCATCTATTGCATCCGCTCCACTTGACTCTGAAGGGCGGCGTTCTATGTCCGTAGTGCCTCATTTTGACTCCGCAATTTTGCAAGTTGCTGCTGAGTCTCCTGCTGCGTTGCCCACTAGCTTGCGAGGTCCATCAAAAATCGGCCACAAGCCTCCAATTGGGCACGTAGTGACACAAACATCGGGGGTCTCCATGGGATGATCGGAATCGAACTCTCTGCCGTGGTCAAAATGGCTGAAGTAACAGGGAGGGAACACAAAATCTATGTTGACACATTGGAGATACCCTCGACTGTACTTGCGACAGCCGGTGCAAAAGTTCTTGCTGACTGCAAAAGCCTCTCCCGCCACTATCGGAGAAAGCTACCGAAACCCACTGCACCTCCCGAAACAAAACGAGTGTTCGAGGTCACACTTGACTCACCTTCCACATCCATCGTGGTAGGAGAACTGATGGTCACCGATGTTCGTGGCAACTTCGCAATGTTGGTAGTGGCCGCTGTAGCGGTCACCAGCGGGGTTCTTGCTGCAACATAGATTGCTTGAGTAGCTCTTGGAGGGGGTAGAGGGTGGCACCGATGCTGGTGTTGAAAGGGGTGCATATGAACATGGTGGCTCTGCCTGAGATGAGCTGCCTCCGTTGTACTTCTTCTGCCGCATCATTGGGACTCTGGTCCCTTCCCTCAGCCTTTCATGCACCAGTGCCCACATGGTTGCCGTGATACGCAAGGGTACCTCTCGCTCGTTTGTGAGTGGGAAGAGGATGTTGAGCACCTGCCCTTCGTATGGACCACCTTCCCCTTGACTGCTGCGTTTGCCCTACAGTCACTCCTTCAAGATCCTCACCTAGGTCACCGAATGCGTCCCTGCAAATGATATAACTCCTCATGTGCATAGAGATTGTATACGTCTTCGCCTGAAAGAAGAGAGACTCTAGCACCCATCTAAAGCCTTCACGGAGTTTCACATTATCGTGATTGTTCAACCAATACTCCTTGCAAATTGGTGCTCCAAACTCTACCTCCATTGCTAATGTACTCAATGTTGGAACGTTCTTACTCTTGCCATCCATAGGCATGTACAACCGACAGATCGTAGATGAGCTCCACGGTGAGGCTCCTTGGGCCACTCAGTGTTGTCACCTGATTTCCTTATGCCAACTCCTTGCACAGTTGTACAGTTTGAGGATGTAAAACGATGTGCACCCAATCGATGCATGGTGACTATCACTGAACTCAAGATGACACTAGCCGTTAAGTCACCATCATTCCATGCACTTCTTGAATCCACAATTGGATACTGATCGCCCACTTGGATCCACAAAATGATTACCTTGCCTTCTGAGAAATGGGCATTGAAGGCACCCCTCAGGATGGTACCTCCACAGTCAAAATTCATTTTGGGAGAGGAAGCACATGGCCTACAGATCCGCCAAGGAGAACAAAGTTGACCCACATGATCACCACAGTTTGAACTTGCCCGGCATCCTGCCCATGCGGCTATTCAAGACCAGTTGTCCCTTCTTGAGCAATTTTTTCTTGGAGGCCAAGTCGACCCTCTATTTTCTACGTGCTTGCACCACCTGGGTGAGATAATAGCTTTCCATGTGCCCTTCCTCCAATTGTTCCAGCACATCAAGTCAAAATTCCATGGACTCTTGCAGAATTAGCCGATCCTCCACTGCAATGTGAAGACTAGGCACCACGTACTCAAGTGGGGTGATCACCTCTATTCAGAAAGTGAGTTTGAATGGTGTCAACCCTGTGGCTACCTTGAATGAAGTGTGGTATGCCCACAATGCGGACAACAATTTCTCATTCCAATCTATGCGATGATTGTTTACTAGCAGGGTTGTGATCCTCTTGAACTGTTTGTTGGATAACTGGGCTTGGCCGTTGGTTTGCGAGTAGTACGAGGAGGATTTCTTGTCAATCACTATGTAAAATGAGGTCATCTCCTTGATCACCTTGGCAAAAAAATATTTTTCGTGATCACTCACCAACTCAATGGGGCAGCCAAACTGACCTTGTATAGGCATTTGGTTGTGGATCTTGCTGTATTCTCCCGCAAAGCCCAAGCTTCGACCCATTTGGTGCAGTAATCTGCTGTGGCTAGCCTGTAGCAATTTCTGGTCGTTGTGGCTACATGTTTGAATGGATGCATAAAATCCATTTCCCATTTTTGGAAGGGTCCAAGTGGCAGCACATGCTGCATTGGCATCCAATCCCTATCGAATGGTTGACCCAATCTCAAGCATAGGTCGCACCACCAAGCGATTTGTCAGGCATCCTTTTGCAGTGTGGGCCACCAAGTCTAGCCTGCATCACTTTCTTTGCTAGTGATTGCTCTTGCAAAGTGATCGCCTGCCACTTTAGTGAGTATTGCTTCTTGTTCATGCGGAAGCACACATCTGAGCAATGGATCCATCAATGCCGTTGGTAGAGTTGACCCACCACCACTTCAAATCCTCAGCTCCACAAAGTCAACCGCTTGTGTTGATCTCTGGTCAGGTAATCTCTGGTCAGGTACCTTGACATCATTTCAATAGTCATAAAGAAGAGCAATTCATCATACTAGGACCAAGGGGTTTCTGAACGTAGCTCGTCTACACTCCTTTCCCACAATAGATGCCATGAAGACCGCACTAAGCTCCACATCCAAAAAACCATCTTCAATCTATACAGTTAGCACAAACCAGAAATTAGTGATGTTGGGTGTGGTTTTGGATAAGGCCTACGATAGGGTCCGCTAGGATTACATCGAGGCAACCCTAGAGAAGGTGGGGTTTGGTGAAGATTTTGTGAGGATGGTGACAGTGCTTTTTGGCAACGCCTTTGCTATGTTGTTATGCATTAATGGGGGGCTAGTCCGTGCGTTTGACCTCAAAAGGTCAATCCGTCAGGGGTGCCCCCTGGCACCCCTTCTTTTGCCATTGGGTCTATTCTCCTAATCCACATGATTAAGCAAAAGGTTAGGGAAGGGCTGGTTAAGGGGGTTTCTCTCCCTTCGGGCAATCAGTTTTCGGCTCAGTTATTTGTTGATGATAGTGTCACGTTCTCCATGGAAGATGAAGGGAGTGTAAGTCAGCTGCTCAGAGTGTTCGATCTAACACCATATTAGAGAATTTGGGAAAATCCTGATAATTTGGGAACTTTTGAGGGGTTGTAATTATGTAACATTCAATGTTTTTCATTGATTTTTCCCATAGATTTGGGAGTCCATCCAAATCTTGCAAATGTGCATGGTTTGCATCAACATAAATAAAATGTCAAATGTTGAGGTTTCGACCAATGCATGGTATTTTTTGAGGGGTTACAATTATAATGCATTGAGTGCACTCCATTGACTTTCTCCCTGGATTTGGCCATGTATATGAAATTCACAATTTGGAGTGTGCCTGTTCTGCATTAGCCGAGAAAAAAACATCATATGTTTGAGTTTAATGAAGCATTTTTTGCCTCTTCTCAAAAATAGGTGGTGTTCAAAAACACCATTTTAGTTTAGTTGGAGAAAAAGTAAGAATGCAACACTAGTCCTTGATATTTTGTCGAGTGTGCAAAACTTGCAACCACAAAGCAATGGTCTGCAGAAAAAAAGATAAAGAAAAAAGATCAATGTCATACCTTCCAAATATTTGTCAGTATTCAAATAAATTATTGTTGTGCAAGGAAAAAAAGGTCATGCTTTTCAAGTACCTTCACTCCATTGTGGAGTCAGCATCAGAGTCAGAATCTGTTCTATGAGCCAAATTGGATAAAGCTCGCTTGCGTGCAATGGTTGGTATCTTCACCTTGATGGGGAGGTTGCTGCTCTTCGAGGAAACCTTCTTTGAGAGGTTACATTTTGGAACCCATGACCATACAATAGCATCAACAGATTCCCAACGTGGAGGATCACCTTTATTGCACATCCAAATCTTGTTCCAACAATCTGCATACACCTCCTCAATTTCTGCATTGTGTCTTTTGCATATAGGTGCCCAATATTGTATGAAAACCTTCTTGAAATTTTTAGATTTATTATCCTTCTCTACATCAGTTTGAGCAATGCCTAGCCAAATTGGGTAAATTTTTTCCGCTGGTCGGACCAAAAGAAAGTGTCCTTTTTGTACATCAACCATTGGATCAAATGATTGTTTTGGCTTTTTCCTTTGAGGTCCACAGTAATGATCATTCAACTCTTCAATTCCTTGAAACTCATCGTTTTCATTATCAAATACTTGCACACAATCAATATGTTGCGTCTTTGGCCAAAATCTCTCGTACATGCCCTCTACACTATTGTTTGGTTTATCAAGCTCATCAATCATGTTCTTCCAGTACTTCACTACTGGCTTGTAAAACTTTGTGAAAGATGCATGTGGACCTTGCAGGTGTGCCCATTTTTCCCAAAAGCGTACATACTCCTTGATACCAACTATCACATCTAAGTGATCCTTCACATACTTGAACATGGTTACATAAGGCGGCTCTCCACTTGGTAGCATTGGATGACCATCCGGATGTCTCTTCCACAACTCAATGCCACCTTCACTTGGTTGCCAATCTAATGATTGTGGATGCACTTTATATTGCATGATAGGAACTTCATTTCGCATAAAGAACCGAAATTGGAGAGGCTTTGAGTGTCCCACTAAAGAATCTTTCCCATCGCATAGGCATCCATCAACATAGCTCTTGAAATCAGGGACTTTCGTTACCAAAAATGGCGTTGGAGAAGACTCCTCACATTGTCTAAAAGTATCCATGAGATGTGCAAATATCAATGTTTGGCTAGTTCTTAACCTCTCTGAAAACCTGCTAAACATTGCATCAATATCCTCATGTGTATGCCCAACCATCAAGAATCCCAATTGAATTGACTTGAAAATCCCTCGAGCAACAAGTAATGATAGGTATGCAAACAAGTACCTATTCTTGTTTTCAGAACCACAATTATCCAACTGCAACAATAGGTGTTCGGGTAGTTTCTTATAAGGATTTTCTTGATGGGAACTTCCAAGTCCAAGGTCTTTTAATGTTCCACCCACTGCTCCAAGATGAAGTTGTTGCTTGCCATTAGAAACATAGTGAGAATCCAATGCTTCTCTTGAGGTTAGTGCATTTAGCAGAGCATTGTCAGACCTTGGCATCCCATCATGTACTAAATCTCCAAGTGCATGGTTATCAAATCTTTCAAGATTTCTCAAACACAAAGCCAATGAACCAATCGTGAAGTTAGGATCCGACGGCCACAAGGATAAAGAAAAGTGACCATAACGTCCTTGACCATGCCCATGTGTTATCATGCCAGTCAAAGCCACTGGGAGCTGAAAGGACTTGTCTGTGTCCTTTGAACGATTGCGTAATCTAGGGATGGCTGTCTTCTTTTGGTCCATCTTATCATGGATAATGCACAAGTATGTCTGAGGATACATTTCAGAAAATCTGCGCCAAGTGTAGTACACATTTCTACAACTTTTTTGTTGTAACATGTGTTTTCTTCTATCTTCCATCAACTTATTCCGTTCATTTTGGCATTTTGTCGCTGCAAGCTGAGCCTTGATTGCACTACATAAACCACACTTAGAGAATTCACTTGTTTTTGACAAAGTTACATGCTTGAATTCAGAGTTCCATATGCGGTTGAATGTGGAAGTTGACATCTCTTTACAACCCAAACTATGCTTTAATTGCATGTTAACTTCATAGAGAATATCAACCTGCTTGTATACATCCGGTATCACCAACTGTGTTTCCCTTGATCCATCCTGAAGTGTTCTACTTTTGTGTGGCATACGCTCAGAATTGTTATCCACAAAATCTTGGATTATGGCTCTACCCAGTTCTGTGTGGTCCCAACCTCTCCGCACGATTCCTTTATTACCATGTATGCACCTTCGTATACCAATTTCAAATTGCTCCCTGTATCGATAAAATGTTGTTTTTGGAATACCATGCATTTCATACCATGCTCTACAACAAACTTGAATACCATTCAACGAAAAGACATATTTGAACTGCCCATTGTCATCTTTTCGACAAGCAACCCCAAGAGTGTCATATACATAATTGGTCCGAGCCTCCAAACTTTGGCCCCAATACTCTATGCGTAATTTGGATATCATTTGACGATCGGCAAATTGACAACAATTTTGTTTACAACAATCAATCATAGATACTTTTATGACTGCATCCCTTGTGAGTCTAGATGATGCTAATGGCATGCCATGTTTTTTAGCTTTTCTCTTTATCATGCAGTAACGCCTCTTTTTTGTGGATTTTTCCATTGGGTCCTCATCTTCCATGTGCTTTTTCCCAGAACCACTTGAAGAATTCATGGTGTCATCGATTCTTAATGAAGTTCCATCTAAAAAGGTTATTTGTGCAATGGGCCATTTTATTAAGTGGATGGTATCGATGCCTGATACATCACTATGATACTTTTCAATTCCCACACCTAGATTACCTTCACCAAGCATCTCAAAATTTATAGGTTCAAATGGGTAGACATACAAAACAACACCCTCTGCAATGCTCTTGGTTTTCTGCTCATCCCATATTAAGACTTTCTTGTCCTTCCATGATTCTCGAATGGAAAACTCATCATATTCACATAGAGGTTCAACGTCAATGGTATCTAATGTTATATCATTCATTGGTACAATAGCTCCATTGACATTGTCCACACAACTCATTGATCGTGCTTTCCAATGAACAACACTACCCAAAGCCTCATAGACTAAGAATGCATCCATTGTAGGAAATGGAAGAAGTGCACTTTCATCCATACAAATATCGATCGCCACTGATACATTGTTTTCTCCCAAGGGCACACCTTGGCACATGTCATCATGTGATGTAGAGAATATTGTCCCAATGGCAACAATCTTTCCACTGACAAGCAAGTTGACTTTAACCCCCACTTTCAATGTGGCACCTGCATAGTACATAGCATTTGTTATAGTTCAATATTGATATCTGATGGTGTGACTTAGGATGAAAATGCTTTACAAGATTTCATTGCAAGACCAAATCTTCCTAAACCTTGGTACTTTGAATTTTAGGCAGCAAAATTTGGCTACATGGCCAAATCTTCACAAACCATGGTGCTTTGAAATGGAGATAGCAAGATTTGTCCACACAAACAAATTTCCCGAGATGCTGGTGCTTTCAAGAAGCCATCAAGATTTATCCACACATCCAAATCTACTTAGACCTTGGTGCTTTGAAAGAAGCCCACAAGATTTGGCCACATGGTCAAATCTCCCAGACCCTGGTGCTTTGAAAGGAGCCAAAAAGATTTGGCCACATGGCCAAATCTCCTAAGACAGTAGTGCTTTGAAAGAAGCAATAAGATTTGGCCACGCGGCCAAATCTGCTCAGACCTTAGTGCTTTCAAAGAAGCTATTAAGATTTGGATGCACGGCCAAATCCTTAGAGACCTTGGTGACTTCTTTCAAAGCACTGAGAAGATTTGTTTGTGGCATTCTTTCAAACTTGGGGAGATTTGGTCATGTGGCCAAATCTTGTAGGCTTCTTTCAAAGCACTAGGGTATGGAGAGTTTTGGCCGTGCAACCTCCTCTTGCATGCTTCTTTCAAATCACCAGGTTCTAGGAGATTTGGCCACAAAATCTTTCAAAGCATTAGGGTTTGGGAAGATTTTGCCCTGCTGCCAAATGTTGCCAGCTTCTTTGAAATTACTAGGAAGATTTGGCCACATGGCCAAATCTTCTTTCAAATCACTAGGAAGATTTGGCAGATTTTAAAATCTTCAAACGTTAAATTTAAAAATTGAAAATCCAGATTTTAAAATTTAAAATTTAAAGTTCAAAATTCAAAATTCAAAATTTAAAATAAAAAATTCAAATTTCAAGTTTCAAGTTTCAAATTTTGAAATTCAAATCTAGAGATCCTACTTTCAAAAAAATTGTACATGCTTTTCATGATTCACGCTATTACAGTTTAAAATCATACTATTACTGTAAAAGCAAACTAGAAAATCTAAAACTATTAAAAAACCAAAACTTTAAAAGGCAAAGCTAAACAAACCTTTTAAACCAAGCATAAAAAGTAAACCTATGAGAAGGAATTGAATTCGTCTTCATGGGGGATCAAGTGCTAGGCTCACCTTGTTCTCTCCCTTCCTAGATCTCCAATGTGTACGTAGGGTGGTTTGAGAGCTTTAGGACAACGTCTTAGATGGGGTAGTTCTTGGAAAACACTCCTCCACCCTTGCTTAGCTAATTTCAAGCAAAAAAGTTCAAAACTATGTCAAAATGAGAGGTCCCGGGAGGCTCCCCATCCCAGTTTTGTCCTAACAATGTGTACTTAGGTTTTAAAATTCCATTACCAATTCAACTCTCCATAGATTCCACACACAATAGTTGGATTAGAAAGAGGTCTTTTTTTTTTTGCTCTACATTCTTTTGGGTGGATTGCTCCTTCCCCCAAAACATGCTTTTTGGGGGGGGTTGCTTCTTGCTTCTTCCTCGACCCACCGCCTCCCCATATCCTTCTTCTCCACCTTCGACCTCATCCTCCTCTTCGGCTTTCGTCTTCTTCTTTCTCCTCCTGCGACCTCATCTTCGGCTTCTTCTTCAGGTGGATCTTCGGCCACCTGCGACCCTTCTGCCTCTGCGCTCGACCTCCTCGTCTTGGGCGTCTTCTTTCTCCACCTGTGACCTCATCTTCGGCTTCTTCTTCCTCCACCTGCGACCTCATCTTCGGCCACCTGCGACCCTTCTGCCTCTGCGCTTGACCTCCTCGTCTTGGGCGTCTTCTTTCTCCACCTGCGACCTCATCTTCGGCTTCTTCTTCCTCCACCTGCGACCTCATCTTCGGCCACCTGCGACCCTTCTGCCTCTGCGCTCAACCTCCTCATCTTCGCCTTCTTCTTTCTCCACCTGCGACCTCATCTTCAGCCACCTGCGACCTCATCTTCGGCTTCTTCTTCCTCCACCTGCGACCTCATCTTCCGCCACCTGCGACCCTTCTGCCTCTGCGCTCGACCTCCTCATCTTCGCCTTCTTCTTTCTCCACCTGCGACCCTTCTGCCTCTGCGCTCCCCTTGCTTCTTCGCCGCTTTTTCTACTCCCCTTGATTCGAGGTCTCCACCGCCACTTTTGCTGCTCCCCTTGCTTCCTCGAATATCCACCGCCACTTTTGCGCCCCAGAGTGGACATTCGCTCCGTATGCTTTTGACAAGTTGCTCTTCATACATTTAGGACTTATCTTTCCAGACTGAGCTGCAAATCGAAAGCGGACATTCGCTCCCCTCTGGTGCTCTCCTCTCCGTGCTTCTCCCCTTCGGCTCCTCTTCCGTTTGCCAGCAAGAAAGAAAACTCCTACAATTGCTAGAGCTACTCTCTCTACAGCTCCTACAATTGCTTGAAATCCAAATAGCACAAGCTCACGAACAACAATGGCTACTCAATCATCCAAGTAAGAAAAAGAAAGAAATCGAAAGTGTACCTAATTCTTGCATCTTCTCCATTTTTTCCATTTCGAAACACCACGATTTGAAAGAAAGAGTCTTGTAAAAGTAGGAATCTCGAAGTGTGATTTGAAAGTAGGGTCTTTATTATATGATTTGACTTTCAGATCTTGAAATTTGAAATTTGAATTTTGTATCTAAGATTCAAAATTTCAATTTTGAATTTTGAATTTTAAATTTTACATTTTGAATCTCAGATTTTGAATTTTGAAATTTTCATATTTGAAATTTGAATCTTAAGATTTGAATTTTGAATTTTAAATGGGGAGATTTGGCCATGCGGCCAAATCTTCTTGGCTTCTTTCAAAACATACAAGATTTGGCCATACGGCCAAATCTTTCTAGACCTTGGTGATTTGAAGAAGCTATAAAGATTTGGCATCACAACTAAATCTTCCTAAACCTTACTGCTTTGAAAAGATTTGTCCACATAGCCAAATCTTCCTAGATACTCATGATTAGAAAGAAGATAGCAAGATTTGGCCGCATGGCCAAATCTCCCTAGACCCAAGAAGCTAGCAAGATTTGGCCACATGCCCAAATCTCTTTAGACCTAGATGATTTAAAAGAAGCTAGAAAGATTTGGCATCACAACCAAATCTCCCCAAATCTTGTTGCTTTGAAAAGATTTGGCCACACGGCCAAATCTCCCTAGACCCTTATGATGAGAAAGAAGCTAGCCGCACAGTCAAATCTCCCTAAACCCTCGTGACTTATAAAAAGCTAGAAAGATTTCACATCGTAGCCAAGTCTCCCCAAACCTTAGTGCTTTGAAAACTTGGTGCTTTGAAAAGATTTGGCTACACGGCCAAATCTCCCCAAACCTGGCGCTTTGAAAAGATTTGGCTGCATGGCCAAATCTTCCTAAACCTGTGCTTTGAAAAGAATTGGCCGCATGGCCAAATCTCCATAGACCCTTATGATTAGAAAGAAGCTAGCAAGATTTGACCACACACAAATCTCACCAAACCCTGGTGCTTTGAAAAGATTTGGCTGCACGGCCAAATCTCCATAGACCCTCGTGATTAGAAAGAAGCTAGCAAGATTTGGCCGCACGGCCAAATCTCCCTAAATCCAAGTGATTTAAAAGAAGCTAGAAAGATTTAACTGATTTGAAAGAAGCTATCAAGATTTGGTTGCACAGCCAAATCTCCCCAGACCCTAGTGCTTTGGAAGAAGCCCACAAGATCTGGACAGAAGGCCAAATCTCCCCAAACTTTGGTGCTTTGAAAGAAGCCCATATGATTTGGCCACACATCCAAACCTCCCCTTCCAGTGCTTTAAAAGAAGCCCATAAGATTTGGCCGCACGGCCAAATCTCCCTAGTGCGGCCAAATCTCCCTAGAATCTGGTGCTTTCCAAATCTACTACTATGTCTAGTGTCAATTCTAGATTCTATTTCAGATATGTTTATCGATAATGTGTTTTGTCTAACATTAAAGATTATAAAGATGATAGTTTATATATTGCTTGGGTTTTTTTACAAGAAAGACACAAATGTGAAGAAGGTTGAGAAAGTTATAAGTGGATTTGCAGAAAAAAGCATACCTTGGTACTTTGACATATATAGTATTGAGGGAGCACAGTTGACACGAGTTCACTTATTTGTTTTGTTACCTAATAAAAGTGCATACACTTGTGTTGGATCAGTACATCAAATCACTGAAGATGTGGTTGGAAAAGAGGGAGATATTGGATTGTTGATCATTATAAATCAAAATAAGAAGTTTCTCTTGGATCCCAATGATTATGAAGCATCTCGTATGAAGTCTGATGTAGATGACAACATGCACTCAAGAGGCTAGATAAGTGTTGAATCAATTGATGGAAATGAAATTGACACAGTGACAACAATCATTGAATCATATCGCAAAGTTTCAGCAACATTAAAGAAGCGTAAGAGTGGGGAAGATAGTGGGGAAGGAACAAAGAAAGGAAAATCGACTGTGGTTCAAGCACCAAGTGGTAGCGGAGAAGGGGAAAAGAAAGGAAAGCTAACTATAGTTGATGTACCACAAGAAGGAACACCTCCAGAGGGTATGCTAGCAGTTGTGGAAAGAAGCAGTGGTAGTGAATTGGAGCCAAGTGGAAAGGTCATAGGAAAGAAAGGGCAAAAGAAACCATCAGGCTTGGTGGAATATGAAAAATACTACCCATTCGGGTTGCATGCAACATTTTCAATTCCAGTTACAAGATGTCAAAAAGCTCCTCCAAGCTATGTATATAGAGGGTTGAACAAAGAGCATGTGGAGAAGCTTGCTGCAGACTTCGGTTATAACTCTAGGCCTCCTGCTGCTGTAGCGGATTTAATGCCTTTCAATCCTGAAACAAAGCAGCCCCTGGAAAGGGTAGATAAAAAGGATTTAACCAAGTGCCACTACTGGATACTATCTGGACAACATTCAATATATGCTGCTAAAATATTCACATCTAATGATGATAACAGCACGGCCCAAAGAAAGAACTACTACCGCACCCGCCAGGCGAGGATTGTAGTGAATTGTCCCGCACGATTTTGTGTGGAGATATCAAAGATGGCAAACCTGGAGTCTCAAAATATCTTGAGACAATCTCCATACATTGATATACTTAAGCAGGTGAGGGGACAATGGATTCTCTTTAACAGACCCAAGAAAGCACAACAAGGGCTTGCAAAAGGACATCCAGATCGTGAGAATTGGGATGTAAGTACAGATTTTAATTATGAATCATTTTTTACAAGTCGGTTTCATAATTATTGCGCATTCTAATGGATTCATATATTTTGCAGGCTTTCATTGACACTGGCAAGGTAACATTGGGCAATAGCTTTGCCACGAAGGATGTACATATGATAATCACAAGCGATGCCATTTATGATGGTTGGATCTCCATCCTTGAGGATTACATTGCAGGCAAATATTCACAAGATGGAAAATGCCGTAGGCAACCCACAGTCTCAATGTTTAGATGCTTGCGTGGATTGAGTGATGATCAAATTGGTCAAATTCAAAATGACATTAAGGAAGGTAGAGTAGTCATAGCTAAAACAAAGACTGATGCCATGATTCTTGATATTGAAGGACGAGCTATGCAGATCAAGAGAGATGCTGCACTACAAGAAGAACTTTATATGTTTATATCCGCAGAACGGCCTTCTTTAATGTTAAAAAATTGGGATGAGTGCAGATTACATTTTAAAATTACTCCAGAATTGTATCATCGGATTCGTGGTTGCTCTGACTCATGGTTAAAAGTGAAGCTTCAACAGGGCAAGGAAACTCCACCATTGCCTGATGCTGCAAAGGGGTATTTGAGGTGGATTATGGGACAAAGTGAAGGTGCAAGTCATGGGCCGAATTCCACCTGGCCTTGGAGGTTCTACACAGTCGGTTCAAACATGGAGGGAATGGAATTTATACATAATGTGTACCAAGAGCCAATGGCAATAGGAGTTGCCTTTTTGGATGTAATGTATGGACCAAGCAGAAGTAGAAATTGGAATGAGGATCGCTTTGAGTGTTTGTTGAAAAGCTTGATGACAATCGCTTCTCCCCCAGTGCAATTCCTTCTTGTGGTGTTCTTGACCATGGACCATGTATCATGTTTGAAGAATGCATTAAATAAGACATGCGGACAATATAAAATACACTTCGGTTGCCTTAATTTTGAAACTGCAGATATATTTGTCACTGGATCTATGGATGGCTTAATTGCCTGTGTATTGGTAAGCAAGGAAAAGCATTTCAATGATATTGAGCGCTATACCAATGCACAATGTAAGCCATCAATATATGTTGCAGATGAAAAATATGAAAAATCAAGTGGTGCAGAAGAATCAGGTGATGAGGATGATGATGACGAGGATGATGATGATGAATTTGACATTGAGTTGTCCTTGAAAAGAAAACGTTCAAGTATCATGAAAGACATGATCATGGGTTTCTGTCGAGAAGATGAGTATGTATTGGACTTGTTCTCTGAGGGGCTTGCTGCAATAGAGTCTCTTTCTTGTAAAAGGCGTGTTGTTTCAGTTGTTGAGACTTATGAGGAGTTGGCAAAGGTTGAAAGTATATGTTGCACGTATGCTTACAGTAATCATGAAATTCGACAATGGGCTGGCTTGCAAGAACCAATATTGGCAATAGAGGGGGTGCCAAAAGAAGATGATACAATTGAAGGTGGAGGGGATAAAGAAATTGATACCATACCAGGACAAAAAGAGCTTCAACCCTTCAATGAAGAGCAGCGTGAGCATTTACAAAAACACGCTTCAAAGTTTTGGGAAACAGAAGAGGAAGCAACAGGTCCTTGAAATTGTCCTTTTATATGGTGTTCATGTTTTCCATATGTTATCTTGCTATATTCTCCATATGATGTATTAATTTTGTTCCAAATATCTTTTAATATTTCTTGGAAATTTCTTCTATCTCATTGCCATAATTCAAACATTCATATGTATTCTTGAATATGTTTAATTTTCTATATTTCATGAAAAGATGTGTTTGCATGTTGTAATATCTTCGGAGTGTGATACACATCCAAATTTATTTATGAGTTCATATTTGTTAAAAAGTGTGTTGAGTCTTGATCGTGATGAATGAATTAGTGTAAATTGTTGTTTCTATCCTTATTCACTTCATATGAATGCACAAATATGTTTTGGCCACTTGGCCAAATATTTTCTTAGTGGGAACACTTGGGCAATGCTAGATAATGTTGGACTCCACTCTATCTATTACGCAAAGGTTTTTGGCATTGTAAGGATATGCAATTTTGGGGATTAAAATAACTTGAAAGGGTATAGATTCAACAACTTTAGGGAGTATACTAAGCATATGAACATGAATTCTTTCTTTTCTTTAGTATTCCAATTTTGTTTTGAAAAAGAAAAACATGAATGCTTTCACACAAACAAATTGCATTGAGAGCACACAACCTAAAGTTTGACAATTTGGTTTTCCATCTCTATCTTCAGTTTGTTTCTACTTATGAATTTCATTTCCTTGTTTATCAACAGATATTGGCCATCTCAATTTCACATCGCTAGAAGCATTGCCTGTACATGTGACACCTGATCCAATGATTCATTATGTGCCTAATTTGAACATTAGCATGCAATTTCCAAGCTCAACATGGTTGATTGAAAATGTTGAGGATGCAATGTCTGCAGTTAATGTTCCATTGACAAATGTGAATGCAAGCTTAGAAGGTAAAGGAGAAGATGCAATGTCATTGTATGAAGCCAAGGTGCAGGAAGAAATCTTAGAAGGTAAAGGAGAAGACATAATGTCACACTCAGAAATAATGTCGAAAGAGGTGATAACAAAAATAAGACTAGCAGTGATAATAGATTTGAAAGGGTTATTGCTCGAGCATTGTTTTTCAAAGTCAAATAAACATATGAGCTTGCACAATGGGAAGCATTGGCTTGTTCTCCGTCCTGGGTGTTTAGAGTTTCTACAATGGTTGCTCGATCACTACCATGTTGGCATTTGGTCCACTGGAGGAGAAAAGGGCATGGTGCAACACATGCTGGACACTTTGGAGCATCATGTTAACAGAAAGTTACATTTCTTCATGGTTTGGGGTGCGATGGCATGCCACAAGCATACAAAGAGTAGAATCATTCGACCAGATAGGATGAATGTGGAAGCAGAGTTTAAACCATTAATGAGAGTGTGGTGTTGTTTTAAAGAGGAATGCAAACCAGCAAGAACAGTGTTCATTGATGTTTCGCCTTACACGGGTTGTGTTAATCCAGCAGAAAATTGCATTTTCCCTACAAAATTTGATATAGATTGTGATGATTCTATTTTGCTTCATGAGTTATTACCGTACCTACAGATGCTAGATGATGCAGTAGATGTGCGCAGTGCCATCTCTTCTAACAGATTTGGTCAAGCTCCGATTGTCGAAGGGCATGATATGTTCTATTATTTTCAACCAGTGATCCTTGAATTCAAAGAAAAAAACAAAGAAGTTCTCGAAAGGATGAATGTCGAATCTCATATGTCTACTCATAGTTCAAAAAAAGACACAGAGAAAGGTATTACTTCACCTATAACCAAAACTAGAGTGAGAGGGACTTGTCCTACTACAAGAAGTATGGTGCATGCTCAACATGTTACATTGAATGAAGAGGAAGAATGCATGCTAGGAAAAATTGCCAAAATGGGGCCATTGAAAGATAGTGAGGCAAAATGCTTTGCTATGGTTCTTGGATGCAAGGAAAGGGGAATCACTGCCGATGCTGCAAGGGCATTCTTAGCCAACTTGATTCGATTTTATTGTATAGACAACCCTTAGGGAATGTGAGTGATCTTGTTAATTAGAGTTGCAAACACAAATGCTCAACTAAAACATTTGTACCTACATTCTGATTTATATTTGGACACTATTTGGTTAGATTTGATTTTCAAAACATTATGTTTCAATTTGTTTTGTGAAAGAATTAATAGACATTGAGTTAGTACCTTGTCCAAAAAATGCTATGTGCTTTATGATGTGAGTTTGTATTCCTCCACTAAAAGAATGATTCTTTGATTTTAAACATATGATAGGTGTTGCAGATTGTCCTGAAAAGTTGAAGAGCTATCTTATTACAAATTTTGATCCTACATCCAATGGCTTATGGAAACATAAATTGCCCATACCCATTGAGCACGTGTTCGAAATGAATGGCATCCATTATGAAGTAAAGAAATCAACAATACCTGGGGCAGGATATGGTCTTTTTGTACATACGAGCATCAAGAAAAAACAAGATTTGATGGTATACAATGGTCCAAAGTATGATTATGATACTTGGAGATCTCTCCTCAAGTTTTTCCCAAGGATGAAGACTTATGGAATGTTTGAAGATCCATTCATTGAGCCATTGACAGATGTGAAATGTATTGTGGGAGATGTATTGTATGGAAACATTGCTGGATATATAAATAGCTCAATGTATTATAAAGAAAGAACAAATCTTATATTTGTATACATCCCTAAACTACCACCTTGGGCTCAAAAGTCACAAGGAAATTTGAGTGCCCATGGGTACATTACTCTGCAAACCATAAAGGATATCTCCTTTGGAGATGAGCTACTTTGTGAGTATGAATACTAGTATGGAATTGTTAATAATTATGTTAAACAATGTGGTGAAAAATTGGCTATGTGTCAATGGTTTTGATTATATTTAGTACAAGAAAGCAATTTAAAAAAAGGTTTTTATCAAGACCATGTCTCTGAGTTTCATGAGCTCTATTGTGATGGAGAGTTTCATGAGCTCTATTGTGATGGAACGGTGTTTTTGAACACCACATTTATATGATGGATGTCAAAGCTCTACCATAATCCTATTGCATATGTCAATACTGCAATTTATCAACATAGAAACATAAGCATTTGACATTAATTTATACATCTAATATTCCAAATAAAAATTGACAGTTGTTGCAAGTTTAATTTTGTTTTTGAAGACCACATTTATATGATGGATATCAAAGATCTATAACAATCCTATTGCATATATCAATACTCCAATTTAATTTACTCCAATGAATCTTCCTAACGCAACATCTATAAATTGGCTTTTCTTTGTGGTTTCGATGCATACGAAACAACAAACATCTTTCTTTCAGTAGTAAATCAACAAATGTTTTGGCCATGGAGCCATGTTCACATCTATTAAGGCCTTTTGCCATAGCAACATACGGAAGATTTTTGCTTGGGTTTCTAGGAATTGGGAAAGTATTGTGCATGGTCTAGTCTCCCCCAACATAATTGAAACTTGGGTCCTCAATGGAGCTAATGTTTCAATAAAAAACATCAAATTTTACTTTTGAAGTGACTATATTTTATTTCGTGGGAATTGGGATTTTCCCAAATTCTCTAATATAGTGTTATCTATTTTGCAAGGCCTCGGGCTCCCAATGCAGCTTCGCCAAAACCTCTATGCTCTGCACTAGTGTCAAGCCTCCACTGGATTGGTTGCGCAGCAAGAATATGCAGTTGACCAAAGGGGAGAAATCCTAAGGTACTTGGGAGCTTTGCTGGGCCTAGGTGTCACTGTGAGGTAGCGGTTAATTGGTTCAAGCAGAAAATCAAGTCCAAACTGAAAGTATAGAGTGGTATGGCTCTAGGGTGGAATGTTAGGACAGTGATTATTCAGCATGTTCTGGTAGCCGCTACAACCCATGTGTCTACTGTGTGGAATTTCTCTAAGGCTCATTGGGATGAAATTGAGAAATTACTATGTGCCTTCCTGTGGGTTGAAGAGGGTAACAAACACCGCATGCACTGCATTCTGTGGCCATCGCTGTTAACATCCACAGAGTACAACCACCAAATGCACAGTAATCAATGAGTAAAGGTAACCAAGCCAAATGATCTACTTCAACAGGACAAGCTCAAGGGAGTTTGATACCCAAATACACCAAGGTCAAGAATTACAAGCAATGTGCACACAGAAGGAGTATAGCTCAAACTCAGGGAGTTTGATCCCCAAATACCCTAAGCGCGCCCAAAAGTCCAAAGATTCCAGGCAATGTACATAGGCGGTATGTTCCAGTTGCCCCCGCCCAAAACAAGGAGATGCAAACTTCTGGGCCATGAAGAGTGCATGCACCTTGCACTGTTCAGCTCCACATCCATAAGAAATAGCGACACCAACGAAGATAGCCCCGGAAGAAATACAGCTCAAACTCAGGGAGTTTGTTCCCCAAATTTTTCAAAGAAAAGGCTTCCCAACAACATTCAGGATTACCTTTGAGTGTCTCACGGAAGCCTAGCCTGGTCACTTTGGGTCTTGAGCCGCGTTCTTGAGGTTCGAACACCAAACAAGTGAAGGTGTGAGGGCGCTTAGGGAGTTTGACCCCAAAATCACTGAGCCCAAGAGTGGCGAGGCCAACACAAGCGCTATTTGGAAACTGGTTAGGACCACCTCCTAATTCTAGGTTTGTCCCAAGCGCTTTAATATGGTTAACACACTGAGTGCTATTTCCGCTAGTAGGGAGAGTCGGTAAGAATAGCAATATGTCTTGGTGCCCTACGAGCCCAAGAGCCCATGTTTGTAAAGTGAGGGAGAGTGCTAAAAAGGAAAAGGGTTGGCCCTCCCTTCAAAAGGTGACTTGTATAAAAGGCCAAATGTTTGACTTTGTTCTTCATTGTTGTTTGCACGAGTTTGAATACAAGCTCCCTCTTCTCTTCCAAGAGAGTGTTTTGGGTGTTCTCTTGTTTTTATTGTAGTGCCCTTGTGGTTGTCACTCTATCCCCCTTCACCCCCTTCTCCTTCTTCCCTTCCTCCTCCTCCCTTCTCCCTCCTTCTCCCTCTCCCCTCCCCTCTTCCTCTTCCCTCTTCCTCGCGTGAAACCACATTGCAACAATCCGAAGGCCGCTTGAGTGACACTTGCGGATGGCTCGTGCTATACATTGCTCCCACAAGGAGTAGCCGAGAGTGGAAGCTCCGTCCCATATCTTCAACTACCCCATGACACGTGAGTCACCGCTAAGACCCACCACATTTTTGGCACCACTGTCGGGGAGAAAAGGTATGATTTTGCATTTGCACTTGTCTCCCTTCGTTATATTCCCATTGCACAAGTTTTTAAGCTTACCTTAGAGCTTGTTAGTGGAGTTTTAGGAGAGAAGAGAGGTGGAAAGAGAGAGAGAGACAGAGACAGAGAGAGACAGAGAGAGATAAAGAGAGAGACGGAGAGAGAGGATGGAAATCTATTTTTTCATGTAGGAATCCCATTTGTGAGCATGGAAAGCTTGTTTTGGTTGCTTTTTGGTATTTCAAGTTGATAGGAACTTAGTAGGCTTGATTGCTAAGGTGTATGTGTAGTCTAATCACCTCAAAAAACAACAAAACTAAGGATTTTTGTCAAGTTTTGAAGTAGTTTCATGTTCTAGAACTTCCCTTTTCTGAGTTTTTGCATTTTGACTTTCAAAAAGTTGTTTTCAAGTTTTTTTTCATTCAGTAGGTAGATTAGGTAGTGTAGCACCCCCCCATCACAAAAAATCATGAACATAAACTGCAAAATCCTCAGAAATCACCAAATCTCAATTGGCAAAACTGTGTTTGACTATCTCATCAAGTCGGCACTGTAGCGTATCGCGCCGACCACATTCTCCACCGACTGATGCGCTAGTTGGATTCTATCGGTCAAACTTCATTGACCCGATGCCGTAACACTTTCTCGTTGACCTAACCCTTGACTATGGTTTACCCTGCCGCTTGGAGTTAATGCTTGTCAGAGTTACTTTTGCACCGATCTCACAAGTCATTGACTGGTGCTATAGTGGTTCCCCGCTGACTGTTGCTATTTTACTATCCCGCCATCAGTGCGGTGAACCTACCCCTCCGTCTGTAGTCGTAATCATTTCCCCTCGCCATCGCGTTACTCCATCGCACCGCCTGTCGTTGTGAAATCTTGCCATCCAGTGTTGTTTGCTTACCCAGCCGTCATTGCTATACTATCCCGTCGAGTCATTATTCCGTCGACTAGTGTCCTACCGTATCCCTACGCCCGTGGGGATATCCCTTCCTTCTGATCGCGTCGACCATGTGGCAACTATTTTCCCACCAATCGTCAGCATACATCCATCACACAGACCAGTGCTATTTCCTTATTCTGTCGATCGTCACGAAAAGGTTACACCACATCTAGCCACCTAAACCATACTACATCGCCCGTTGCTATACCTGTAGCCCACTGATTAGTTTTGTGGTGTTTTCCTCCCGACCGATGCTGTATAGTTACCCTGCCGATTAGTGCTATACCTCTAGGGTAGCTAAGGAATTATAGAAAGTTCGAGAACCTCAGTTCACCTTGGGTGTCCCCAGCCAGAGGCATCCCACATGCACTTGAGGTCCAGAAGGATTTTGCCAAAAAGTCCAATGCCAGAAGAAGGCCTTCGAGCTACGCTCAACCCACCCTCCGTCCTAGTTGGGGGTCTGATAGCTTGATTCTGAGCCTCCACTCATTCGTAGGATCCCGTCCAGAGACTCAATCTAGTTCAGACGAAACAAAAAGCCTTAAAGGAGTGATGCAAGACCCCACGGGTCCAAGGACATCGGAAGCCCCCTTCACAAGTGTAGCTTTTCCCAACTCTCCTACACCTTCGGTTGCATCCAGGCTTAGAGGTATGTTCTCTAATATGTTCAGCTGCTTGGGAAGAATAGAGTTAGCAGACATGTAGAACCCCTTTGCCGGTATGTCCGTAGGAAGAGAAGGCCAGCAACATACAGTTCCCGAATCCGAGATCGGGACAAAAACTACTTTTGCCAATCCAAGTTCCTCCGCTTACGCCAGAACCCCCAGTGGGAGAACATGGATGATGAAGATCCACCATGGATGAGGGAACTCCGTAGACAAGACCCGAGTCGAGGGGATGCTAGGATCTTCCAAGGTGGAATGCCTTACGACCCTCTAACCGCCCCGCCCCACCAACCTTCATCAACTTTGGGGCACCGCAGTTCCCACCCTGCCGCCCGTAGCATGGGACCAATGTTACCATGTCCCAAGACCCCCCACCTCCGGGAGTCCGTCCCTTCCTGTCTATACTGGTTGCGCCAATGAATGTAGTCATGGGTACTTCTGCCCCAATGTCCACACCAGCAACTACATGGACACCACCACCTGGGCAAGGCCTAAGGCTAGCCCTACAACCCGTCAGGCTCACAGCAACACCCTAGCTGCTCAAATGGTGTTGACTGATGAGGCTATGCATATTTTAGTGAACGACCTAGGAAGGGGGGCAACACCACCACCACCCGCCCCAATGTTCCCTGCCGGGATGGCAAATACTTCGAGGAGCCGTCCCATAGCCATTTCCAAGCTCATGACCAAGTTCCTTGGAGAAGGAGACCCGATCTCTCACATGGAAAGGTTCAAGTAGATTTGTGAAGCCTTTGGTGCACCAGGTGACCTTGAAATAGCCAATGCATTCGGCCTTAGTCTGGACGGCAAGGCAGGTCAATCGTATAGAGCTTGCACCCCAGAGGAAAAGATCAACTCGAAGACATTGAGAAAGGCTTTTATTGTGGGATTCGCTCCCAGCAACCATAAATGGAGCCCAATCAATCAGCTGTATGGGGTAAAACAAAACGACAAAGAATCCTTGAGGGATTACATTGCGAGGATTAAGCACCTCAATGCCCGCTCTGCGCCCTATGAGCGAATGAGCGACGAATGATTGTTGCCTCGCTTCCTTATCGGGTTAGCAGACCCAAAGCTGCACAACCATCTCATGGTGATGAATCCCACCTCGTTTGATCTATGCAGTAAAGTAGCCATCCGTATATGTGACAATATGATGGACAAAGTGGATTCCGACAAGGCCTCGGCCCCCTTCGAAGTAGCCCCATCAATTAGGTCCTCGAGTGTAGAGTCAAGCAAGAAGGAGGCTAACGAGCCTAAAAGCTTGGATGTAAGTGAGCTAGCCTCCAATTTTTTGGAGCAGGTAGGACAGCAATGGAGAGTAGGAACCTCCAAATAACTTGTTTCCACGAATAGACAATGTCTAGTATGGGGTATGCAATGGCAAACCACCCCTCCAATGAGTGCCCACACGTAAGGGCAAGGCCAACACTCTACTGTGCCCATTGCCATAGGTGGGGAACCAATGATACCTCCCAATGTTGCTTTTTGAGGTCCCTTCCCCAACCCATGTATCAAATGCAACCCCCATTGGCCCTAACATCCCCACCCAACCCCCATATTCCCCAAGGTGGTCTTGTAGCTAGTTCTAGCTAGTACCGTGCTCAGCCAGCTCCACTGCCACCACCCATACTAGGTCCTCAATCCCCGCTACCTCGCATCACCCCCGTCAATCAAGTGTTGGTTGAAGAGTTGCCCAACGACTGGGAGGAAATGGACCCTGATCATGGACCTCATGATTATTACCCCTATGAGGAAGGGAGTGGAGCCCTGTCTCACTACCTCTCGCCAGAGGATCAACAAGTCCCCATACTTTAGACTGCCCCCGTAAATGCAAGGACGGGAGATCTGAACTCAATTGCTCACAGGCCCCTGCTCCAATGTTATACATGTCAACGTCCTCATAGAGCAAGTGAATGTCCCTACCGAGGCACTTCAAACCCACCGGTGTGCTATTTTAAATGCCAGAGCCCACAGTTCTTGAAGGACTGTCCATATAGAGATCGTATGCCCACCGCCCCAACCACAACCAACCCCACTCCCTTGTGCGCGGGATGTGGCATGGAGCATCTATTCCAGAACTATCCCACGAGAAGACCCATCACTCCACTCACCCTGCGAAAGAGCACGAGCCTCATTCTACTTAGCATCGAACAACGCCATGTGGCCACAGTGCCACTACAAGTCAAAAGGATGCAGGCCAAGGCACTAGGCAAGGCCATGAAGAAGCTTTAGTCACTACGAAGGGTAAGGTATCCCCATTGCCCGGTTTTGAGATTCCTCCACAGCCTCTAACTCGTTCCAAGAAAGCCATTTGAGTAGGTGACGATTTCGATCAGGTGTTTATCTAGGACGGTTCCGATGAGGAGACAGCTACCCTTGCCACCTCCTCTGTGCCCGAACAGTCTTCCATGCAGGGTGACCCTAAGGTACCTCCGATTCCAAAAGTAAATACACCAGTGGAGGCTCAGGTCCTGGCACTGGCTCCCACCTATAAAAAGACATATCCTAACCCCGATCTTATAAAAGCAATACGTAAAGGACTTTGTCCATGAGTGCCAGGATGAGTTCAAGCATCAACTAAAGGCCAGTAGGGGGTCAGATACTATCCATTCAACCCACCTGATGGGGCATCAAGGAGCGAAATCTCTCAAGGTCCCAAAAAGAGTGGAGGAAGAAGAACACCTCAGCTTGGGGTAGTCGGAAGCTCCGGATCTAATGCAGAAGATGTTCCAAGAAGACCCAATGCTGTAGAACCTCCAAGACAAAGGAGACTTGTACGGCTTCGATGACATGTTGTCCATGGAGGAAGGAGCTTCACCAGAACCCTGCAACAGTGCCGGGTTGGCTGCCTTTCTATCTACAGAAGTGAAAATGCCGATCGCGTCTCTACTAAGAGGAAATCCCATCTTTTGGCATGACCTGTCCAATTGGATGAATAGGCCATTCCTATCCCCAGCCCCTACTAGCCGTAGGCCCAACCAATCAATGCTAGATAAGGGGAAGAACCTACCCAAGATTCCCATAAACAAGCTAGGCCAATATTTTGAGGGTGATGACACAAACACCTCAATCCCCATAGTCTACCAAAACCGTAAGGTGGAAGCCATCCTAGATGGGGGGACAGGGGTGAGTGTCTGCACCAAGGAATGTTGGGAAAAATGGGAAAAACTGTCACTCAAGTAGACCCATCTAGTAGTAAAGCTAGCCGATGGAGGACCATTGAACCTCTAGGGGTATTGATTGGCATAAACATTAAGGTGTTTGGATTCACGTACCCTATCAAGTTCATGGTCATGGACTTCACTCGACAACTCGATACGAAGCTATCCTAAGCAAACCCTTCTTATGAATGTCCAAACTCGTGCATGACTGGCGTAATGATAATATCTACTTGCGGAACAAGGAGCAAACCATGAGAGTGGACCTCCATACCTACAAGGCCCACCCATTGGCAGGACACCTCTTTGCTGTGGAGTCCGACACCACCACCCAAACAACCTCTGTGAAGCTATTCCAACCCTGTGACAAGGAAGAGGATGAGAAGGAGTCTGATGACTTCTGGTATGCACCTCTCCCCGAGCCAGAATTCTCACAGAAGATCCCAAATGCCATGCATCCAAAGGCAAGGCAAAGGCCAAAAGGTCCACTGCCCCGACAGAAAATGAGAGGAGATTGAGGATAAAGAAGACCTACGACAGGTGCCAGCCCACTACAAGGCCTATACTATTCAGGATCACAAGATCTTATACCAATAGGCCAAAAGAACCTGAGAGGATGGCTGTTCTCAAGGATATGATAGACCAAGGAAGTAATCTTAGCCTCAGAAGGCCAGGACCCACAACCCGTATTTGTCACCAATGACCTTGCTCCCTGTGAGGAGAATGCCTTTATAGCTCTCCTGCGGGAATATAAGGATTGCATGGCTTGGAAGTACATGGACATGAAGGGAGTACCTGCCACAGTAGTGCAGCATACAATCCCCATGATGGATGATGCTAGGCCAATACGGCAATGCCCCTATCCTATGAATCCTAAATACGCACTCATAGTGAGGGAAGAAATCTAGAAACTCATGGATGCAGGATTCATCTATGAGATCGAACGTGCAGACTAGGTATCACCGATTGCGATAGTCCTGAAGAAGAATGGAAAAATCAGAGTATGCATGGATTTGAAGAAGGTTAAAGCAGCCACGAGACGTGACCACTATGCCTTACCATTCACAGAACATGTTCTAGAAAGGGTAGCCAGAAAGAAAGCTTATAGCTTCCTAGATGGATTTTTGGGTTACAACCAAGTCTCAATCGCCCCCTAAGATCAACATAAGACTTGGAAGAAGGAGACTTGGCACTCCTGTACAGTGTCCGCAACACCAGACGTAAGCTTAAGCACCGAGGTATGGGTCCATACTGTGTAGTTGAGATCACCCCCCAAGGGGCATGCCGAATAGCCACCCTTGATGGGATAAAATGGATGGCTACCTAAACGGAAGTAAATTGAAAAGATACTATGGACAGCTCACTATCCCTACCCTTCAAGCCATGCATAGAGGAAAACAACTCAAGGCAGAGGTGGCCAGGATGAAGCGCCAAGCCATCGAGGAAGCAAGAATCTGCAATGCTAAGATCTGACAGTGTAGACAAATGACCCTTTTTAAGGCAACGACTAAATAGATTCAACTAACGGATGAGTTATCAATAGAGTTAGCCAAGTTGCTTGTTTAGCTACAAGTACCATGCATGCACATCAAAGCACTCGTGGACCTAGGAGCGAGCCACAATTTCATCTCTCGAGAGGTATGAGAAAAGCTATAGGTACCCCTAACCCTCACTATTGCCTCAATAAGAGCTATAAACGGCCAACTTTTGCAAACCTTGGGTTATGTAAATCTAAGTCTAATGGTTGTTCGCCAGGCTATGGATATACGATTTTATGTTCTCCCTACAGAAGCTACCGAAGAACGAATTGTTCTAGGAAGAACCTGGTGCTATGCCATCACCTTCCAAGTCAACTGGCATTCTTGAATGGCTTCGCTTACCAATGGTGGTCAAACGACGGTAGTCCCGCTATGCAGGACAAGGCCCCCCTCTTCGGCCTAGACCTCGCCGGTTCATGACAATGAAGCGATGCAGGAAAGCCAACTGGAAGCCCCAGCATCCACCAGCACACGCCCAAAGGCCCAGTTTGAAAGGAGCACAAAGCTCGCCGCAGTGGTAAACCAATGCCATTGCACACTGAACCCATGCTATCATCCTCCGTGTAGCAGCAGCAACTCCAACCACCTCAAGATTGCCTCCCTCATGCACATTCACTAGTCGGAGAAAGCCGCGCCCAACGTTCATGCCTCATCCACCGCCACGTATCACCAATAGTTCGCGCAACACTGCCCGCTCGGGCGACCAAGGCAACAAAGTTGCCTCAATCCAGAAGAAGACATTGCAAACCCCGAAGGCGACGAAGGCAGCTCCACAAGAACCTGTGTCCTCCCAGGATACAGCACCACAAGAACTTGCCAATGATACGGACACAACAGGCTAGCCTAAAGGTATCGAATACACAATGGTGCCACGGGCGGTCCGACTCAACACAATCATCACCACCACCAGTCCAGGAACCCCCAGGAACTGAATTCCACCCCACAAGGACTTAAACAAGAACCTCACTTTGGCGACGGACACTCGACGTCGGAGCCCGCAACAAAAACAAAGTTCGACACAAAGGTGCCTCTGGCATCCAAGGTAAAGAATAAGTTGGACACGTACTCTACATGGCTCCTTACTCGCTATGCTACAGTACGGTGTCCACCTCCACCGCATTCATCATAATCATCACGTCTAGTTCTAGCTGAGTCAGTACAGTAGGCATCTCACCTGATGCAGTAGCAGCACACTAGTCTCCGTCGAACACACCGCAGGCGCACACATGGTCAGCACTAGGTGACTAGAGTCCATTCTTACGTTTTTATAAGTGCTCATGTTCTCGCATGCTGACCTCATTATCACGTTGCACAACACAAGTGTACTCTGCTCTGTCCACATTTCCCCCACCCCAGTCCTCCTTCTCTTTTTTCATATTTTTTACACAATCACTACCCCACCAACCATCGTCGAACCGTTCCCCGCCGACCGTCGTCGAAACCTCTAGCATCGACCGTCGCCGAAAGGTTCACCGCCGACCGTCATGATCACGATACCCCGCCGAGTTGTCACCATCCAAAACAGCACTGCCCCGTCGCCATTTGGGTACCACGCCGGCCGCGGCCTTAGATACTCCACACCAACCATCGCCATCGAAGTTTGCCATTGACCGTCGCCATCAAATACAGCACCGACCGTCACCATATGAGTATCCCACCAATCGGGGGGATAGAAATCTATAAAAGTAGGCCTACCCCGTTGGGTCGTCCGCATAGTTGTTGCAGCAAAACTTTGTCAAAATTTAATTAGAAATCTAACAGTTTCCTGCCCACGTCCTCTCCATCCCCACCAGCAAATTGATGTCCTCCTGTTCTTCCTCATCGACCGATTCCCTTGTCATGCAACTTCCACTTCTGTTTGCCATGGAGTCTAAACATGAGTTTTTTGAATTAGAGACTCACCTGGATCTCCACCCTCGCCCTATTCTAGAGGCCACTGGCCCGTCAGATTCTCAGAGCACTCCTTTGACCATAATTTGAATGCCGGATGAAATACTCGCGGATGACTTACAAGAGAAGACACCTCCACTAGACAAGCTACTCAAGAAGAGCCAGCCACAACAGGCACGCCCCCCATGAAAACACAGAAGCACACCCCGACGCCAACCGTTGGCGAGTACAAGATCGTGCGTTCACAAGCACACTCACCATTGGGAGAAGCATGGTGCCAAGAGCTAGATGCTTGCATGATCCTCTCATGCTTCGCCTTCGAGGGTCGGGACTACACACTCCACTACCACACCGCAGTAGCATATGCTGCTCTCCATGACCCGGAAGCTGTGGAAGCCCTTAACTTTTCAGGCTTGGGGAGAGTAGCAAGCCGTTTCCCATGCCACCTGGACATGAAGCTGCTAGCAAAATTCCTCAAGACATACGATAGCAACACCGACATTAGTCTCTTGCGGCATGCAGCTAGCAATCCCCACCACTACCAGATCAATCAAGACATGATGCGGGCAGTATTCAACCTACCAGTGGTGGTAGAGAAATATTCCAAGCAAAAGAAGAACCTTGACTCCCTAAAGATGGTTCGTCCCTACGACCGCCACAAGTGTAGAGGCTGCATCCAATTCAACACTATGTACAAGCCCGAGGTAGAGCACCCAGCAAGAGCCCTACAATGGCTCACTCAAGTGAAGCACACAAATCATCATCAATCCTTTATACCCAATATCTTGCTGCAAATGGTGAACTTGCAGCAGACGAACTGGCTTGACTTGTACTGCAACCAGCAGATGAGAGATGATCTCAGCACCCATGGGGACGTCATTGGCAATCCCATGTTGTACATGCTGGTCCTCTATTACCTGAAGAAGTCAGCATCTGCCCATCGGCTTCGGACTCACCGAGAAATCCGCCATTGGTCCCATACAAACCGAGCAGGAAGATACAGAAACAAGGTCCAAGAGAGCAAGGACAATGCCAAGTGCCACTTTGGTCACCCAGGTGCAACCGGAACCAAGTCAGCCGCTCAACCAATATGAGGAAAGCCAGTTGCATGAATTCGTGCAACGACAACTATGCATGCACCGGTTAGGTCCTCAAGATAAGGGCAAATAGGTGCAAGGAGGGCCTATTCTCAATGAAGACCTTCAGGGTGATGACACCATCGAAATTGGCCTCCATATATGAGGCGAAACTATGCCAACAACCCCCATTGTGTTGAGATATCGAGCTCCACTCATGATATGCCAGGGTGACCGTTGTGCATTTATGTCACCGACTTGTTAGCTGCAGATGCGGTTGGTACACCGCCCATGAATAATAGCTGGATGACAGCTATCCTTATGTACTCTAGTTCGTGGCTCAGTTAGTATGCCACCTTAGTTAGCCGAGTTTGGTTTGAGACCCACATATAGGGTTCTTCTATTTCTTTGTACTAGAGTTCTTTTGGCTTTCACAACTAAGAAGAGGAAAATTGTTTTCAGCCTCCACCTTTGTGTGTATTCCCCATTGTGTATGTGAGAAAGCCGCAAGTGAGACTCCTTCCTTCTCTCCCACTATCTTCACATGGTATCAGAGCCTGGTTCGTGGTAAGGAGCTCAAGAAAGCAAACCAAGTTCGTGGTGTCCTGGTAAAAGGACCAGTGTTGCTTTCCTTTTTTGAGTTTGGGAGCAAATCTCTGCAGGTAGCACAACCGGAAAGTGCAAGAGTGCATTGTCTCAGATTGAGACGCCCTTCGCGGTGTAGCGAGAGGGCAATATATGCTACGAGAGGACTTTATTTTTTTGATTCAAGGCCATTTCGAGGCCCGTTTTGGAGGCGGAAGTTCTCCGCAAGCACCGAGAAAAAGGCCCTGTTTTTGCTGTGCGAACACTGCTCTGCAGACCGGTGAAAAGTTGCTGCAGAAATTGCATCGTATGCTTGTGCGCAGAGATACTGGGAGTTACAGAATCATCCTTATTGCCTATTGATGCAAAATCGTCACTAGGAAGTGACTGTGTGATCAAATACCACTTTCGTTAGTTTTGCAAATTTGCTCGTGTGAGGCAGAAGCTGTGTTTTTTGCAGTGACAGGATATTTTGCAGTGTTCTGTAATGGCGTCTGATTCTCTTTCACAGATTGTCACTGAAAAGCTTGACAAGAACAACTTCCAGGCATGGAAGTTCAGAATGATGAATTTCCTTATGGGAAAAGGCTATTGGGAGTTCATTATAGGAAATCAAGAAGAACCAGTTCTTCCTAATGTTCCCAATCAACAGGAAATGCAGGCATTTAAAGGATGGCATGAGAGAGCCAGAAAAGTTATGTACTGGCTGTCTATCAGTATTTCAGATTCTATGATTGTGCATATTCAGGATGCAAGTACGCCAAAGGAGGCATGGGATACTTTGGCAAAAATGTACAGCACAAATACGCAAGCCAAGAAAATGCAGCTCAAGCAGGAGTTGCACAATGTGCAGAGAGAAAATATGAGCATCAATGACTACCACATGAAGGTGAAGAAAATTGCAGATGCACTTGCTTCCATTGGGTCGCCAGTGGAAGATGATGATCTAGTTTCTGTGACCTTGAATGGTCTAGGAAAGGATTATGCACAGTTCCGGACATCCATTGCCGTCCGTGAAAAATTTCCTGATTTTGAGGAGTTGTTTGCTCTTCTAATTTCTGAAGAGCAGAGAAATGGTGGTGCATCTTCTTCAGGAGGAACTTCAAAAGAAACTGTCTTCTACTCAAATGCTGGAAGAGGTAGAGGCAGAGGTAGAGGAGGCCGATCTGGAGGCCGTGGTAGAAATCAGAATATGTAGCAAACTCAAGAAAACCAGTCCTTTGGAGGAGGACGTGGTAACTCTAGAGGCAGGGGGAGCCAAAGAGGTCGTGGTGGATGGCAGAGAGGCCAAAATGCAAACAGCAATGTTGAATGCTACTATTGTGGTAAAATGGGTCATATGGCTAAAGACTGCTACAAAAAGCAGAATGACATTATGAATGGAAAATTGCAGCAAAGCAATTATGCATCCTCTAGTAGACAGGGTGATGAGAGAAATGAGCATTTGTTTATGGTGCAGCACATGACCAATTCTGTGACAAGTGCAGAAGAAAGCAATGATGTGTGGTATGTTGACTCAGGTGCGTTAAACAACATGACAGGTCATGCAAAATGGATGCAGGATGCAAGGAAAATGGAAAAGCTAGGATTTGTGGAGACTGGTGATGATACTGCACATCCTATTGTGCAGATTGGTAAAATTCCTTTGTCTATGCAGGATGGGAAAAATAAATACCTGTTTGATGTATTTCATGTCCCGAATATCACCAAGAACCTGGTTTCTGTTGGCCAAATGGTTGAGCAGGGCTTGCAGGTCATATTTAATCCTCATGGATGCTTTGTTGAGGATATGAAAAATAACGATCGCTTGATAGCAAAAGCAAAGAAGAAGGGCAGGATGTTTACGTTTGATACGGACATGCCTGAATTGAGTGCAGCAATGTTTGCACATGGGACTAGTGTAGTTGCAAATATTGATATCTGGCATAAACGCATTGGTCATGTTAATATACAGCGACTTAAATCAATGCAGGCCCAAAATATTGTTGCAGGATTGCCTAAATTCAAGGTTGCAGAAATGCATAAGGTATGTGAAGCCTGTCAATTTGGAAAACAGGCAAGGAAACCATTTCCTAGATATGTTCAAGAGAGTAAGAAGCCATTGGAATTAGTCCATCTGATGTGTGGACTACTAAAGCTGCATCTATTGGAGGCTGTCATTATTTTGTCACTTTTATTGATGACTAGAGTAGAAAAGTTTGGGTGTATTTTATGAAAAAGAAAAGTGAAGTGTTTGGGCATTTCAAAGCTTTTAAAGCTATGGTTGAAAAAGAAACAGGCCTGCAAATAAAATGCCTAAGGTCAGATGGAGGGGGAGAGTACCTCTCAAATGAGTTTGCAAGGTTCTTGCAGGAGCATGGCATAAAGCAGCAATATTCATGCAGTCATACCCCACAGCAAAATGGACTTGCAGAAAGGAAAAACAGGCATATTGGAGAGGTATCTCGGGCCATGCTATATGAAAAAGTCCTACCAGATTATTATTGGGCTGAAGCAGTTACTACAGCAGTTTACATAATGAACAGGACTCCCACTGCAGCAATACATGGCATGATGCCAGATATACTGATAGGAAACCAGATATTTCTCATTTGAAAATTTTTGGTTGCATTGCCTATGTTCATGTGCCAGATGAGTTGAGGTCCAAGTTGGATCCAAAAGCTGAGAAGTGCATCTTTATTGGTTATTCTCTGCAGCAGAAAGGGTATAGATGCTATAACCCTTCTACTCGTAAGTTTACAGTGAGCAGAGATGTTGTTTTTTATGAGATGAGCAGCTGGTCTAAACCAATAAATGTGATTGATGATGTAGATGCACAAAATGGTAATGCTGCACAGAATTCACAGCAGCAATCACAAAACATTAGTGGACCTACAGTGTCCTCTAGCAGTGGTTCACATACTTCGCCATGGACAGGCAAATTGAGACCAGGAGAATCTCCTCAAAGCAATGCAGATAGTGGTATGCAGGTATCACGAAAAGAAAAAGAGAAGGTAGATCAGCCCATGTTTGATGTGAATGCAGGTCACTGTTATGTGGATGGTGAATCCAGTGGCTCAGAATAGAGCATTGATGATGAGTTGGGTATTCCTTCTGTTGTTACACCTGGAGTAAGGAAGACCAGGGATGTTTTGAGAGCACCTAGAAGTGAGCCTATTTTGCACAGGTCTACTAGAGCTAGGTATCCTATGGATAGGCTGAAATATGATGGATTTACAGCCATTCACTCTGCCTATATGGTCAAAGTGATATAGGAACCAGAACCCACTTCTTTTGAGCAAGCCATGGGAAAAGAAAAATGGGAGTAACGAAAGTCAAAGATGACGTTGCCACCAGTGAATCCCTGGTCCAGATGTTTATGGAAAAGGCGAAAAAGGCAAAATCAACCCTACACATGACATTGGAGCAACTAGCACAAACAGAGTAGCGGTATGCTTGCACCTAGGAGACCCACGACCAATAGATCTGCTCCCCACAAGATCTCCTGGCACAAGAGAGGAGCCTCACGGTATCCCTTCAAGAAGAAATTGAAAGACAGCGCACCATTGGCCACTCAAAGGAGTCAGGGTTGGAAGACCACGAGTAGTAAGAGTTCACGATGTACCAAGAGGTGTCTGCATAGTTAGCCACGTATACACTTGCACCATGCACCATCACCCAAACCCTCCAAATGCACGTCGATGCACTCCATGCACAAAACCTTACATTCTTCCTAGACCTCACTACTCCACTACTGCCCAATGCCCTTGAAACTATTCTCTGTCATAATCCCGACCACTGTCGCCCCATCTTAGCCATGTCATATTTTTCTCTTGACCTTCAGCCCACCTCCCTATCTCTTCTCTGCCCCTCCAATCTCCAAACCCTATCCGCCCATCCCATTCTTCTCAATTTTCAAGGCTAGTGCTGCATCATCACTGAGTCCCTTAATTATCCCTGCGGATGATGAAGTGATGCAACTCGCAAAGCTTGAAGAACTCACGCCATGGATCTGTACTCCCGAAAGTGTGCATGCAAACATAACTTGGATGCAGACCTACGGCAGAGTCTCAGCAATCCAAGCTCGTGACTCCGAGTTTTGAGCCGCCTTCATGAGGTTCGAACACCAAACAGGTGTAGGTGTGAGGGTTTTCAAGGAGTTTGGGCCCCAAATCACCTGAGCCTAGGAGTGGCTAGGCTAACACAAGCACTATTTGGGAACCGGTTAGGACCACCTCCTAATTCTAGGTTTGTCCCAAGCGCTTTAATATGGTTAACACAAGTGCTATTTCCCCTAGTAAGGGAGAGTCGGTAAGAATAGCAATATGCCTTGGAACCCTACGAGCCCAAGAGCCCATGGTTATTAAGTGAGGGAGAAAGCTAAAAAGGAAAAGGGTTGGTCCTCCCTTCAAGAGGTGACTTGTATAAAAGGCCAAATGTTTGACTTTGGTCTTCATTGTTGTTTGCACAAGTTTGAATACAAGCTCCCTCTTCTCTTCCAAGAGAGTGTTTTGGGTGTTCTCTTGTTTCCATTGTAGTGCCCTTGTGGTTGTGACTCTATCCCCCTTCACTGCCTTCTCCTTCTTCCCTTCCTCCTCCTCCCTTCCCCCTCCTGTCCCTCTCCCCTCCCCTCTTTCTCTTCCCTCTTCCTTGCGTAAAACCACATTGCAACAATTCGGAGGCTGCTTGAGTGACACTTGCGGATGGCTCGTGCTATGCATTACTCGCATAAGGAGTAACTGGAAGAGGAAGTTTCATCGGCATATCTTCAACTACCCCATGAGACATGAATCACTGTTGGCTCTTTCCTATGGCTTTCGTAGGAAGAGCAGGGTTTTCTCGGTATGAAGGGTTCCGAGGTTTTTTGTCACCTACAGATATATTGGAGTTGTCGTTTGCAGTATACGTGTAGCTTAGGACCTTGAGTCGTGTTTCGATGAGAGACGTAGGCTTAAGTGTGGTGAGCAAACATACTGCATGCATGCGTAAAAGGAACATGTATCGTCGTAGTTGAGGTAATGAGGGCTTTCGCCTTCATTGAGGATTGTAGAGTTTTGAAGGAGTTTTAGGGTTAGCAGGAGGATCCAAGGTTTAGAAAAGTTTTTAGGGTTAGAAGGAGTTCCAAGGTCTAGAAGGAGGTTCCAGGGTTTAGAAGAGGTTCCAGGGTTAGAGGGAGTTCCAAGGTTTAGAAAGAGGTTTCAGACTTCAGATAGAGGTTCCAGAGTTTAGAAAAGGTTCCAAGGTTTAGAGAGAGGTTCCAGAGTTTAGAAGAGATTCCAAGGTTTAGAGTTCATGGTGGAGAACTCGTCTCCCTTGTAGATCATGGAGATTAAGGGTTGAGGAACTAAGGGTTTAGGGGGAGCATAGGAGTGGGAGAGGAAGAAGGTGTAAGAGCATGGGGGAAAGAAGAGGAGGAGGGAGGAGGAGGAGGGAGGAGGAGAAGGGAGGAGGAGAGAGGTGGAGGAGGAAGAGGGAGGAGGAGGAAGAGGAACGAGGAGAAGGGGGGAGGAGGAGGGACGAGGAGAGGGAGAGGATGGGTTGCACGGTTGGAGGAGAGGGGAGGAGGAGGTGCAAGGTTAGGACATGATTTTGGACGTGGAGTGCAAGGAAGCATGGACACTTGAGACAATTGCTTGGAATACCAAAGTAGAACTCAACACAATGCCCCAAAGAGTGTGGGCTTCATTCCATTATGGGGTATTTATACAAGTTGGAGAGCTTCTCTCTCTGCATGTAGGAATTGTAACACATTCTCTCTCTATATGTAGAACTTGCTTACATATAGAAGTTGCATGTAGAACTCGCATGTAGGAGTTGCATGTAGAACTCGCATGTAGGAGTTGCATGTAGGACTTGCATGTAGAACTCGCATGTAGAACTCACATGTAGGAGTTGCATGCAGAACTCGCATGTAGAACTCGCATGTAGAAGTTGCATGTAGGAATCATATGTAGAACTTGCACGTAGAACATGCAAGTTGGATTTCTAAGAGGGATTATTTCTAGCCTTATGCAACTGCAAGCGGAGCTTTGCCACTACTCTAGACACACGTTCTATTCTACCTAAGTCCATGTTGGCACAGAGACAACATACTCCCGGATCCATTTTATTACTTGTCCTCGGGTTATGGCTTATTTTGATTTCAGAGTTGGGATGCCACGTGCGTAACCCAGTGGCTGTTGAGCTTATGGCATGCGAGTTATTCCTGCTATAATGCTTTTGCACCATACAATTTGTGGTCTGTAGTCAGGAAGCTTATCTCGTCTTAAGGAGGGGTAGACGGCTGTGAATTTCAGAGGGGATCTCGTTGCTGAGGTTGCGGACTCTGCCTTGAATCTTCTTGGGAAGAGGTTTGGTGGGGGTCTCATTGTTGAGGCTGGCATTTCTTGCTATCTTGCATGCATGTTGGATGTGATTGCACCCATATCATTGAGCTTGTAGATAAGTTTGTATGCAAGTTTGACATTTTTGCATATAGGAGACGGCTGTGATGTTTGGCGGGGGTCTCGTTGCTGAGGTTGTAGACTCTTTTGCCAATTCATCTTGAGTTTTGGCATAGCTTCTTGTCCTGCTTGTGAATTCATTGCATGCTTTGAGAGTATGGAATCAAAGTGTGTGATACTATTATTGATGCAATCTATTATGTGGCTTGTGTGAGTGCACGTGATGTGTCTAACCACATGCTTATTTGTGGGTTTTATTAGGGAAACTAAGACTCAATCATCCCTAATACGAAATTGATTAGGTCTTCCTAAGCAAAAATGTGCATATGCTAGTGAGTGTGCATGGAACAATCTAGTGCAAACTATATGTGCAAAAACATGCATATGCTAGTCAGTGCTTGTGATACAATCTAATCCTAACTAAGGAAGACTTGGTTTCCCAAATCTTCGTTTTTGTCGGGGATGGCTTGCGTTTTGATGTAGTAGCGCTTCAGTCGGCTTCCATTTATTGTTGTCTTGAATTGGACTCCATCCAATGTTTCTAGCAGCATAGCTCCGATGGGATTCATCTTTCATACTCGGTAGGGTCCTTGACCTAGACACTTCAGTTTCCCCTTGTGTACTTTGGCATTGTATAATAGGACTAAGTCGCCTTCCTTGATGTCTTTAGCTTTTAGATTTCTGTAAAACCATGCCTTTCTTCTGCGTTTTTCTGTTATCATGGCATGGTAGGAAACTAGCCTTGTCTCTGTATGCTTCTCCAACTGATAGAGCCTTTCTTTCAAGGATTCATGGTCTCCCATGCGTTCCTGTATTGCTATGCGTAGGCTTGGTATTAAAAATTCTAGTGGGACCACAGCTTCAACGCCGTACACCAATTGAAAAGGTGTGTTCCCTGTACTGACCTTGAATGTGGTTCTGTATGCCCATAAGGTAGCATTCAGTTTCTCTGCCCAATCAGAACGTTGTGGCTCTACTACCTTGGTGAGGATAATGCACATTATTTTGTTGGTGGATTCGGCCTCTATCCATTCTCTTGGGGGTAGTAGGGTGTGCTTTTTCTATGGATTATCATGAAGCCAGACAAGAGTTCTTGGATTATCTCATTGACAAAATGTGTGCCTCTATCCAACACAATTTCAATAAGGCATCCAAATCGGGTCATCACATTTTTGTATAAGAATCTTGCTATGCTTTTAGCATCTACCTTTCTGACTGCTTTAGCTTCAACCCATTTTGTAAAGTAATCAGTGGCCACAATGATGTAGCGTGCCTGTGTTCCTTTTGCTGCGGGATGTATGGGACCCACATAGTCAATCCCCCATGTTTCAAATGGTTTTTGTGCAACAACTGTTGTTAGGGGACTGAAGTCTTTGTGTTGTGGTTTAGTAGTCCGTTGGCATACATCACAGTCTTTTACATATTCATAGGCATCTACCCATAGTGTTGGCCACCAATAGCCTACGAGGAGAACTTTTCTTACTGTGGCTTCCCCTTGGAAGTGTCCTCCTGTAATGCCTACATGGACTTCACTCAAGATTGGCATGATCTTATGAGGCATTACACATCTTCTTAATATCTGGTCCTTTCCCATCTTGTACAGTTGTCCTGCAATGAATTGATAGGGTGTAGCCTTTAGAATCAATTGTTTGGCATCTATTGCTTTCATTTCAGGGGGTGGTCTTCCTACCATCAAGTACCCGATGATATCTCCACACGATTCTAGAACAGCATCTATTTGAAATAGTGTGGCATCTAGTAAGTCGTCTTCTACTCCAGTGGCTTCTTCTCCTGACTTGACACGAGACATGTGATCTACAATGTAGTATTGGGCACCTTTGCGGACCACTATTTTGAAGTTGAATTCTTGAAGCAAGAGTAGCCATCTGGTTATTCTTCCTGTTGTACACGGACGGTTCACAAGATAAAGCAATGCTTGATGGTCGGTGTAGAAGACAAAATCATTTGCCAATAGATAGTGCCAAAATTTCTTTACACTATATACCATTGCTAGGGCTTCTCTTTCTGTGATGGTATAGTTGATCTTTGCATCATTGAGTTGTCAACTGGTGAAGTAGAATGGGTATTATTTCTTATGTTCACTAGGTTGACAAAGCACACTCCCAATTGCATACTTGGATCCATTAGTATGCACATGAAAATCAATATCCCAATTGGGAGATATAAGGATGGGTGCTGTGATTAGGTGCCACTTTAAAAGCTCAAAGGCTTGGTCACACTCTTTGGTCCATAAGAATTACACTAATAATTTGTAAAGTGGTCTAGCTATCATGGCATACCGCAATATAAATCTTCTATAATAGCCGGCATGTCCCATAAATACCTGTACACCTTTGAAAATCTATAGGAGGAGGCAATTCCATGATGATTTTGATTTTGTCCATGTTAGTTACAATCCCATGTTGAGAGACAATGTGTCCCAAAACAACTCCGTGGGTGACCATGAACTGGCATCTTGTGGGATTTAGGGAGATGCCATACTCCCTGCATTTGATTAGTATTGCTTCAAGACATTTAAAGTGGTCTTGTTTGTTTTAATGGTGCATAGATCATCCAAGAACACCTATAAAAAGTTATTCAAGAATGACTTGAAAGCTATGAACATGACTCGCTGGAATGTGGCCGGGGCATTACAAAGGCCGAATGGCATGACTCTATATGCAAAAATACCAGACTTGCATACAAACTTATCTACAAGCTCAATGATATGGGTGCAATCACATCCAACATGTATGCAAGATAGCAAGAAATGCCAGCCTCAACAACGAGACCCCTACCAAACCTCTTCCCAAGAAGATTTGATGGTAGAGTTCACAACCTCAGCAATGAGATCCCCTCTGAAATTCATAGCCATCTACCCCTCCTTAAGACGAGATAAGCTTCTTAACTACAGACCATAAATTGTATGGTGCAAAAGCATTACAGCAGGAATGACTCGCATGCCACAAGCTCAATAACCACTGGGTTACGCACGTGGCATCCCAACTTTGAAATCAAAATAAGCCATAACCCGAGGACTGGTAATAAAATGGATCCGGGAGTATGTTGTCTCTGTGCCAACATGGACTTAGGTAGAACAGAATGTGTGTGTAGAGTAGCGGCAAAGCTCCGCTTGTACTTGCATAAGGCTAGAAATAATCCCTCTTAGAAATCCAACTTGCATGTTCTATATGCAAGTTCTACATACAATTCCTACATGCAACTTCTACATGCGAGTTCTACATGCGAGTTCTACATGCGACTCCTACATGCGAGTTCTACATGCGACTCCTACATGCGAGTTCTACATGCGACTCCTACATGCGAGTTCTACATGCAACTCCTACATGCGAGTTCTACATGCAAGTTCTACATGCAACTCCTACATGCGAGTTCTACATGCAAGTTCTACATGTAGAGAGAGAATGTGTTACAATTCCTACATGCAGAGAGAGAAGCTTTCCAACTTGTATAAATAGCCCATAATGGAATGAAGCCCACACTCTTTGGGGCGTTGTGTTGAGTTCTACTTTGGTATTCCAAGCAATTGTCTCAAGTGTCCATGCTTCCTTGCAATCCACGTCCAAAAGCATGTCCTAACCTTGCACCTCCTCCTCCCCTCTCCTCCAACCTTGCAACCCATCCTCTCCCTCTCCCTCTCCTCCTCCTTCCTCCTCCCCCCTTCTCCTCCTCCCTCCTCCTCCTCCTCCCTCTTCCTCCTCCTCCTCCCTCCTCCTCCTCCACCTCTCTCCTCCTCCCTTCTCCTCCTCCCTCCTCCTCCTCCCTCCTGTCTCTTCTTTCCCCCATGCTCTTACACCTTCTTCCTTTCCCACTCCTATGCTCCCCCTAAACCCTTAGTTCCTCAAACCTTAATCTCCATGATCTACAAGGGAGACGAGTTCTCCACCATGTACTCTACTCTAAACCTTGGAATCTCTTCTAAACTCTAGAACCTCTCTCTAAACCTTGGAACCTCTTTTAAACTCTAAAACCTCCGTCTAAACTCTAAAACCTCTTTCTAAACCTTGGAACTCCTTCTAAACCTTGGAACTCCTTCTAACCCTGGAACCTCTTCTAAACCCTGGAACCTCCTTCTAAACCTTGGAACTCCTTCCAACCCTTGGAACTCCTTCCAACCCTGGAACCTCTTCTAAACCTTGGAACCTCCTCCTAACCCTTAAACTCCTTCTAAACCCTGCAACCCCCAATGAAGGCGAAAGCCTTCATTACCTCAACCATGACGATACACGTTCCTTTTACACATGCATCCACTATGTTTGCTCACCACACTTAAGCCTACGTCTCTCACCAGAACACGACTCGAGGTCCTAAGCTACACATATACTACAAACAACAACTCCAATATATCTGTAGGTGACAAAAAGCCTCGGAACTCTACATACCGAGAATACCCTGCTCTTCCTACGAAAGCCATAGGAAAGAGCCAACATTTGGTGCCGCTACCAGGGAGACTAGCATCTCAAGTAACGAGTAAACATACGCAAGTATGTGTAAAAAATAAACTACTTCGAACTTTCACGAGCATAACACTCAAGGGCAAGGAGAGCAAATTTTTTTCCATTTCTAGCCAAACATATCAACCCCAAGTATGAACCTTGGGTTACTACCTTAAGAAATTTTCTTTATTTCTTAGAAAGAAGCCACTTGATAAACAATCAGGCTAGGTAGTAGACATGAATGCATAGAGCTTGCAATTTCAATCATTTCACCTTTTTGCAGAAGAGCAAACCGAGCTATCCATAAAAAGTTACGGCTTCGGAAGGGTTTAGGGTTTAACCCTAAACCTAAACCCATTTCCTATAAAAACCCACTCCACCCCCTCATTCTTCATCTTTCACATCTTGCCTCCATCCTCTTCCTCATTCCGAGCCCTATGCAAGACATTCCTCCCTCTCCATCGACCACCACCCTACTCCCATCCTCACATGGTAAGTTACTTCGAGCCCATCTCGCAGCGATAACCTAGCCATCCACCCACTGTCCATTGGTCCTCAACAATCCCGTTACATCAAGAAAGACTTGGAAAGTGTTCAGGTAACCATCTTTTCCTCCCTTTGAATTTCCGTCAAAGTTTTTTGCCCATCAAGTTTTTTCTTCTTTCTTTTTCCCCTTCCCCCCACCCCCCTCCATCTCCACCCTTTTCCCCTTCCACCACCACCACCCCCTCCCCCTTCCCCCCCTCCATCTCCACCACCCCTCCCCCCCCCCCCCCCCCCCTCCATCTCCACCACCCCCTCCCCCCTTCCCCCCCTCCATCTCCACCACCCCCTTCCCCCTTTCCCCCCCCTCCATCTCCATCTCCACCACCCCCTCCCCCCTTCTCCCCCCCCTCCATCTCGACCACCCCCTTCCCCCTTGCCCCCCCCTCCATTTCCACCACCCCTCCATCTCCACCACCCCCTCCCTCTTCTTTCTCTCTCTCTTTCTCTCTCTCCCTCTCTCTCTCTTTCACCCCCCCTCCCTCTTCTCTCTCTCTCTCTTTCTCTCTCTTTTTCTCTCTCTTTCCCTCCCCCCCCCCTCTCTCTCTCTCTCTCTTTCCCTCCCCCTCTCTCTTTCTTTCTCGGGGGGGTCACTATGTATAAACCCTCTATATCACGTGCGTTCAAGGCCTATATTTAAAGTCCCTTATCTGTAAAAAATTTCATTAATAAAATGTACCCCTTTTCTATACAAATCTGTAAATTTTTTCCAAAAGTATTTTAAATAGTCCCTTATGTATATTTAAATCTGTAAATTTTAGAAATAAAAAAAATCCTTCTGTTGAACTCACGTGATAGGGTTACATATGATGAGTGACCCCCCCGAGCTTTCTTTCTCTCTCTCTTTCTCTCTCTCCCTCTCTCTCTTTCACCCCCCCTCCCTCTTCTCTCTCTCTTTCTTTCTCTTTCCCTCCTCCTCTCGCTCTCTCCCTCTCTCTCTCTCTCTCTCTCTCTTTCCCTGCCCCTCTCTCTTTCTCTCTCTCTCTCTTTCTCTCTCTCCCTCTCTCTCTCTTTCACCCCCCCTCCCTCTTCTTTCTCTCTCTTTCTCTCTCTTTTTCTCTCTCTTTCCCTTCCCCACTTTTTTTCTCTACACTATTGCAGCATGGCCATTTATGGATACACATTTAGAAGAATGGCAAACTATGTGCTTTAAATTAATAACAAAAATGGAATATTGTGTATACTGTGGTAGAGTAGAATTTGCTACAAATTCGTTCTCGAAGTTACGACCGATACCATCTATAGTAGATTCTGAGGTCGTTCCATATGATCTATCAAATACTTTTCTCAGTGTATATATTGAGAACAAGAATGATATTTCTCAAGGAAACAAAACAAGAATGATTTGTGAGGCTTGCATAAAGTCTCCTTTTAGAAAACTATACTCAATTCCATATGATCCTGACTACATACAAAATATGCTCATTGTAGACATATTTCAAATGAAACTGTTATCAGTCATTGATGTATCTTTCAATATTTCTAAAGCAATTACATCATTGGCAACATGAACATTGCAAAGAAGATCAATGCTAGACAATCCTTTAATATGTTGGGATTGACAACAACGGATTTGCAAAAATCCAACAAGACTATTGTCAACAACTGAACAAATTTTAGCTTTCAACTCAACATCAAATCCTATACTTAAAAAATACTTGTCAATGTATGAAAGACCCCATCCAAAACTTGGAATTAGTGTCGTTTCCTTAGAAGCTATTGTTGACATTCTAGAGAGACACTCTGCAGATTCTCCTTTCGATCTAATGCGCGTTGCACATGAGGACAATTATCTATCATTATTGGAGCATATAGATGTAGTCCCTGCAACCCATCAATTTCAAAAACAAGATTCACATGAAGTTGGCACAGTTGTACTCCGTAATTTAGAACAAATTGTGGAATGTAAAATATTTACATCCACAGATGGATTATCTGATTCTCATGGATTAACAATTGAGACAGCATTATTTCCATTTCTGTATCCTTTTGGACATGGTAGCCATGATGGTAAGCTATTCTTAAATGTGTACTTAAAAATGAGAATAGGATCACTATTCTCAGTATTCACACTCTACAAGCTGTACTTGCTACTAATGTACCAAATTCAACAAGCAATCTTTATCACAAACTCAACATAGACAACAATTCTACAAAGAGATATTGATCAACAAAGACAACAGAATCCAAGAATATGTGAACATGCGATAATGAAACAGGGAATCAAGTTTCAAGTACCAGGGTCGATACCCGGATCGCCTTCATGGCATCGTAGAAACTTAAAAGATCTAATGGCAATGGTTGAAACATGGGGACTTCCTAACATATTTCTCACACTCACAGCAGATGAGGTATCAAACACAAGATGGTGTGAGATCGATGAAATAGAAGCAATTGCAAGACAAATCAATCAAAAATTCACATGGAGAGATTGTCTAGTTGAGTGCGCAGTACTATTTCATGTTCGACTACAATGATTCTTGTCCAGATATGTTATATCTAACAAAGAACTACTAAGAAGAGTCAAGCATTACATAGTGAGATATGAGATTCAGAATCATGGATCAATGCATGCTCATATAATGTTGTGGATTGAGGAGGATGATATTGAAATTATATCAAATCAAATTGATGCACATATACCATACCTGACTGACTCGAATATACTACTTGAGAATTCCTTGGAAAATAAGCTCCATGATTTAGTGAAAAGAAAGCAAATTCATACATGCCGAGTAGCATGCAATTCGATGGATTCTGATAACAACCATCGATGTAAATATGTATTTCCATTTGCTATCCATTCAGAAACAAGCCCGACATTGGATCCTCTTACACATAGATGGTTCTATTATTGCCCATCCCTTGAACATCGAAATGTTGTTCCATATCATGCTAGCATACTATTGTTGTGGCAAGCACACATGAACATTCAAAGAATAACAAATACAGGCCTATCATACTATCTGTTAAAGTATGCTATGAAAACAGAGCCAATCGGACATATGAACTTGAACATTGAGGATGCAAAGCTCCTTGGACTTGACAATCTAGATCCCTTGAAGTTGAAAATGATAGCTGCATGTATTTTATCAAAGCCAACATCACCAACAGAGGCAACACTATCATGCTTGCAAATTCCTACAATACAAAGAAGCAAGGCTGTATACTTCATAGACTCATCTCCACCATCGTTGCGCCAATGATATCTTCGAGAGTACTGTGTGACAACAATGCATCCAATAGATACGTATTGTGGTTGACCAAACATCATGGAAAACCTCACATTCTATGAATTCTGGAAAAAATATGAGATTCAAAAAGGCAAGCGCAAGAACAATTCAAATCAAATCATTAAGGATTCCTTTGGTAACTATCTATATCCCTCCACACTCATTGTACGCTTCACAGATTACCATCCTGTTCATCATTTTGATGGATTTTTCTATAATATGCTACTGAAGCACATACATTTTAGAAATGAAAATGAGCTTATTTCCCAGGCGAATCACTCAAACTCATACTTCTTGGAATGCCATATACGACAACTCATCCAAACTGAAGATGACATTGAATCATTGAATCAATCGTCGAACAATATTGCAAGATGCACATGCTTATTGATGAGAATCGCCACCAACTGACAAATATGATTCTGCAAAAGAGTTCATTATGTGCATTGAATGGAAATTGTATAACATCAACATATCTTGATGAAGGAAACAACATCAACAATAGATCTCAAATCTCAATCCTTCGAATCATAGACTAGTTCAAAGAATTTGAGAAAGCAACTCTATCATCTGAGCAACAAGATGTTTATGATAAAATTACTAAATTATCAAGAGGCCTTCATGTGATTTGTGGTACACCAGGATCAGGAAAGACCTTCATGATCAAATACATCACTCACAAGGACATAGAACAAGGAAAAGCAGTTGTTCTTACAGCTACAATAGGTGCAACGGCACTAAGACTGAGTCGCTTAGCAACTACAGTACATCATCAATTTGCTTTTCCAAAGAAGCATGACATGTTTCGTGCATTGCTTCCAATAACAGATGAACGCTAACAAGACCTAAAATCTAAAGACGTCATCATTATTGATGAAATCTCGATGATGACTTGCCAAATGATAAACATGGTTGTCAAACAATTATGTGAAACTTGTAATCAAACTCTACTACAACCATTCGAAAAAAAAAAAGCTCTTATTCAGGGACATGGCACAACTATCGCTTGTTTGCAAGTGCAAAATTCAAGACAACCAGTAATGTCGAAAATGCCACATCTGTAACTCGGGCTTCTGGACAATTGCTAATTAATCATTTCTACAAACTTCTATGCGTCATCTTGAAGATCCTGTATAGGTCGATTTCCTAAATATTATTAGAATACGCCAGCCTACCATAGAAGAGATTCAATACTACTTAGGAAACTTGATCATCAATGAAACTAAGGTAGATGAATTCATTGATAACAATACAACTATACTCTGTACTCATCAAAACGACACACGCTACTACAATGAGCTCATTCTTCATAAACAATTCAGCGAAAGACAAATCAAGAAAATTAACGTGACTTCGAATGCAGAAAACATAATCGAGTTACAAGAATGGCTGAAGGATTCTGATTTTCACTCAATACAAGAAATCGCAATTGGAGCACAAATTATGAGTACTGAAAACATAGATCTTTCTATTCGAGCTACAAATGATGCGATTGCAACATATTGCATTAGATAATGACAACCAAACCAACAATTTAAACAAAATTCATGCAAAGATTTTATCAACTAACGAAAAGATTACACTTAGACGTTCTAAACACAAATGAAAAGTTCTAAACTCAATATGGTATCACAAGACAACCTTTCTAATAACTCTTGCATATGCAATCACTAGACACAAGTCTCAAGGATGCACACTCAATGGAAAAGTTCTTATTGTGATACAAAAGTCCTTTGCACCTGGACTAACATACGTAATGCTCTCTCGAATTATAACTCGCAGACATCTACGAATTCTAAATCAAATTTCACTGTCGGATTTCCTTCACATGCCATCTGAATTTTGATTGTGTAAGTCTAATTCTATTATGCAGGGAAAAAAATGAATTGTAATGATTGTGCAAATTGTAATATTTCATTCTCCAACATTTTTCAGCTTGTGCAAATTCAATCTTACTTGCTTGATTGTACATCATTTGATGAAGAATGGCAACCGTAGATGAGGTATATCTCATATCATCATTAAAAAAGTAGGGCTCTCATTCACATAGCTGTTAATTCAATATCATATTCCTTGCTACATAGAATTCTTCATCCTTCATTTTACCTTAAATTCTTCGTATGCGGATTTTCAATCAATTTAAAAACAAAGCTCGATTGGCTCAACAAGATCACGAGAAATCAGCAAAAAGAAGAAAGGGACAAAGTTACTTCTTATATACAACTCAGATGCGACTCGCAAACATGGCAGGAAAAGAGCCACAAGAATATATTTACGGATGGAGTACACTACAAGAGCTCAGGGATTTCATGGACGGCAATCAACAAGACGTACAGCAATGGAAAGAAGAACATGAGGACAAAGACATGAGGGCTGATTGTAAATATTATGATGTTTGTCTTTTTACAAACTCTTGTTCCCAAAGTTTGAAGCACAAGCTGTAATAGATCAACATTCAGAAGGGATTTCAACTTACTGCCTTGAAGCTCTTCATTTTGGCCACAATGTCAGCTTGGATGAACTCCTCAAAATAGATCGAGAGACTGGAAGTATGATACTAAACATGTACCAAAGTGATGAAGCAAAAAAAGGAAAGGAGTTGCCAATTACAATAGAACGTGTGACTGCCGTTATTGATCTCAATTTCGCAAAACAAGTATACGGCAAAAATTTGGATTTCTTCCCAACTCCAGCAAAGACTGAAGTAACACCTCCGCCAACAGGTAAATCCTTCACTACAAACCTTACAAAACATGCTATCTTCATTCTCGCATAATCATGAAATAATTCATAGCGCTTGAATGTCGTATTACACATAGGAAAGTGTAACGAAGACAAAGAAGAAGACACAGAGGGCACTTATTACATATACTGTATTCAATGCATTCCTACAACAAAGCGATATATTGGACAAACTAGTGACCTTCGCAAACGGCTTGCACAACACATAACTAACCCTCCGTTGAAAATGAAACCTGATGTCAACAGGTACAAACCGTTCGACAAGAATTTCAAGGCAGAAGTCCTAACAACAACGAACAAAAAATGCAAGGCAGATACACTGGAGCAAAAATTCATAAAAGATTTCAACACAACTGACTCAACAAGTGGCTACAACAATTTCCATGGAAATTTGTCATCTACAAAAAAATACTACTTCCTCAAAAATAGAGACATAGTCTAGAGTACTTGCATGGAAGTCCATTTTTGTTACTTGCATAAGACTTCCGATTTTGAAATACTTTTTAAAAAATAGTAACATAGTCTAGAGTACTTGCATGGAAGTCCATTTTTGTTACTCAAATACGACTTCCGATTTTGAAATACTTGTATGGAAGTCCATTTTGGATATATGAGCAAGACTTCCAATTTTGAACCACTGTTAAGTAATACTTTTGCAAGAGTCCTAAATTTTGTATTCATTAAAGGAGGAACTCTTCTTTTTTTTAGGTATTCAAGAAACTTTGGAAATTTTTGAAGCGTTATAATATTGGGAAAAAAAAAATCCTATTTAAACTTGTCTTCAAGTATTTTCCCTATTACTCTTCGCCTAAGCACTTTTGAATTTTGTCATGAATGAAATACTTCATGTCCATTTTCAAAACATCAAAACAAGAACGCTTCCTATTTGTATTCAAGATATTTTCACGAATTGCCCGGATTTAGTTTTGCCTGTGGCCGAAGACGAAGAGGTAGCCACTGCACGACTCAAACACCTCTTGCAAGCTCGCCATCGCCAATCCCATCCTTTCTCGCTCGATTTCTTCCCAATTCCCCCACTTTTCCCCTCCCCTCCCCCTTCCATCCTCTTCTCCATCTCCTCCTGCGCATTTCGAGCCATCTCTCGCCTCCCCCGTTCAGATTCGCTTGCATTGCTACCCCCCCTTTCAGCAGACGGCCACCGCTACAACCTCGCAGGTTGCGTTCCCCCCCTGGCTTCTTCGTGGCGTTTTCCGCTTGATTTTGGCAACGATTTTCGGGTCTTATCGTCCGGGGTTTTGATTGACGACAAGCCGAGGGGCTTCCCGTCCCCTCCGCCTCGTGTCTTGGATCGGTGATTTCTCATTCGACCCCCGGGGGTTTCCGATTCAATCCGGGGATCTGAGTGCAAACGGATTGCTCCTATTATTCAATGCTCCGAAAGCCTGGCTGTTACGCTGGAGATTTTGATCGCGCCTCTTTCAGAATCAGTTTCCAGATATAAAACGTGAATCGATTCCCTTTTGAAAAATCTCCATCGCGGATTGCTGAATAATCGATTCCTATTGCTAGGTTCCTATCCATGGAAGGGAGCAATCAGGCTGTCACCAAATGTAGCATTTCCCATGACATTTTGATGTAATAGAATATTTGTACTGGTGTTAGAGCTGCTCAACATGTAGGTATGGCAAAAGCGACAAATATGAGGGATTAGTTTGGCAGGGAGCCATGCCCAAGGGGGCACCCTGCAGGTCTATCTGTACTTCTTGAAGACGATACGGGCAATGGGGAATTCGTAACCACAGTAGGCTGTGCCCGTGAGAAAAGCAGAGCGTCACTTCTGGAACAAACGATTTGTCACGTGTTGGATGTGGCTTTAGGCCAGGGGTCGGCTTTCACAGTGGGGGATAAAATAGACGAGGACAGTGCCAAACTATATTTACAGACGAAGTTGAACAGTCTTTGGGATATTGAAAATGATACAGCAGCTTGCTCCTACAGGGATGGAATTTCTTTTATGAATGTGGAGTCAGGCGATTCTACAGTCTTCCTAGATGGAAAGAGTGCACTGGGAGACATCGAGTTTATGCGAGGAGCCTTGGTTGTGGAAAGTCAGGCTATGTTCAGCAGTGTGCGGGCTAATGCTTGTGTTTCCAAGGGGAAACGGTTGTATGAATTGACTCTCGAGACTGGTGGTATCCAACAGCTAGGATGGGCCACCCGCTCTTGTAATTTCACACGAGAAGAAGGTGTAGGTGACTCAACAGATTCTTATGCATATTATGGAAGAAGGGTCAGAAAATGGAGTGTTTCTTGGCATCCGTATCGCCAGCCGTGGGTTCCTGGAGACGTGATTGGCTGCTGCATTGATTTAGACTTACGTGAGATCTCGTTCTTGAGAAATGGTACCTCCCTCGGCATTGCATTTACAGAGGTAGGAAATGCAGAGCCTAGGCTGCCATACTATCCTGCCATCTCCTCCACCTCGAGCGTTTGTAGACTTTCCATCCAAAATGATCTTCTCAACCTTGCTGCCCTGTGTGTCAGCCTAGGTAGGCAGCCCTCTGTGAGCTACATCTGCAGCTCCTTAGCCTAGTTCACCTCCTGGTCATAGGCCCAACTGGTGCTGCTCTGCTACTACTCCTTGCTCCTTGAAGTGCTGCATCTAGAAGATGGTGAATGAGGGCCTAGAGGCCCTCCTTTTATAGGTCCCCAAGGGGCTATCATAAAACCGACCAGCCAGCCTCATCCTGGCTGATCAGACTGGCCGACCAGTCTGCTTGCTGGCCGACTTGGTTGGCTGGTCCAACCATCCCTATATAAGGGCCTTTGCCAGGCCCTTTTGGGCTGCTGGCTTTGTCCCTGTCTACGCCTATTGCAGGCCCATGTGCTGCTGCTCCAGGTCTCCTATGCAGGCGCCTATTGGCCCTGCTCATGCTGTCACTTGTGCGCCTCTTCCAGCCCCATGCACTGCTCTTTGCAGGTGCCTTTTCCCGCCTCTTCCAGCCCCATGCACTGCTCTTTGCAGGTGCCTTTTCCTGTGCCACATGCGGCCTCTGTCTCGCGACCTGTGCGCCTCTTTTAGGGGCCTCTTCCAGCTCGTACACGCATGCCTTGAAGCGCCTCAACCAGAATAGCTGCCCACATGGCAGCCTGTGTGCTGCCCATGTGGCTACCGCTACCTTTTGCTGTGTGCTGCCCACATGGCAGCCCCAATATCCACTGGTCTACCTCCCCCATGCTCTCCTCATATGGGGGCTTATAGATGGGGAGGTGACCTTTCCAACACTCGCCCCAAATGCCTTGGCGCCCCTTACGGTATTTATTTAATGCTTCTGAATGGAAATGCTTTACACCAAGGGTTCACCGGTGCACTATTGCTCTCTGAGAAGCCTCTTTCTGTCTTCAAGGCATCTAATCCAAGTGCACCACTAGAATATCAACTGGCAAGGCATACTTAGGCATCCACTTCTGACCTGACCCAACTGAGAGGCATTCATGCATTTAAACAACTGGCAAACTGAGCTCAAAGCAGCCTCAAGGCTATCACATGTAGACCATTCACACGAACAACCTTGCCTTTAGGTGCTTGCTAGAACATGTAGGAGTCCTGAAAGGACTGCAAACAACACACATGCACTGCAAAAAAGCTCAAAAGCAAGAAAGACCAATTAAAAACAGAACTTGGAACCAAATCCCGCTGTCTGTGGCAGAGGGGAAAGCTCCTTCCTCACGCCTATCCTCCGTCTAGGCTCCCCGCAGAGGGTGCAAGAGACTTCTAGCTACCGAGAGGCAAGAAAAATGAAGATAGAGAGCGGAAGAGGGGCAAGAAAAGGCTAGAGAGGACCATAGGTAAGCAGATTGGCCTCAAAGCCTCAGCACCAAGATTTGTGTCTTAAATCCTCACTACCACCAGCCTATGCAGTAGCCTCGGGAGCTGCAACCTGTTCAGTACAGTTCGTACGGCTGTATGGACTGCAATAAATTCTTTGTACTTTGTCTTGAGATTCGCATCAACAGTTGTACAGCCTCGAAATGCGTGCCTACGGCAAGACTGCCTCAAAAAATGTGCAAGAGGTGAAGGGAGGAGCCAGAGCAGCAGCAAACAGCAACAAGAGCCAGGGAGATGCAACCAAAACTTCAGAATGATCTTTTGCTAGAACTGCTAGTCTCCAGGAGAGTGAGGGGACAAATATGGCAGGTGGGGAAAGGGCATGCATACACATTCATGACAAATGGCACTTCTTTCTTGCCATTTGCCCCTTCATTAAAGTCTACCAAGGACAATGTTGGTTGTCCTTGAGCCCATGTCCTTGGGCCTAACTTTTAGACCCTTCTTTAAAGCCTTTGCCTTGCCCCTAGGACCTAGTGGTGCAGCTAGACTTTGCCTCTAGGAACTTCTAGGTAGTGTGTACTTCCTCTAGCGAGTCCCTCACGGCCAAACCATTACTACAGTTAGCCGTGGTTAACCCCAAGTTAAGCATGGGTTGAATTACAAAGATACTTTACATCACTTTTCACATGCCCGTGATATACCCTCCTCTTAAAACAACAAACTACCTAGGTTGCTTCTAGAAAATTACAGTGAAAGTAAAGTACAGTAAATAGGGAGAAATAGCCCATACCAGAATATACATCATCTGTAAGATACAACTTGCAACAATGATAATATGGGCTAGGAGATCTCGAGAGTCCATTCATACATCAATGCATCCTTTGTGTCGAGTGTCACAAACACCCATCATGGAGACCTCACGGTAGAAATACTGTTCGCAAGCGGTATCTCGGGTGAGACAATCGGTTTCACACAACGATCTCTAGATACGTGAGCAGTCTGCATCAAGGAAGTGGAGGTGCTACCCTCCTCTCGAGCAGCAGTCAATGCTCTCAATCTCTACTTTGGTGAACCTGTAGGAGCCTACACCGTAGTGGGCTCAAGCTAAAATGCTTCCAGGAGACGTGCAAAATTTGGGATGACTCTGCCAGATCACCCTCCTCCATCCACTTCGCATCCAGTGTACGATAGTTCTTGAACTTCACCAGGTAGCGACGGGAAACTCTACCTATACTTTTCTTTCCATATATGCCAAAATCTATTCTGGAACCAAGATTTCATCCAACTCTTCAACCGGGCTGATCCTCATGAAGTGGGTCAACAAGCACATTACCCTGGAAAGTCTTCCATAAACTCACATGAAAGGCATTGTGTAGGGTCCAAGTGGTAGGTAGCTTGAGCCTGTAAGCTACATCATTAATGCGTTCAAAAACTTGGAAAGGACCATAGTAGCTCATCTTCAGATTTGTGTACACTTTGGCCTTGCCTTTCATCTTCTTGTCGGCTTCGAGAATCTTCTCTTTCATATGAAGAATGGGAGGTACCTTCCGTTCTCTTGCCACAATTTCAAAGGGGGCTTTCCCCGTGGATGAGCTTACAGTGTTGTTGTAGGCAAACTTAACAAGTGGCAGAAATTGCTCCAATTTCGATTGTTGCTGATTCGAAACATAGCACTTGAGAAGATCAAGGGTAGTGGAGTTGGCTTCTTCGGACTGCGCATTAGATTCAGGATGAAAAGAGGATGAGAAATTCAGCGTGGTACCCATATTCTCAAAGGTACCTCTCCAGAAAAGACTTGTCATCCATGGGTCTCTATCACTAACAATTAATTGAGGCATCCCGTGATGTTTAAACACATGAGACATAAAAAGTCTTGCCATCTGATCTGCTGTAATTTTCTTCCTTACGGGAATAAAGTGGTCCTGCTTGCTGAATCTACAAATAATAGTCCATATCCCATCATGTCCCAATGGTGTACAGGGGGGGCACGCGGGACGGAACGGTGCCGGTGCTAGGGGCGTCGGGGGTGCGACAGGGGATGGCACGGTGCCGAGGCGGGTGTGCGGGGCATCGCGAGCGCAGTCGGGGTCAGGACGGTGCGTGCGGGTGCTCAGGGCATCGGCGTGGACGGGGCACGACGGGGCACAGGATGGTGCGGGTGGGCGGGGCGTCGGGACGGTGCGGTTGCTCTAGACGTCGGAGTTGCGACCGGGGACGGGACGGTGCGTGAGGATGATCAAAGATAAAATCCATGGCAATGCTCTGCAAGGGTCGATCGGGAATAGGTAAAGGTTGTAGCAGTCCAGCCAGCTTTTGTATGCCATATTTCACCTTCTCGGAGATGATGCATATCCTGAAATATGCCTCAACATCCTTCCTCAATGATGGCCAAAAGAAATAGTCCTTCACAGCTTTGATGGTGGCATCAATGCTTCTGTGTCCTGCATAGGGTGGGGCATTACTCTCTCTCAAAACTTTTGACCTCAACTGTTTCGTGACACACAGTCTGCCATGCATCATCAAAAAACCTTCTTTGAGAGTATAGTGCTCATGCTTCTGTTCATCGACCAATTGATCATAAATCTGTGCAAAATCAGCATCATTGGCATATTGATCCTTCATGGCATCAAGCTCATCATGATATGCAATGGTTACTGTTGAAACTTGCGGCTTAACAGACACGACATCTGGGGTGGGCTTTTGTGAGAGTGCATTTGCAACAACAACATTCTTTTTCCTAGGCACATGCACAACCTGAAAATGGAACATAGAAAGAAAATTTGCCCACCTCATGTTCTTCTCAGATAACGTTCTCTGAGTGAGAAAGTGCCACAATGACTGATGACCGGTCTGGACATGAAAATTAGCACCCAAAAGATAATGCTTCCAAGTCGAAAGATCATGTATGACAACCAACATCTCTCTCATAGATGCCAAAATTCATTTGAGCATCCTGAAGCACTCTACTCTCTTATGCCACTCCTCTACCATTCTGCATAAGTACCCCTCCTATGTTGTTCTGACATGCATCTGCTTGGACAACGAAGGGTTTACGAAGATCTGGCAAAATAATAACATGATCTGAGCAGAGTTTCTCCTTTAGTAGGTCAAAAGCTGCAATTTCTTTGGGACCCCATTTGAAGGTGACCCCTTTCTTTTATAAGGCATGTAAAGGAGATGAAATCTCTGCAAAATAGTGGATGAACCTCCTGTAGTACGAGCACAAGCCCAAAAAGCTGCGTACTTCATGGATGTTCTTTAGGTGTGGCCAATTCCTGATGGTCTCTACCTTGGCGGGATCCATCCCAACTCCATCCTTGGAAACAATGTGCCCGAGAAAATGGATCTCATGCATGAGAAATTCACTTTTCTTGGCATTGACAAGTAGCTTATGCTTCTGTAGCTCCTCAAGAACAATTGCCAACTGCTTCTTATGTTCAGCCTCATCTTGAGAGAACACGATGATGTCATCGAAGAAAGTGCCAACAAAGGCTCGGTGTTCTCTAACAATCTTGTCCATCATTCTATTGAAGGTGGCATGTGCATTCGTTAACCCAAATGGCATGACAAGAAACTCGTACAAACCAAATGAGGTACAAAATGCTATTTTGTGGACGTCCTCTGGCTGAATTCTAATCTGGTGATAACCACTCGTTAGATCAATGCGGCTGAACATTCCAGACCCCTATAACCTATCCAAAACATTCCATACCCCTATAACCTATCCAAAACATCATCTATCCTGGGTATAGGGAATTTATTCTTGATGGTAATTTTATTAAGGGCTCTTTAGTCAATGCACATCCGCCAAGATCCATCCTTCTTATGGACCAAGAGCACGGGTGAGCAATAGGTGAAGAGCTGGGATGAATCAGCCCCTTCTCCAACAGGTCCTTGACCTGGTTCATAATTTCCTCTTGCTGGGCTACACTGACCCTGTAAGGAGGTCGGTTAGGAGGGCTGTTACCAAGGATTATATCTAGTGTATGGTCTTCTGGCCTTTCAAGGGGCAACTCCTGCGGAAGTGAGTCAGAAAAACATTCCTTAAATTGAGAAAGAAAATCTCGCCGGCTACTTTTCCAGCTTAGAAAATCGAGACTCCTCTTCTATTGACTTCTTTTTAGATGCAACACTAAGTACACTGAAAGGTGCTTTTTCATTATGTTGCCAATGGCAGAAGCAGATACAACAAGGATGGATTCTCCCTTCAGGTTAGAATCAAGAATGTGGGTTTTACCACGGTGAGTGATTGTGATTGTTTTATTCTTTGTATCCAAAACATCCCCAACACGAAAGTGCCAGGGTATCCCTAGTAACACATCACAACCATTCAACGGCATAATATAGAACTCTTATGTGTCCACGTTGCTCTGAATATGCATCCTCAGCTTGCCTATCACTGGAGTAACAGACTGGTTGAGTCCTGAGAAAGCCATATCTGCATCACACAAAGGATCCATCTCTATTGCCCATATTCCCAAATTTCCAGCCAGCCAGATTTGGAGAGATAAAGTTGGCCTTGGATCCTAGATAAAAAAACACCAGAGCTGTTTGATCTCTTATCTTGCCCCATGGCCGGCATAACTCTATAGCATCTGTATTTTTAACAGCCCCAATCAAGTCGAAAGATCATGTATGACAACCAACATCTCTCTCATAGATGCCAAAATTCATTTGAGCATCCTGAAGCACTCTACTCTCTTATGCCACTCCTCTACCATCCTGCATAAGTACCCCTCCTATGTTGTTCTGACATGCATCTGCTTGGACAACGAAGGGTTTACGAAGATCTGGCAAAATAATAACATGATCTGAGCAGAGTTTTTCCTTCAGTAGGTCAAAAGCTGCAATTTCTTTGGGACCCCATTTGAAGGTGACCCCTTTCTTTTATAAGGCATGTAAAGGAGATGAAATCTCTCCAAAATAGTGGATGAACCTCCTGTAGTACGAGCACAAGCCCAAAAAGTTGCGTACTTCATGGATGTTCTTTAGGTGTGGCCAATTCCTGATGGCCTCTACCTTGGCGGGATCCATCCCAACTCCATCCTTGGAAACAATGTGCCCGAGAAAATGGATCTCATGCATGAGAAATTCACTTTTCTTGGCATTGACAAGTAGCTTATGCTTCTGTAGCTCCTCAAGAACAATTGCCAACTGCTTCTTATGTTCAGCCTCATCTTGAGAGAACACGATGATGTCATCGAAGAAAGTGCCAACAAAGGCTCGGTGTTCTCTAACAATCTTGTCCATCATTCTATTGAAGGTGGCATGTGCATTCGTTAACCCAAATGGCATGACAAGAAACTCGTACAAACCAAATGAGGTACAAAATGCTATTTTGTGGACGTCCTCTGGCTGAATTCTAATCTGGTGATAACCACTCGTTAGATCAATGCGGCTGAACATTCCAGACCCCTATAACCTATCCAAAACATTCCATACCCCTATAACCTATCCAAAACATCATCTATCCTGGGTATAGGGAATTTATTCTTGATGGTAATTTTATTAAGGGCTCTTTAGTCAATGCACATCCGCCAAGATCCATCCTTCTTATGGACCAAGAGCACGGGTGAGCAATAGGTGAAGAGCTGGGATGAATCAGCCCCTTCTCCAACAGGTCCTTGACCTGGTTCATAATTTCCTCTTGCTGGGCTACACTGACCCTGTAAGGAGGTCGGTTAGGAGGGCTGTTACCAAGGATTATATCTAGTGTATGGTCTTCTGGCCTTTCAAGGGGCAACTCCTGCGGAAGTGAGTCAGAAAAACATTCCTTAAATTGAAAAAGAAAATCTCGCCGGCTACTTTTCCAGCTTAGAAAATTGAGACTCCTCTTCTATTGACTTCTTTTTAGATGCAACACTAAGTACACTGAAAGGTGCATTTTCATTACGTTGCCAATGGCAGAAGCAGATACAACAAGGATGGATTCTCCCTTCAGGTTAGAATCAAGAATGTGGGTTTTGCCACGGTGAGTGATTGTGATTGTTTTATTCTTTGTATCCAAAACATCCCCAACACGATGACAAAATATGAAGAAGGGGAGAGGAGAAGAGTGGAGATGAGGAGAGAGGGCACAGCTAGAGAGCACACCACAAATGACTAACTGTACACTAGAATTAGTTGAAAAAATAGAATATATACAAACCCTTTTAGGGTTAGGGTTAGGGGATCTAACCCTTTCCTTTATAGCACTCTATAAGGTTAGTGCTATGCACATATGATCACGTGATGGTGCTATGCACACATGATCACATGATGTTGAGCATGAACTCTCAACACCTTCCCTCAAGATCAACATCATGAAGTAGGCCTTCCCTCAAGATGATGATTCTGGGGAATCGAAGAAGGACTGAGCATTACATTCCATCACACCCCTTTAATGGGAATGTCCTTCCTCTGCATCAAACCAAGAGCTAGTCGGTGTTTCTCGAATAGCTCTTTACCGAGTGGTTTGGTAAAGATGTCTGCAACATTTTCTTTGCTATCACAATGCTGCAGTGTGATGTCACCAAGTAACACTCTTTCTCTGATGAAGTGCTCTCTGACATCAATGTGCTTTGTTCTGGAGTGATATACTGGATTTTTGGCCAATGCTTGAGCCGATTGATTATCACAGTATATTGTTGTTGGCTTTGACTCATCAAAGTAATCTGTTTCTGACAATAGTCTTCTGAGCCATATAGCCTCACATGCACCTGTAGTGAGTGCCCTATATTCTGCTTCAGTCGAAGACAAAGAAACAGTTGGCTGTTTGTTTGACAACCATGATATAGCACCTTGACTAAGGAAAAATGCATATCCCTGTGTCGATCTCCTGGTCTCATGATCTCCAGCATAGTCACTATCACAGTATCCATGCAACCGTGGATGACTTCCTCTGTATTCTATCCCAAATTGTCTTGTACCTCTGATGTATCTCAAGACTCTTTTGGCTGCATTCCAGTGAGACTGTTTTGGATTTGCCATAAACTGTGCTAGTGAGCTTACTGCATAACAAATATCTGGCCGTGTGATTGTCAGATATATAAGAGATCCAATGAGTTGCCTGTAGTATCTGTCATTGACTGTAGGCTTTTCTGAATCTTTAGTAAGTTTCAAACTCTGTTCCATGGGAGTGGCTGCAATCTTGCAATCTGCCATATGAAACTTCTTCAGGAGACTGTCAACATACTTGAGCTGACTCATGAATGTGCTATCTGAATCTCTCCAGAACTCAATTCCAAGACAATAGTGCATAAGTCCAAGATCTTTCATGTCGAACTCTGCAGATAAGTCTTGTTTTAGTTGTCTGATGAAGCTATCCTTGCTTCCTGTCACAATCAGATCATCTACGTACAAAAGTGCAATAGTAATATCTTCCCCTTGAACTTTGTAGTAGAGAGTATGATCTGCATTGGACTTCATGTATCCCAGATCAGCAAAATACTTGTCAATTCTGCTGTACCAACTTCTGGGTGCTTGCTTTAAGCCATAGAGACTTTTCTTGAGATGGCAAACCTTGTTTTCTTGTCCTGGTTCAACATAACCGGCTGGTTGGTGCATGTAGACTTCCTCGTCTAGATAACCATTGAGAAATGCATTCTTGACATCGAGCTGATACACATTCCATTTACTGAGTGTCGCTAGTGATATCAAGAACCGTATGGAATCCATCTTTGCTACTGGAGCATAAGTTTCATCATAATCTTGACCATATTGTTGTGCAAATCCTTTTGCAACTAATCTGGCTTTGTATCTTTGAATACTGCCATCTGGATTGTACTTCACTTTGTATACCCATTTGTTGGCTATGGCCTTCTTTCCTGGTGGAAGGTCGCATAATTCCCAAGTGTTATTTTTATACAAAGCATCCATTTCTTCATTCATTGCAGTTTGCCATGCTGGCTTATTTACTGCGTCTTCGAAGTACACAGGCTCTTCTGTAGCCATGATGGTAGTCATAAGAGCATAGTTGGTGGTTTCCACCTGAATTGCTTTGCCTTTCTGAGCATATGTCAATCTGACTGGTGGTCTGCTTTCCCTAGTAGACCGTCTGAGCTGCTGTGACACTGATTGGGGTGTTGCTGGCAATTCTTGCTCTTCTTCATCAACCTGTTCTGTAGATGACTGTGAAGTCGATGCTTCTATCTCCGGTGTAGGTGAGGTTTTCCATTCTGATTCCTCATCGAAGATTACATCTCTGGAGATAATGACTTTGCGGTTGATGGGATCATACAATTTGTATGCTTTACTCTCATCACTGTAGCCAACCATGATGCATTTGCGTGACTTCGCATCCAATTTCCTGCGATGATCATCATGTATGTGGGCATATGCTATGCAACCAAATATGCGGAGATGCCCAATGCGTGGCTTGTGCCCAGTGAATGCTTCATAAGGAGTCATACCTTCTATCGGTTCGGTAGGAAGCCGATTAAGCAAGTAGTTAGCTGTAGCTATTGCTTCTGCCCAATACTGATTCGGAAGATGCTTTTCACTAAGCATTGCTCTAGCACTGTCTGCTAAAGTCCCATTCTTCCTTTCAGCTATTGCATTTTGCTGAGGAGTATCTGCACATGTGAATTGTCTTCGAATGCCGTGAGTTTTGCAAAAGTTCATGAAGGTTGAAGACATGTATTCACCTCCTCTGTCTGATCTCATGACCTTGATCTTTCTGCCTGTTTGGTTTTCTACCATGGCTTTGAATTCTTGAAATCTGGCAAACACTTCAGATTTCTCTTTCAGAAAGTAGACCCAACAATATCTGCTGTAGTCGTCGATGAAGGTCAAGTAATAAAGTGAACCATTGATGCTGCGGGTCTGGGCATAACCCCATACATCTGTATGAATTAAATCAAGAATACCTCGTGCACGAGAGGTACTTCTGACAAAGTTGGTTCGCTTTTGTTTGCCGAAGCAGCATGCTTCACAAACCTTTCCAAGAAACTGTAGCTTCGGAATCCCAATTGCCATATTTTGATTCTTTAGATCTAACAAGTACTTGAAGTTGACATGACCATATCTCTTGTGCCATTTTGCAGATAGTGGCATCTGTTGCATTTGAGCTGACATGGCATGCTTATCTGGTACTGTAGCTAGCATCCTGTACAAGCGTCCTTCCTTGACACCTTTTGCCACTAGCTGACCTCTTTTGGATTTGTCTCTGATAGTGCATTCATCACCGTCGAAGATGATTTTGTAGTTGTGTTCCGTCATTTGACCTACTGACAAAAGGTTCTTGCTGAGCTTTGGAACATAGAGCACATCTTTGACTAATCCTTTTGTACCAATGAAATTGTTCATAGGGATAACACCTGTCCCTTGAACCGGATTCGGTGTATTGTCTGCTGTGTAGATGACATTCTTTTGACCTTCTAATGGCTTCATTTCTGTGAACCATTCCTGATGATTTGTCATATGAGATGATGCACCGCTGTCGATGTACCAAGGATCCTGTTCCACTTGGTCGACTTGATAGCTGAAATCCTCTTTGGGATTGAAATCAGTGTCTGGGTGCATTATTGTATCAGTCTGATGCAATTCCTCACTTGCAAGAAACATATTCCCATGTTCATTTGCAAAATGACTGTGACTAGAATGTCCACCACGATGATTTCCTCTTCCTCGAGAATTCCCTCGATTACTGCTGGATTGACCGCCTTGGTCATACTGCTTCTTGCGGCAATCTCTTTCATAGTGTCCAAACTTGTGACAATAGTTGCATTGAATGTTTGACACATTGGTGGATGCATTCCCTCGTCCTTGGAATCTTCCTCTGTTGGAATGATTTCCTCTTTGCTGATTTTGATGTTGCTGAGGATGCTGCTGATGCTGATTCTGACTTTGATTTTGACCACTTTTCTGATATGATCTACCTCTGTTTCTGCCTTTGCCTCTGCTTCTGTCTGAAGCTGTGAATGCCTGATCATTAGAATGACCTTTACGTGCCTGAATGGCCTGAGTCCTGAGTTCTTCACCAAGTAGAACTGACTGAAGTTCTTCCAGTGTTGGAATTTGCCGTTGGATGGCAATACTCTGGACCAGATTCTCATATCCTTCTCCTAGTCCATTCAGGATTACTTGAACCATTTCTGCGGGATTCATAGTCTCTCCTGCTGCTGCAAGTTGATTGTTGTAGTCTTTGATGCGGAGTACATAAGCATGACCGGTTTCACTGCTGTTGCGGAAACTCTGGTTGATCTGGTTTCTCAAGGTGAGAATCCTGGATGTGTTCTTGGACTCGTAGAGAGCTGCGAACATATCCCATGCTTCTTTTGATGTCTTGACTGTGTTGAGCTGTGCTAGCATGACATCTTGCACATTCTGCTTGATCAGGTGATAGGCATACTTGTCTTTCTTATCCCATTCTGCTTGAGCTCGGGCAATGGCAGGATCTGCTACTGGTGCGGAAACTGTTTGTGTAGATGTAGATCCCGATGTAGATCCCGTTGCTGGTGCTGTGACAACAGATGGAGTAGAGCTACTGGTGGCTGGATCTGCCAATGGTCTAGGTATGGATCCATCGACATACTCCCATTTGTCCTGAAGCACAAGAATGGTCTCCATTCGGTATTTCCATGTACCGTAATTGGAGTTGTCTAACTTAGCAGATGCCTCCAGATTGAGGTTGCTAGTCGACATGGTGCAAACAATGTACTCAAAAAGTGTCCTGGAAAACTCTGTATGAATCAACTGCAAATACACTGAAGATGCCAAGTGAAATCTCTGTACCGTCGGTGAAGATAGAACTGCAGTAAATAAGATCTGACCTGTGTTACAAGGCTTGTGGCAATGATGCCGGGAATAGCCAAGAGGCTTTACAAGGCTGAAAAAATGATGTGCACGATGCCGTGAGATAGCCAAATAGGCTTTACAATGGTGGCATGTGTGTGTGAAATCAAGTGCTATCTGCCCACTGAATCAATCTGCAATGCCTCTGAACTCTGAAGTCTGCTCACTGAACTGATGAACATAAGATTTCAGGTAATGTAATGATGTGAAATCGGATGTGAGCGTATGGACTGACTCCGAGTAGGTACTAGTCGAGAATTTCGGGCATGGCTTAGATTGGCAACTTGGGGAATTCAAAGCGTCCCCTCTATGGCGATCTAGTCTACTCTGATCTAGATCTAAACCAACCGTCGATCGATGAAAGAGCAGCAAATAATTCCTTTTCCTTTGTTCTTTTTAAGTGCTGGGTCAGATGCGTCGATGTAGAGGCAAATGTGCGTGAAGGAAGTGGTTTTGTCGGCGAAGCTCAAATGTGAGTGTAACTTGCGCCGAAATGTGCGCGTGATGTAACGAGCGCGTAGAGCACAAAAAATCGAGCGACTTTCCTTTTTGGAGCACCCTCAAATTCTTCCTGGATCAAGAGATATGACTTGATCTAGGTGGAGGGGCAAAAGGAGTGCAAATGGTGCTCAATGATGATGTGTCACTGTGAGTCACATGCAGTGATGATGTGGCACTGTGCTTAGCAAGAGGTGTGCCAGTGAAGCTCTGTGCTGAGGTGGCAGAAGTGTGCACATGCTGTGTGTGCACAGTGTGCCTGGCAAGGGACTGTGCCTGCAGGGTTCAGTGCTGACTGGACTGCTGAGGTGGCACTGATGATGTCAGCAATGATGACGTGGCAATGATGACGTGGCACAGATGACGTGGCACAAGTGACATGGCAGATGACGTGGCCAAATGACGTGGCAGATGACGTGGCCTGATGACGTGGCAGATGACGTGGCCTGATGACGTGGCCTGATGACGTGGCAGATGACGTGGCAAATGACGTGGCCTGATGACGTGGCAGATGACGTGGCAGATGACGTGGCAGATGACGTGTCACTGATGACGTGGCAGGTGACGTGGCAGTCGGTGACGTGGCAGTCGATGACGTGGCAGTCGGTGACGTGGCAGCTGACGTGGCAGTGTGGATAAGGATGCCACGTGGCTGATCCTTGACCACACCTGTGTGTGTGGTGACCCTGGGTGGATAGGGTTGGTGATAAGGTAGATGCCACGTGTCACAATGACGACGATCGGAATCTTTGAGATTCTGACGGAATCTCAAAGATTCCGTCTTCTTCTTCGTTGCAGCTTCGTAGATAGCGGTCGTTCGTCGCTTTGCTGAAAGCCTCAAGTCGTCGATGCGATGGAGTTTGCAGCTCTGTCCTCCTCCTCCTTGGTCGGCCAAACCTCACTCAAGCTGAGCAATGAGCTCGTTCGCAAGGTCAGCTCCAGTCGTCGTCTCCGTCGTCATCTTCGTCTTCGCCATTGCCGGAATGAAGCTTCTTCCGCCATTGCTCACCATAGCCAAGCTTCTTCCGGCAGTAGTCGCGCAGGTAGCTCTTCAAGGTCCTCCCCATCGATTTCTGTATCTCCTCCGCGTAGCTCTCGAAGAGGTGCCGCTGCCATTGCACCAGCGATTCGTGCTCGCGCTCGAACAGAATCCTCAGCGCCGGGCTGGCTGGAGACGACGCCGGGCTGCTGGCTGGAGACGTTGACTGTTTGCAGATGGAGGCACAGACCTGAACTGTGGGCTTGCTGCTTTTCTGTCGAATGTCGAGCTTGCTGCTCAGGCACTACTGAAGCTCACGACTCACGGGAAAACAAAGGAGAACCAGCCAGTAGAGAGCAAGGGAGAACCAGCCGAGAAATGAACCCTTCCAATCACTAAAACAAGCATAACTTTATCTCCCTAGCTCCAAATGAAGAGCTTTCTGAAGTAGATTCAAGAGGAGAAGATGCTCTACAAGATGAACATGAGAAGTGATGAAGGTGCCTCAAAGAGAGGGCTTGCATGCCTTGATGAAACAAGGGCTTTCACTCTCTCTCACATGGACGGAAATTCTATCACTCAACGGAAGTGAAAGAATGAACACAAAATCTCACTCAATCTCTCAATCTCTCAATCACTCTCACAAGAAGGATGGCGCCTCAACGGAAGGCAGAACCATGCTCTGATACCATGACAAAATATGAAGAAGGGGAGAGGAGAAGAGTGGAGATGAGGAGAGAGGGCACAGCTAGAGAGCACACCACAAATGACTAACTGTACACTAGAATTAGTTGAAAAAATAGAATATATACAAACCCTTTTAGGGTTAGGGTTAGGGGATCTAACCCTTTCCTTTATAGCACTCTATAAGGTTAGTGCTATGCACATATGATCACGTGATGGTGCTATGCACACATGATCACATGATGTTGAGCATGAACTCTCAACACACGAAAGTGCCAGGGTATCCCTAGTAACACATCACAACCATTCAACGGCATAATATAGAACTCTTATGTGTCCACGTTGCTCTGAATATGCATCCTCAGCTTGCCTATCACTGGAGTAACGGACTGGTTGAGTCCTGAGAAAGCCATATCTGCATCACACAAAGGATCCATCTCTATTGCCCATATTCCCAACTTTCCAGCTAGATTTGGAGAGATAAAGTTGGCCTTGGATCCTAGATAAAAAAACATCAGAGCTGTTTGATCTCTTATCTTGCCCCATGGCCGGCATAACTCTATAGCATCTGTATTTTTAACAACCCCAATCAAGTCTGGCAAAAGACCAGTAGTGGGCTTGGTCTTTTTATTCTTTTGATTAGTCCTCTTCTCCTCGTTGTGCTCACCCTGCTCAGTAGGAGGGAACTTAACGCTTCTTATGTGGGCATTCAAAAGCCCTGTCGCCCTCCTCCTTACAAATGTAACACTTGTTGGCATCATAAAGAATTTGCTCTTCTTCATATGACATACAGGTCGGCGGGACTCGCCTCTATCTTGCAACAAACTTTGCCTTCATGGGCTGCAAGAACTTTATGAACTTCTTAGGAGATTCCGTCTTACTACCCTTTGACCTCGATGTCTCTTATGAGCTACCTTTGAACCTAGAAACTTTCCCTTGCATTAGTGCATAAGCGGTAGTGGCGTTTTCAACCAACTCGGAGGTATTGGAGACCCTTTTCTTCGTGCAGTAGCCCCAAATCTCCTTTGGCAACCCGCAGCAATACCTTTCCATTTGCTAGAACAGCGGTACATGTCTATAAGAATTAATTGGCAATAGGGCTGCCCAAAACTTCTTTTTGTAGTCCTCCAAATTTTTGCAATTTGTAGCATCTAAGTTGTACCAGGCGGTCATGATATCTACCTCGAAAGTGGTAGTGAGCCATGCTACTGAGAAAACCTGTTTGAATTTGACCCAAGTGGTAGGTGCTCTGCCTTGCAAGAGGAGGTTGGTCCACTATTGGACTGCATTGCCCTGCAAAAAGGTGACTGCCTTTCGGACTTTGGAAGATTCTATAAAGTGTCCACCTGAGTAGGCAGCATCAAACTGTTACATGAATGTCAAATCCTTCAATTTTTCCTGCATCCCATTGAAGGTCTCAAACTTTACAATTGCACCTCTCTCCTCCTAATCTTTCAATTTGCCTTTAGGGGTGAGATTGTCATAAACGGGGGGTTGTAAAAAGGGAGGAATCATCATTGCTCGTGCATTTTGAGCCACTCCACTCGTACCTATGGCGGGGTTAGGCACTCTAGGTCCCACTCCCTGCATCTGTGGCATATTCCAAGTATTGCCCATCGTCCCAGGCATTCCTATCTACATTCCACGTTGCATTCCTATGTTCCAGTACATCATATCGGCATTTGCAGGGGGCATTCGACCCATCATAATGTTGGAGTTGCATGGTGACAAGATAGAGGCAACAAGATGAACAATGAAGCTTGTTTATTCATTGAGAGAGTGTCATTATATAGACACTGGAGGGTACATCCATAGATGACATCATATGTGAGCCCAATAGTGAGCATCTAGATCCACAATCATCTCAATGAATCTCTCAATCACACACCACACTCCTAGATTCACTCATTCACACCTACTAACTGATACATCATTAGTCACACCTAATTCAACACACACATGTTCGCACACTCAATCACATGATCACTCACAACCATAGACCTTGGTATGATCCATTACATCAATTTGTCCTTCAGATCCCCCCACAAATTGATGACCTCAACCCTAGCAGTAGTCCATGGGAAACTTCATGGCTTGCCCATCTCTAGTGGTAACACACATGATCCACAACCTGAACACACTCTAGTTGCATTAGCAGTAGACTCATTTAGGCATCCTCACCCCAACATGATCTCACTCTGACTTTGGTCTCTTGGTTTACAATTGGGAGATAGACCATGACTATGCATGGGAAGTCTCCATAGGTCTAACAAGGTAAAACTCACATAAGACTAACAATCATTTGAGGGGGACATCCCAAGGCAGAGAACCCTTATTGACCACAAAAATTCTAAGTTGAAGATGTGGGGAAATTCCCTCCCTTGATGGCAATCTTTTTCTGGCATCGTTTCCAAGCCACCATTGTATCAGACTCATAAACTTGCTTGTCCATTGCATTGGTGTCGATGAAGCAAAGCTTTCCTTCTTTGTGTATCTTCTTGGGATGTTCAATCTTCATCATGGAGAAGAGGGTCTTACCACTTGTCATTGCAACAAGGGCATTGTCTACTCTTGTACAAGGGTGGTAAATACCATGAGGAATATACCATTTCAAAAGATCATATTTGCAATTCAAGAACTTTGTAGTGATAGTTAAACAAGAGTTAACAAATAGATTCAACCAAGACATATCCTCCGAAAGCGTAAGCATAATCATCAGATCATTCCCATAGAAATGCAAAGGGGTTGCATACATCACTGAACTAGTCTGAAACATCATGAATGATGCATCCTTGTGACCAATATAACCTTTCATCCAAGCATATGTCACGATTTGCATAGGGATCGACCAACTTTGTAGCATTAAATACTTCAACCATCTACTCGTATGACCAACACCCATCAATGCCAAGCAAAAACAGTAAAATACTGAAACCGTTGAGCATCTAACCACTTGTAATGGTTCAGCCATGAAGGAGATTTAAGAGAAACCCCCAAATCGAATAGTCAAGAACTGGAGGATCAAATTTGCACTGTTGGAGTTGGCTTTTAGAGTGCTTTTAGCATGGAAAGGAAGCTCTATTACCAGAGAACCTCCACCAGAGAGCAGAGGCGAAATGTCGTGCCAGGTTGCCATAGCCAGAAGCTCAAAAGTCGACTATTTTTTTCTTCATTGTGCCCCAAACACTGGAGCATTTGCGTTCAGATTTGAATTGTAGATAGCTCTTGGTGTCGCCTAGCCTCCCCTGAGAGGAATTAGAGAAATTCGGCTCCAGCAGGTCGCATTTCACGAAATGGTGCGGATTGTAGATAGTGTCGGCATAGGCAAAGGAAGCTACTATTTCCTAATTCCTATTAGCCAGGGATTCGCCCCAACACAAGGTATCTCCAACTCAAAGGGTTAGGAAATGGTCACCTAGATTGGGAGAACAAGCTTAAGGAAAATCGGGAAGGAAGGTGGAAGAAAACACGAAGAAGGAGAGAGATGGGGAAGATGATGACATGGCAGTTTTGGAAGCTTTAGAGGACCATGGAGGTCGGAGTGGCTCTGATACCACATGTTGGAGTTGCATGGTGACAAGATAGAGGCAACAAGATGAACAATGAAGCTTGTTTATTCATTGAGAGAGTGTCATTATATAGACATTGGGTACATCCATAGATTATATCATATGTGAGCTCAATAGTGAGCATCTAGATCCACAATCATCTCAAGGAATCTCTCAATCACACACCACACTCCTAGATTCACTCATTCACACCTACTAACTAACACATCATCAGTCACACCTAACTCAACACACACATGTTCACACACTCAATCACATGATCACTCACAATTATAGACCTTGGTATGATCCATTACATCAATTTGTCCTTCACATAGGTTGTTGGAAATTCTGCATTTGGTGCTGCCCATGAAGCTGCCTGGCATTCAGGTCCCTCTGCGGGCGGTGCCACCATGCCTGAAAAATTGATCCGCCTCTGAAATATCATGGATGCATCATGGGCTGAGAGAGGGCTTGCTATCACTAATTGACTAAATGAACGTTATTGGCATTGCCCACTATAGGTGTGATCATGGGCATCTCTAAAGGCTGTCCATTGAAATAAACATGCCTGTGAGTCTTCTTATGCTTCTCATGTTTCTTTTGAGTTGTAGTTTTGCTTCCAAGAGAAGCAACCATAGGGGGAGGGGCTTGCATAATCTCCGTGACAATAGCTGCAACTATGATAGGGTTCCCGCTACTACACTTTGCATTAGCATCTAAAAAAGGGCATTGGGGTAAAGCTCCTTTGTTTCATCTACCTCATCTTGTGAGTCCTCAATGGCATGCTCAGGAGAAACAGGCTGTGCCCCACTGTCCTGCTGGTCATCACCCCTGCTGATGTTGTGCTCCTCTTCAAAGCTCTCTGATGCTTTGTCTTCCTCTTGCCCCTCCTGCTCAGAGATGGTCAATGACCTCTCACAGTCTGACATGCCTGCTAATATTGATGGCTATAGGAACAATTGCAATGAAGGTGTCCTTCACCCAACACTATCAAGGCTCACCTCTATAGGAAGATGGTGACTATCCCAACAATGGAACCACTGTAACCGGCCTTCAATAAACAAAAGGGCAATGATCTTCTTCTATTGAGTCATAAACTTCTTAAATAGCCACAATGCATGCTTCGGTCACTTTAACCACTTAGCAAAACTTAGAAACAAACTTCAATAACAACAACAACAAAGGGGAGGCTAGAATGCCCCTGCTCAGTGAAAACAGTACAAGCCCCAAATGCCTTGGCATCCCTTACGGTATTTATTTAATGCTTCTGAATGGAAATGCTTTACACTAGGGGTTCAGCCCTGCATTGTTCCTCTCTGCAAATCCTCTTCTGTCTTTAAGGCATCTAATCCAAGTGCACCACTAGAATACCAAACTGACAAGGCATACTCAGGCATCCACTTCTGACTTGGCCCAACTGAGAGGCATTCAGGCATCCAAACAACTAGCAAACTGAGCTGAAAGTAGCCTCAAGGCTATCACATGCATCCACACTATTCTCAGTCCTTCCATAGGAACACCCTTGCCTCTAGGTGCTTGCTAGAACCTGTAGGAGTCCTGAAAGGAGTGCAAACAACACACATGCACTCTGCAAAAAGCTCCAAAGCAAGAAAGACCAGTGAATAACAGAACCTCGAACCAAATCTCACTATCTGTGGTAGAGGGGCAAGCTCCTTTCTCGTGCCTATCCTACGTCCAGGCTCCCCGTAAGGTGCATGGATGGAGAGAGAAGAGAGACTGAAGATAGAGAGGAGAAGAGGGGCAAGAAAAGGCTAGAGAGAAGAGAAAAATGAAGATAGAGAGCGGAAGAGGGGCAAGAAAAGGCTGGAGAGGACCATAGGTATGCTGATTTGCCCCAGAGCCTCAACACTCGGATCTTTGCCTTGAATCCTCACTACCACCAGCCCATACATCAGCCTTGGGGCCTACAGCCTGTTCAATACAATCCGTACAGCTGTACGGACTGTAATAAATGCTTTGTACTCTGCCTCCAGATCCATGCCAATAATCGTACAACCTCGAAATGTGTGCTTGCAGTAGGGCCTCCTTGAAATGTGTGCCTACAGTAGGGCTACCTTGAAAAACGTGTAAGAGGTGAAGCCTAGCAGCCAGAGCAGCAATAAACAGCAGCAGTAAGAGCAGGAAGATGCAACGAAAACTACAGAATGAGCTTCTGCTAGACTTGCTAGCCTCCAAGACGGTGAGGGGAGAGAGATGGTAGGTGGGGAAAGGGCATGCATACACATGCATGACAAATGGCATTGCTTTCTTGGCATTTTCCCCTTCATTAAAGTCCTAACCACCACCATACCAAGGACAACATTGGTTGTCCTTGGGCCCAACTTTTAGACCCCTGTTTTTTAAAGCCTTTGTCTTGCCCCGAGGACCTAGTGGTGCACCTAGACTTTTAGACCCCTCTTTTTTAAAGCCTTTGTCTTGCCCCTAGGACCTAGTGGTGCACCTAGACTTTGCCTCTAGGAACTTCTCGGAAGTGTGCACTTCCTCTAGCCAATCCCTCACGGCCAAACCATTACTACACTTAACCATGGTTAACCCTAGGTTAAGCACGGGTTGAGTTACAAAGATACTTTACCTCACTTTTCACATCCCCGTGACAGAGGGTGAGGCTCTCAGTACGTCTGTGTCAAGTATTTGAGGAGAGTATGTGACTTGGGGGCCTTTTGTTCCATTTTTAATGGGAGTTTACATGTTTTAATCATCACACAACGCCCAAAGTGCAGATAAGTCATTGGATCTTGTACTATCATTCTTGGACAACACGAGAAGCACCAGTGCTTGCATTTTCCATGTTGTGGAAGTACTCGCATTTGGGTGCAGAACATCTCCTTTCATCCTCATGGAGTGTCCATTTATAGGTTCATATCTGTATCTGGCTTTGGCATGTCATTTTCTACATAAGCACGATATCTTAATGCACTAGTGGCACTAGGAAATATTTGGGGTTTACTTAGAAGCCTTGCTGCTGCGACGAAAAGGACCAAACAAGTATGATCTCGAAACATTGACACCGACTGTTTGGAGGCCTGGCTCACGGGTAGACTTAGGTTCTAAGAATAATATGAGATAGACTGCTTTAGCATTGTGAAACATGAGTGGGAAGGTGGGCTTATCCTTTCTTGCATTGGGACTATCTGATACTTTTCTATTTTTTGTAGGAGATTCCAAAAGGTTGCCCATGTAGTTACTTTCTGAATGTTAAAAGTTTTTCCCCCTTTCAAGAAGCTATCATTTTTGTCTGATGACCAAGGTCAATCTTGAGGATGATGGTACTTCAGTTTTCTTACTTCGTTTTCCAAAAGTGCATTAAATTTTTATTTGAAATAATAGTAGTACTTGAGAGCTCAACTAAGGACAAAGTCTCAAAGTCTGCTAGCATTGGTTGTTGATACATATGATTGGATGTCACAAGTAGTGATATGTTGGTTAAATCTATATATCATGGTAAATTATAGCCATACCTAGATATCTTGAGTACGGTGATTGGAGCCTTGTGAATAATCCCCATGGGCATTGTTGATCCATAAAGTATTAGGAAGTTTAGTGAGGTTGGTATAATTTTTTTTACTCAAATTGGAATTAGAGAGTGAGTAGGGTAAAACATGAACTGATTTTGACGTTTGCTTAGTGGATTCTAGATTTATAATTCTCGTAATACGGAGAGGTTAATTAAAATTTGTCTTTAGGAATTAGAATTTGGAATCAGAGGTGTGGCGAACACATTGAATGATTATATCTCTTGCCTTGATTTTCCACCCCTATTTAAGAGGAGGTAAATTTGTCTTAAGGGAGGAATAAAACATCCCAAATAAAGGAGCTCTAAGGTTAAGGACAATTGAACCTAGGACCTAATGGATCTGGGATTTAGGAATAGTCTAAACTAAAGATGGTGATGTCTAGGGCAAACTTAGTAGAACAATACCCAGGCATACGAGGCATTTTACTCGTCTAAGCTATAATTATCAGATTCCAAATGATTTCTAGTCTCGTGCAACACAATGTGCTGCATTCTGACACATAAGTCAATTCTCTCACATGGTATTGGAGCCAAGTGGCTAAATTGAGAGAGATGACCTAAAGAAGATCACAGATCAGCCCACCCACACTTCATGTCTCCATGCTTGAAGGAACCTGATCTACATTAGGCAAAGCTGTGCCCACAAGAAAAGCAGAGCATCACTTCTGGAACAAACGATTGGATGTGGTAGACCCCTCTTTAAAGCCTTTGCCTTGCCCCTAGGACCTAGTGGTGCACCTAGACTTTGCCCCTAGGAACTTCTAGAAAGTGTGCGCTTCCTCTAGCCAGTGCCTCACGGCCAAACCTTTACTACAGTTACCATGGTTAGCCCTAGGTTAAGCATGGGTTCAGTTACAAAGATACTTTACATCACTTTTCACGTGCCGGTGACGTACCCTCCTCTTCAAAGATCACACTACCTAAGTTGCTACTGAAAAATTACAGAGAAAGTAAAGTAAAGAAAATAGGCAAAAATAGCCCATACCAGAATATACATCATCTATAAGACACAATCTGCAATGATAATAAATATGGGCAAGGACAGCTCGAGAGTCCATCCACACATCAATCCATCCTCTGTGTCGAGTGTCGCAAAAACCCATAATGGAGATTTCACTACTCTTGCTAATCTTCATGAAGCAAGTCAGCAGGCACATTACCTTGGAAAGGCTTCAATAAACTCACATGAAAGGCATTATGTATGGTCCAAGTGGTAGGTAGCTTTAGCCTGTAAGCTACATCATTAATGCGTTCAAAAACCTAGAAAGGACCATAGTACCTCATCTTTAGCTTTGTGTACACTTTGGCCTTGCATTTTATCTTCTTGAGTCGTGCTTTTTGAAAACGCAGTAGCACCCAATCGCCCTCTTTCAAGAGTAACTCCTGGCAATGCTTATCTGTTGCTCGTTTGTGCTTCTCTTGGCTTTTTTGGAGGGCTGTTTTGACCTTCTGGTAAGAAACATGCAAACTTTTCACAAACTTGTCCGCTTCAAAAATCTTATCTTTTGTATGAAAAATGGGAAGTACTGTTCTCCTGCCACAATTTCAAAGGGGGCTTTCCCTGTGGATGAGGGTACAGTGTTGTTGTAGGCGAACCTGGCAAGTGGCAGAAATTGCTCCCATTTCAATTTTGCTGACCGAAACATAGCACTTGAGAAGATCAAGGCAGTGGAGTTGGATTCTTCGGACTGCCCATTAAATTCAATATGAAAAGAGAATGAGAAATTCAGCGTGGTACCCATATTCACAAAGATACCTCACCAAAAAAGACTTGTCATTTGCGAGTCTCTATCACTAACAATTGATTTAGGCATCCCATGATGTTTACACACATAAGACATAAAAAGTCTCATCATCTGGTCTGCTATAATTTTCTTTCTTACGGAAATAAAGTGGTCTTGCTTGCTAAATAATGGTCCATATCCCATCATGTCTCGATGGTGTACGAGGGAGTTTAAAGATCAAATCCATGGAAATGCTTTACACTTCCTCTAGCTAGTCCCTCATAGCCAAACCATTAAGTTACACTTAACCATGGTTAACCCCAAGTTAAGCGTGGGTTGAATTACAAATATACTTCACATCACTTTTCACATGCCCATGACATACCCTCCTCTTAAAACCGCAAACTACCCAAGTTGCTGCTAGAAAATTACAGTGAAAGTAAAGTACAGTAAATAGGAAGAAATAGCCCATACCAAAATATACATCATCTGAAAGATACAAACTGTAACAATGATAATATGGGCTAGGAGATCTCGAGAGTCCATTCATACATCAATGCATCCTCTGTGTCGAGTGTCGCAAACACCCATCATGGAGACCTCACGGCAGAACTACTGTTCGCAAGCAATATCTCGGTGAGACAATCGGTTTCACCAAGAGATCTCCAAATACGTGAGCAGTCTGCATCAAGGAAGTGGAGGTGCTACCCTCCTCTCGAGCAACAGTCAATGCTCTAGATCTCTACTTTGGTGAACATTTAGGAGCCTGCACCATAGTGGGCTCAAGCTGAAATGCTTCCAGGAGACATGCAAAATCTGGGGTGACTCCGCCAGATTACCCTCCTCCATCCACCAGTGTATGATAGTTCTTGAACTTCACCACGAAGCGATGAGAAACTCTACCTTTTCTTTTCTTTCCATATATGCCAAAATCTATTCTAGAACCAAGATTTCATCCAACTCTTCAACCGGGGTGATCGTCATGAAGTGGGTTAGCAGGCACATTACCCTGGAAAGGCTTCCATAAAATCACATGAAAGGCATTGTGAAGTCCAAGTGGTAGGTAGCTTCAGCCTGTAAGCTACATCATTAATGCATTCAAAAACCTGGAAAGGACCATAGTAGCTCATCTTCGGCTTTGTGTACACTTTGGCCTTGCCTTTCGTCTTCCTGTCCGCTTCGAGAATCTTCTCTTTCGTATGAAGAATGGGAGGTACCTTCCATTCTCCTGCCACAATTTCAAAGGGGTCTTTCCCCGTGGATGAGTGTACAGTGTTGTTGTAGGCAAACTTAATAAGTGGCAGAAATTGCTCCAATTTTGATTGTTGTTGATTCGAAACATAGCACTTGAGAAGATCTAGGGTAGTGGAGTTGGCTTCTTTAGACTGCCCATCAAATTCAGGATGAAAAGAGGATGAGAAATTCAACGTGGTATCCATATTCTCAAAGATACCTCTCCAGAAAAGACATCATCCACGGGTCTCTATCACTAACAATTGATTGAGGCATCCCGTGATGTTTAATCACATGAGACATAAAAAGCCTTGCCATCTGATCTGCTGTAATTTTCTTTCTTACGGGAATAAAGTGGTCCTGCTTGCTGAATCTACAAATAATGGTCCATATTCCATCATGTCCCGATGGTGTACGAGGAAGATCGAAGATAAAATCCATGGCAATGTTGTGCAAGGGTCAATCGGGAATAGGTAAAGGCTGCAGCAGTCCAATTGCCTTCTGTCGGTCATATTTCACCTTCTTGCAGGTGATTTATGTCCTGACATATGCCTCAACATCCTCATCAATGATGGCCAAAAGAAATAGTTCTCCACAGCTTTGATGGTGGCATCAATGCCTCTATGTCCTACATAGGGTGGGGCATGACTCTCTCTCAAAACTTTTGACCTCAACTGTTTCGTGACACACAGTTTGCCATGCATCATTAGAAAACCTTCTTTGAGAGTATACTACTCATGCCTCTATCCATCGACCAACTGATCATAAATCCGTGCAAAATCAGCATCATTGGCATATTGATCCTTCAAGCTCATCATGATATGCAATGGTTACTGCTGAAACTTGCGACTTAACAAACACGGCATCTGGGGTGGGATTTTGTGATAGTGCAACTGCAACAACATTCTTTTTCCCAGGCACATGCACAATTTGAAAATGAATTATAGAAAAAAAATTTGCCCACCTCATGTGCTTCTCAGATAACTTTCTTTAAATTAGAAAGTATTGCAATGACTAATGATCGGTCTGAACATGAAAATTAGCACCCAAAAGATAATGCTTCTAGGTCGAAAGATCATGTATGACAACCAACATCTCTTTCTCATAGATGCCAAAATTCATTTCAGCATCCTAGAGCACTCTACTCTTGTATGCGACCACTCTACCATCCTCCATTTCTACGTTGTTCCCACATGCATGTGCTTGGAAAATGAAGGGTTTGCAAAGATCTGGCAAAATAGTAACAGGATTTGAGCAGAGTTTTTCCTTCAGTAGGTCAAAAGCTGTAATTTCCTTTGGACCTCATCTAAAGGTGACTCCTTTCTTCTGTAAGGCATGTAAAGGAGATGCAATCTCTGCAAAATAGTGGATGAACCACAAGTAGTATGAGCACAAGCCCAAAAATCTGTGTACTTCATGGGTTTTCTTCAGGTGTGGCCAATTCCTGATGGCCTCTACCGTGGCGGGGTCCATTCCAACTCCATCCTTTGAAAATGTGCCCGAGAAAATGGATCTCATACATGAAACTTGTCATTGACAAGTAGCTTATGCTTATGGAATCATCAAAGAAATTGCCAACCAAGGCTCGGTGTTCTGTAAAAATCATGTCCATCATTTTGTTGAAGGTGGTAGGTGCATTCTTTAACCCCAATGGCATAACAAGAAACTTGTACAGACCAAATGTGGTATGAAATGATGTTTTGTGGACATTCTCTAGCTGAATTCTGATCTGGTGATAACTAGTGATAACCATTCTTGAGATTAATGCGGATCAACATTCTAGACCCCTGTAACCTATCCAAAATATCATCTATCTTGGGTGTAGGGAATCTGTTCTTGATGGTAATTTTATTGAGGGCTTTGTAGTCAATGCACATCCACTAGGATCCATCCTTCACGGGTGAGCAATAGGATGAAAAGCTGGGATGAATCATCTCCTTCTCCAATAGGTCCTTGACGTGGTTCATAATTTCCTCTGGCTAGGCTGCACTGACCCTATAAGGAGGTTGGTTAGGAGGGCTCCTACGAAGGATTATATCTATCGTATGGTCTTCTGGCCTTTCAAGGGGCAACTCCTGTGGAAGTGAGTCAGAAAACATGCATGTGGGTTCTCAAGTTACTACTCCTTCCCGACCTATGCTCCTCCTCTCCCTCTCCTTAGCCATATGACCGTACAGCCCTCCGTCCCCCTCCCCTCTGCTAGTGATCTCCTATCCCTCCCATACCTCCTCTCAGCCCTGCTGCCCTCTCCTCTCAGCCTTGCTCCCTCTCCTCTCAACCCTACTCCCTTTCCTCTTAGCCCTGTTACCCTCCTCCTCTGTCTTACGGCCGTACGGCCCTCCTCTCTGCCTACCCTTTCCTCTCCACCCTCACTCCCCTAGCCCCTCCACCTACCCCTAGCCTCTCCACACTCTCTCCCTAGCCCTCACCTCCCTCTCCGCCTACCCTCTACTCTCCCTTCCCTCTCTGCCCTACCCGCCTACCTTCTAGCCTCTTCGCGTACCCTCTTCTCCCTAGCCCTCTCTCCCTCTCCGCCTACCCTCTCCTTCCCCTTCCCTCTCCGCCCTTTCCTCCTAACACCCTTTCCTTCTCCCTCCCTGCTGCCACCCTTCTCCCCTTAGCCCTCACCCTCTCCCTCTCCCTCCCTGTTGCCCCCTTCTCCCCTTAGCCCTCACCCTCTCCCTCTCCCTCTCCCTCCCTGCTGCCCCCTTCTCCCTTAGCCCTCACTCTCCCCTCCCTCAGCCCCCCCTACTCTTCCTTCTTCCTCTTTATATCCTCTTCCTAGCCATTCCTCGCAGCATTTTTGGTCGGACAGAGCTTTTTGTGTTCGAGTCGGCCTTCACGCCTTGATTGACGATGGCCCAACCTTCAGCCAATCCTCGCCTGCTTCCACCGGTCATGAAAACCATCACTTTCTCAAAAGACGAGTTGCAATAGCTCAAAAAAGATACAGAGCAGGAGAGGTCGACATCGCTCTTTGCTCGCATCCATGGGTCCCATTCTTCCAAGTTATAGGCCAGGGACTAGATGCTCGCCGCTCTACCTGGAGACCTCACAGGCCACTTCACAGATGTTCGTCTGCTTGGGAAAGGTTTCTTCCAGATTGTTTTTGACTCCTCGGAGGTAGCACGTACAGTGCTTCAGGCTAGCCTTTTAGCACTAGGCTCTAGGAGTATTTTTTTAATCCCTTTTTCATTGGGGTTTGATCCTGTCGAGGAGGACAGCCGGTCGATGTCACTCTTCATCGGATTTCCATGCCTTCCTCAGGTGTACCATCGACTACTACATTCCATTGGAGCCACCTTTGGAGTGGTTACTGAGATCCCCCCTCTCCCTGAGATGCCTACTTCAGCAGCAGAGACAATCAGGTCCAATGGGGTACTGCATCTTAGGGTCATTGTCTCTAACCCTATTATGCTTCAGTGTCCAGATGGCTCCTTCTTTAGACAGAGAGTCAAGATTACAAGGAGACATGATCAGTGTTGGATTTGTAGGACCCTTGGGCATTTTGCCAAAGATTGCCCAAGGAAAAAGAAAAGACCTAAAAGATCCACGGGTGCACCTCATAGCTTCACCCGACCTGGACCTTTCTCACGACTAGTTCCTATCGCTTCACGCGCTACTAGACCTTTGACTTCATAGCCAGGACCGTCATCCTCTCGTCTTGGTACTTTTACAGCGTGGATAGGATATTTTTGCTTCAGTCGTCCCCCGTTGGGTGCTTGTCAGAGTTGGGGAGCCAGTACCTCAGGCTACCACTGATGGAACCACAGACCCATCTCTTGAGGCAGGAGACATTCCTGTCCTGGTTCCTTGTGTAGATGAGACTTCTCCTATCCCTGTTCATGTGCAGGACGCTCTTCTAGGGAGAACCTTTCTCTAGAGACCCATGTCTTACTTGAGAACAATGCCAAAGTCGTGGCTGAGGTCATGTAGATTCATGCCGAGGTCATGCAACGGCACCCCCTACTTCTCTTGCACGTCTATCTACACCTGACTCCTCCTTCCGCAGGGCTCCTTCGCACTCCTGCGCCAAAGGTACTTTGCGGGAATTCATTTTTAGTTATGGCAAACTTGGCTGAGTTTGAGGTAGAGGAGAAGTTTATACCCTCTACGCTCGGGGAGCACATTTTTTAGACATCCGTGGAAAAAGTTTCCCCCTCAGCAAGTGTGGGTGTGCTTTCCCCAGTTGACTTCTCTCCTCTTGATAGGAGGAACTTTCACAGGAGAGGGCTTTCTCCGCTACAAGGCCGAGTAGGATCTTCCATCTGGCCTCCTCCTCTCGTAGATGAGGATTGTCAGTTGGAACGTTCAGGGCCTCAAGGGTGTACAGCTCACCACCGCTGCAAGCAGCTGATTCATAACCAACTTCATCCAGGTGTTATTGGGGGTCTCATGGACATTTTGATGATTCAAGAACACAAATTGGATGTTAGGGATTGTGTCAAGTCGGGTAAGCTTCTTTCAGGCCATAAGTTTTGGTCACCCGCCTTGGGCACCAGGGGAGGTACTTGCATTTCTTTCTCTTCTTCTATACTCCCCTTGGTGATTGGACACGGAATCATAGTCCCTTCTAGAGCTCAATGGATTATACTTTTGATTGGTGGGCATAAGGTTGGTCTTTTAAACCTTTATGCACCCAAATCTAGAGGGGATCATGTTCTTTTTTGGAAGGAACTGCTCTCTTGGTCACATATTGCAGATGCTTGGATTATAGGGGGTGATTTAACATGGTTGAAATGCCCTCATACAAAAGGGGTGGTAGGGAAGGTGGCATTCACTCCCTAGAGAGAGCAACGTGGGATGCCTTCCTTTTTCAGTACAGAAGTAGGGATGCTTGGCACGATGATGCTTTTCACACTCAACCACATTCTCTCCTATTTTCTTGGTCGAATAGGAGATTGCAGATGCCTATACATGCACGGATTGATAGATTTTATGTGGATGATTGGGCTCTTGACAGAGGTGGTACTGTTTGCATTGCAGCTGGGGTGTCCACTTCGGATCATTTTCCAGTGGTTTTGATGGTCTCAGATCCTCATGTGAGGCGCCGCTCTGCCAGTGTTATGATTCCAGATTCCTTTAATGCAGAGGAGGGCCTTACAGAGACAGTGTTGAGGACCTGGGTATCTCATTTGCAGGATGGGCAGCTTTCTCCTTCAGACTTAGCCGCAGCCCTCTCTGATATTAGTGACTTTTATCTTTCAATTGCTCATATCAGGAGGGGTGAGATCCTCATGCGTGAGCTAGGTATCCTACAGCAGTTGGCTGCCCTCCAGAGGGAGGAGTAGAAGAGGCCTACATATGCTTGGATTCTAGAGTGCCTTGCTACAACAAGGGCTTAGCAGCAGTCACTCTTAGATCAGAGAGCAGAGTATGCCTTTCATGCCAGAGAGTCATTTTGGACTCAGATGGGAGGTAGGGTCAATAAGCAGTTCTTCTCTACTCTTGGCCCTAGACATAGTAGGGAGAGCATCTCACAACTTTTTGACTCAGGTGGAGTTCTTCTTTCTCATCCAGATGCCATCTTGCAGGTTGCCACTAATTTCTATGCCTCCCTTCTTACAGGAGATCCTAACACTCAAGCCACAGATGATGCTAGAGTGGTTATTTGGCGACACTTACCTAGGTTGGTGACGGGATCTGACTGTCTCACTTGATGCACCCTTTACCAATGTAGAGTTCAGGACTGCTCTCTCTGCCCTTCACAAGGGCAAGTGTCCTAGTTCAGATGGACTTACCCCCTTGTCTTTTATTACTTTTTGGGATCATATTGGGATCACATTACCTCAGCCCTGCACGGTGTATGGGACTCGAGTGAGATGCCATACTCACTTACGAAGGGTCTCATTCATTTGATTCCGAAAGGGGGTTGCAGGAATGTAGTGTCTCAGTGGAGACCGATTACCTTGCTGGGTACCTTGTGTAAAATCCTAGCTAAAGCTATCAACCTTCTTCTACATCCCTTTCTACCAGATCTTATCCATGATACGCAGACGGTTTTTGTGCATGGCAGGAGCATCTTTGATAACATCTTCTCATTTTGGGAGGCTTCGGATTGGGTCCATGCATAATGGCCACAGGCTAGCCATTCTACTCTTGGACTTGGAGAAAGCTTATGATAGGGTAGACTGGGGCTTTTTAGATGGCACACTTACTCGGTTTGGCTTCTCAGTTTGGCTTCTCAGATGCATGGATCAAAGGGGTGTCAGCCCTCTACAGATCAGCCCATAGACAGGTTCTTATTGGTGGAGTTAGGGGGGACAGGTTTGAGATTACCAGATCAGTCCGTTAGGGATTCCCCTTAGTCCCCTTTTTATTTCTTTTTGTGGCTGAGGCTATGAGCTATTACATTAGAGCTCAAGCTGGGATTGTAGGGCTCAGGCTTCTCTAAGGCAGGAGGATGAGCTCTTAGACAGTGAGTTGGCAGATGATATGGTTGTTTTTTTGGATGCCACTCCACTGACACTGACTTCATTTAGGACGGCACTGGATTTGTTTTGCATTGTGGCAGGTGCACACATTAATTGGAACAAATCCAATGGTTTTTGGATCAGTGATGAGGACACTCCAATTTGGGGGATTGATATAGGGTTCACTTGGACTCAGAGGGGAGTCTCTGTCAGGTATCTGGGATGCTAGGTTGGGGTGGACATCTCTCCGGCATAGCAGTTCACTCCCGTGTTGGAGAGTATCAGGAGGAAACTCGTCTTTTGGAGTTTAGCCTTGGAGTTTAGCCAGACTTGACCTTGCATCCAAAGTTGTGGGTGTGAACTAGGTATTATTGGCCACTGCCTGGCTTGTTTGCTCATGTTGGTGCAAATCTAGAGGTTGTATCGCTATTAGACCTATCAAGAACTTCCTATGGAGCGGTTTAGATGGCACCTTAGATGTTGTAGCCAGGGTGGCTTGAAAGATCCTCATTCTCCCCACAGGAGAAGGTCTCAATATTATTGACCCGAACTTACAGTGTATGGCCTTGCTCTGCAAGTTTGTAGTACATGGATTTATACCTAGACAGGAGTCCTAGAAAGATTTTTTCTCACGCAACATTCAGTCTTGTACCCCTTCTCATGGGGGAGATTGGTTGGACAACAGCAGATGGATCTTTACTTCAGCCCATCTCAAATCTCCCCCTTCCCCTCTCATGGTGGCTGCTATTCTAAAAGCTTGGGGTTGCTTCAGAAACACACTTTGTAGAGTTCCACCCACCTCTCATGAAGAAATTCACAGACAGCCAATCATGTGGAATGACTCGATTTTGGATGACCATGGTAGGCCACTTAGAGTGTCACATTATATGCAGTGGTCTAGATGGAAGAGGGGACCTGCTTCTACTGTAGGCACTTGGCAAGCCTTTATGAGACTTCCAGAGGATCATAGACTTTTAGCAGTTGGCCACCTCAGAGAGAGTGCACTCAAGATACAGCAAATACAGGCAGCCATTCTAGATGCACATGAGGGTACCTTGGTCTTTGATGTTTAGTTGGGAGGAAGACTTATCAAATTTTCTGATAATATTCTTTTGGAGGTTGCATTTCAACCTGTCAGGATTGCAGATTTCATGGAGTGGGGCAAGAAATCATAGTGGTATCTTGACCCCAATCCTATTCTCCTTGCACTGGGGTCTTGGAGACTCTGGCTGTATGGTGCTTCCCTTTTAGGTTCTTGCAGTGGGACCCAAGGGAGTGGGAATGGATTGATGAGGGGCACCAAGAGAAGAGCTTCCCCTTCTTTCGCTACACAGTTAGAAATGCCCGGAGGTTTCAGCTCAGCAGTAGAGGTTGGAGGTCCTCTAGAGCGCCACATTAGGATAGTTTTCAGATTTTCGTAGTTGTGCGGAAGAACTTTTGGCATAAGCTCTGGAAATCCCTCAGGAATAGAAAGATCATTCTTTTCTTTTGGCTTTCTATTCATGGAGGGATTGCAGTGAGCCTGTGGAGATCCAGGTTCACTAACCCTACTTGTCCTCGTTGTCACATGGCAGTTGAGTCAGTACAACATTGCCTTTGGGAGTGCAAACATTGCCTTTGGGAGTGTAGACATTGCCTTTGGGAGTGCAGACAGGCGAGGACGATTTGGAAAGGTGTTGCTAGGATTTTCAACATCTTTTATACAACACCTTTCTATATGACCTGGGGTTCAATGGCTTGGTTATCTCTTACTAGCCCTCAGGTGTTTTTCGAGGGACATGATCCCAGCTCTCATTGTACGAAGACACTCAGTGGAGTCTTGTTCCCTTCACTCCTTTCATAGCTGCTCATGTCTCAATAGACATGTCTTGGGAGATTTTGGCTAGCATTGCAGCTTGGCATATTTGGAGAGACAGGTGTACAGAGGTGATGGAGGGTATCCAGGTTCACCCTTCCCAGGCTATGGCCATTATTTGGACCAACATAGTACACACTCTGATGGCCATTTGGGTGAGCATGCAGGGATCCTCTAGAGCAACCACCACTGCCAGGAGAGTTACTTTTTTCAGAGTTTGGAGAAAATCCCCTTTCTTCTCTGAGTTTCCCTCAAGGTTGAGATGGCATTTTCAGCCTCCGCCTTGGTTTTTTATTAGCTCATTTTGAGCTGTTTTTTCCTCATGCGTTGCATGATGTACTCCCACATTTGAGCTTGCTCTCATGGTTTTCATTCATACTTAATGAAGTAATTTTCTTGAAAAAAAAAAGAAGTGAGTCAAAAAAACATTCCTTAAACTGAAAAAGAAAATATGTCCGTGCTTCTTTTCCAGCTTAGAAAATTGAGACTCCTCTTCCACTAACTTCTTTTCAAATGCAAACACTAAGTACACGGAAAGGTGCTTTTTCATTACGTTGACTATGGCAAAAGCAGATACAATAAGAATGGATTCTTCCTTCATCTTAGCATCAAGGACGTGGGTTTTACCATGGTGAGTGATTGTGATTGTGATTGTTTTATTCTTTGTATCCAAAACAGCCCCAACATGAAAGTGCCAGGGTATCCCCAATAACACATCACAACCATTCAACGGCATAATATAGAACTCTTCTGTGTCCATGTAGCTCTGAATATGCATCCTTAGCTTGCCTATCACTAGAGTAACTGACAAGATGAGTCCCGAGCAAGCCAAATCTGCATCACAGCACTAGTAGCACTAATTAGTAGCATCACTAATTAGTAGCAGCAACATTACTAATTAGTAGCATCACTGGGTAGGACTAGCAGCACTATATACACCACTTTTTAGTAGCACCAATTTGTAATAGCAATTTGTAACATCACTAATTCGTAGAAGCAGCATTACTAATTAGTAGTATCACTGGGCAGGACTAGCAGCACAATATAGACCACTTTTTAGTAGCACTATGTAGTAGCACTAGTAGCACAGTTATGTAGCACCAACTAGTAGCACTAGTAGCACCAACTACCAGCTCTAACCACTCATACAAGCCAATCACTATATACATGGAATGAAAGGGTGGTAGCCATTCAAAGTATAGCAACGCACACTATTGCAGGGACAATAAATTGATGTTCCCAATCATTCATGAAAGTATGAGAAGACGTTAGAACTATGATGTTTACATCTCAAATGGCATGCTGTTGTATATGGCTGCATGCACCTCATTCGACATGAAGAACAGCTTGTCACCATCCATAGGTTTCACCATGGGAAACTTTATAGCTCTGACAAGGTGAGAATACAAAAAAACCTTGGGTTCATTATCAAGAAGGTAGTAATAGTTATCTTCCTTCTTTCCATAGTACAACCCCTTCACTACAAAACCACTAGATGAAATGATGTTTTCCCATCCATCCTTCAATTTTCGATTCGCAAGCTCCTTCTTGGAAGTGCACCGTAGGACATAGAAATCTACACCCTCATCATTTTCAGCCTCTGCATTGACTGCAAAATCGTCTCCAACATAGAGAGCATCACTGAGTGTATCATGATGTCCTTCATATGCAGGATCATCACAAGGGTTTTCTTTAGCTTCCATGTCCTCTACAGGGACAATAAGTTGATATTGCCAACCTGTCACATACGCTTTATTGCAACATCTATTCCAAGAACTTGAAATACAAGCACAACAATAGCATGACAACTTTCGCGTTCTGAGCTTTGTGCATTTGTCTTCTGAGAATCTAGAGACCGAGTGCAGCGATCGCACCAGGGGAATAGGAGCACATTCCCATGCTACTGATCTATCCACTTCTCCTAGCTTCACCTCCCAAAACAACCTTCTTATATTCCTTTCTTTTGATCGATAGGAGGCCTGAGCTCCATTTGAGAGATCTAAACGCAGAAAACTCACCACATCAGTAGCACAAGTAAGCTTCTCTGAATTTTTCTTCAATTGCTCGTGTGTTAAGGCTCTTTTCACAACAGCTCCTGCTCCATCATGCTCACGCTTTCCATGTCCAGAGCCAAAGAAATTCCATGTCACCTTAAGGTTAGTTAAGGAAGGATACCTTGCAACAAAGAAAGCAGGCCGTCTCGCTTTAAACTGGGAAGCTGCACCATCTGACCAAACCTAATGTTGCTTTAGTGCTAAATCTTATATATCCAACCAATTGTGATGTAGCATAAAACAATGCTGAACAAACAAAGTATCACCTTGTCATCAAATATGTAGAAATGGATGGTTTTTTGAACCTCACCTCTTGTCCAAACATATGTTATTTGAACAAGAATAGTGACTTGGTCTAAGTGCCAGTGCATAGATTGTATCTCATTTTGTTCCTTAAAAGTGTAATTTTCTGCAAAATCCACCACAGACACCACAACATCTTTAGGAAACCTTTGCATATACTCTTTAAATTATTCAACTTGCCACTTGTATATGAAGTTGTGCTTAATGAACTTCTTCATGCAATCCCGAGACATCCGTAACGAGGCACTACAGGTCATTTTCTTGAATGTGAGTACCTTTATTATTTTTTTCTCCCCATGTTTTCCAACAGTTACGTCTAGATCCTCAAAAACCTTAACGGAAATATGGTGGGTAGAGTCAACCTTCTCTTATGGGCAGGCCAAAAAAAATTTTGGCCCACAAGTAGTACATTCTCCCATGAGGCAGCATTCCAAGTGATGGTACATGCTTCCTGAAGGCTTCTGACACAACACACTTTCCCAAAAGCACGTAACGCCAGTGTATGTATGATTAGAAGCTTTACAAACAGCTCCAGTATTGTCCCTTGCACATATTTCACAATTGGAATAACAATGCGCTCCATGCAGACCGGTGTTGGGACAACGCATGATATTGATGGAGTCTTTCAAGAAGGCCATTTGGATATGTTGAATACAGCAACATGTATATCTGTCCTTCAATTTACAGACAAAAAATGGTTTTAATCGTTCAAATGAGCGTTGTTGCATTGTGATGTCCGGATAATTTTTCTTGAACTCTATAAATAACTCAACCTGCATATGAAAACATCCAATGTGATCAGAAATTTTATCTACAAAAGTGATCAGATTAGGATCAAGCATTAACAAGTATTAATAGGCACTAACAGGTACTAATTAGCAGGTTTCTGAACTAACAGGCACTAACAAGCACTAACAGGAACTAACAAGCAACACTACCAGGCAACACTAACAGGCATTATCAGGCACTAACACGCACTAATAGGCAAAAACAAGCAGCACTAGATACCATTAAACTAACAAGCATGAAATTATAGCAAGTCATTACGTAGTACTAATTAGCAACTTACTGAACTAACAAGCACTAAGTGGGGCAATAATAAGCAACAATAAGTATTAACATGCACTAAATGAGAGTGCTCTCAATAGAAGCAAGAACGGAAGAGGGAGCGAGAGAAACAGAGAGCCACACAAGTTTTGGTGGGTGCAGAACCACCCTAATCTTCTTTTTTATTCATTTATACGTGTTTGAGTATTGTACATAACCGGGGTAAAGGCATAGTGACCTTTAACCCCCACAACCTCCCACTTAAAGGACAATGTGCCTTTAAGGGAGAATAACTAGTGAGCATACTATCCAATGCCCATCAATACTGCCCATCAATACACGACAATACTCAAACCGCTAACTAGGTAGACTCTTCGTCAGCATATCTGCAGGGTTATCATCTATATGAACCTTGACAAGCTCTATGCGCTTGTCCTCAAGTACCTCCTTGATGAAATGGTACCTGACCTCAATGTGTTTGGTCTTTGCATGAAAGACCGGATTCCGTGCTAGCTGAATAGCACTCATGGAATCACTATGCAATGTCAGTACACCTGTATGAATCCCCAAATCTCCCACTAGCCGATCAAGCCATATAGCCTCCTTGCAACCCTCTGTGGCTGCAACATACTCAGCCTCTGTGGTAGACAAAGCAACGCACTTCTGTGCATGAGACATCCACGACACTGCACCACCTACAAAGGTGAACACATAACCAGAAGTGGATCTCCTACTATCCACATGCCCTGCATAGTCTGAATCTGTGTACCCAAGTACATGCATGTCTCCTCTACCAAAGCAGATGCACATCTCCTTGGTACCCTTCATGTACCTCATGATGCACTTAACTGCCTCCTAATGCCTCTTTCCTGGATTAGCCATATACCGGCTAACAACTCCCACTGCAAATGCAATGTCTGGTCTAGTAGCTATCATAGCATACATAAGACTCCCAACTGCTGATGCATAAGGAACCTTGGCCATCATGGCCCTCTCCTCATCTGATTTGGGACTATCTGTATGACTCAGTTTCACATATGGAGGCAATGGAGTACTCACTGCCTTCCCCCCCTCCATATTGAAATGCTGCAATACTTTTGTAACATACTCCTTCTGTGAAAGCCAAAGGAGTCTCCTACTCTGATCACGCGTGATGTGCATACCAAGAATATGACCTGCAAGTCCCAAATCCTTCATATCAAAGGCCTCATGCGACTTGACCTTTAATGCACCTAGCTCATAAGTATTCTTGCTAGCCAATAGCATATCATCCACATATAGTACCAGGATTATCAAGCTATTATCCTTAGCCCTTTTAGTGTAGATGCAATGATCAATTTCACTCCTTCTGAAATCCTGGGACCGAATGAAAACATCAAACTTCTGATACCATTCTCTAGGCGCTTGCTTAAGACCATAGAGACTCTTCTTCAGCTTGCAAACTAAATGCTCTTTGCCCTTTTCTTCAAAGACTTCCGGCTGCACCATGTAAATTTCCTCATGCAAATCCCCATGCAAGAAAGCTGTCTTGACATCCATCTGCATAAGCTCCATATCCTCTGATGCCACTAGTCCAAGCATGCATCTAAGTGTGGTCATCTTCACAACCGGAGAGAATATCTCATCAAAGTCCACACCCTTCTCTTGCTTGAACCCTTTAGCGACCAAACGGGCCTTATACCTAGGCACATCATCACCTGTGACCTTCATCTTGTAGACCCATTTACATGGCAATGCTTTCTTTCCATGTGGCAAAGAAACCAAGTCCCAAGTCTTATTTTTCATAAGTGAACTCATCTTTGATTGCATAGCATACTCCCACTTGCGTTGATCCTCACGCATCATAGTCTCTCTCTAGCAAGAAGGCTCCCAGAATCACATAGTCTACCCCTGGAACAAACCTCTCAGGTGGTCTAGACACTCTAGATGATCTTCTCAAGGGCATTTCAGCTTGCTGTCCCATTTGCATATCAGCCACATTTGGCTCATCATTTCCACCAATAGATGATCCATCATCTACCCTTGATTGTATACTTGTGGGAGTACTTGGTGGTACCATTTCTTGCACATTTGGTGCATGGACAGCTTGTTGTCTATCAATATATGCAGGTGGATTCACATCCTCGAAAGTGATTCTCCTCATTTCAACATCCCTCATGGGTGCCTTATGCATCTTCTTCTCATTGAAGACTACATCATGGCTGTGTATGATCTTCTTTACTTCTGGATCCTTGAGACGATAGCCCATCTCTCCACTTTCACCATAACCCAGAAAGATGCATTTCCTAGACTTAGGATCTAGCTTCTTTCGAAGCTCTTTTGGCACATGTGCATATGCCTCACACCCAAATACACGCAAATGAGAGTAAGAGGGCTTCTTGTCACTCCATGCCTCTTCAGGAATACCACCATCCAAACTCTTACTAGGTGATCTATTGATCACATGCACTGCAATCTTCATTGCCTCAGCCCAAAAACCACTAGAAAGACTTGCATTGGAAAGCATGCATTGCAACCTTTCTTGAATGGTACGGTTCATCTTTTCTGCAACTGGATTTTGCTCTGGAATATGAGGGGATGTGAGCTCCCTCTTAATCCCACGTGTATCACAGAAATGCTGAAAGTCATGAGAGAGATACTCTCCACCATTGTCAGTCCATAGGCATTTAAGCGTTCTACCTGACTGATTCTCAACCAAGGCCAGCCATTTCTGAAATACCTGGAACACATCACTCTTCCGAGCTATAGCATAAGCCCACACTTTCCTAGTTGCATCATTAATGAATGTCACATAGTATTCAGCCCCACCTAATGATCGTGTAGGCATAGGACCACATACATCTAAATGCACCAAATCAAGCTTTTCAAACTCTTTCTTTCCCCTTCTTTTATGGGCTGATTTAGTCTGCTTCCCATAGAGACAGTTCTCACAAAATTCAAAATCAGTGAAACTCAAATGCGGTACATAACCCAAAGGCATAAGAGTTTCATTCCATTATGGCTCATGTGCCCCAACCTACAATGCCACAAAGAAGTGCTTGGCTACTCGGTTATTGCAACAACATGATCAAATACCCCTGATACATGTAAGGGATACAAAGTCCCACACTTGGCACCCCTGGCCAAAAGCATAGAGCCCTTCTGAATTTTCCAACTCTGAAAGCCAAAAGTGGTGTGAAAACCAGCATCATCTAGCTGACCCACTAAAACAAGACTCTTGGTCAACTTAGGCACATGTCTCACATGTTTCAAAATAAATGCAGACCCATTTGCAAAAGAAAACTTTATGTCACCTACTCCCACTATGTCACATGCATAGTCATTTCCAAGATGCACACAACCTGTCTTTCCACTGTCATAAGTGAAGAACCATTCCCTATGGGGAGTAACATGGAATGAAGCACCAGAATCCAAAATCCAATCCTGGGAATATGCATCATCTGAAGTGGTAAGCAACTCGGCAGATAAAGTAGACATGAAGAGAACGTCATTGTCACTATCATGTGTGACTGCATTGATCTCCTCGATCTTCACTTTTCCTTTGTCCTCCCTTGGACTCTCTTCCTTTTGATTTGCACCCCAATTTGCATTCTTTTTCTTATCCTTTTGCTCTCTTTTCAGCTTGTAGCAATCCTTTTTCATATGGCCCTTCACAGTGGTAACACTCAATGTTCCGTGCCCTGGATTTGCTACGAGACTTCCCTCTTTCTTGGGACTTCCCCCTAAACTGTGATCTGCCCCTTTGCACATTTAAGGCTGCATCCTGCTTGTTGCCGTCCATAGACTTCCATCTAATCTCCTCGGCCAACAAGCTACCCACAACATCATCAAATTTCAATACTCCACTAGGTGCAGAGTTACTGACAGCTGTACAGAAGGTATCCCATGAGGATGGCAATGAACATAAGAGAAATATTGCCTTAGTCTCTACATCAAAATTCATCTTCTGAGCCTGAAGCTGGCTGAAAATAATATTGAATTCATTCAAGTGAGAAGCAATGGAGACCCCTTCCTTCATCTGCAGCTCAAACAACCTCTTCATGAGGTATACTTTATTAGAGGCAGTTTCCTTCTCATAAGTGGCACACAGTTTCTTCCACAAATCTTCCGTAGTTTGCTCATTTACTACTGTGAAATAAACTAACTCTGCAAGATGAAGTCTAATAGTAGACTTTGCTAATGCATCCAACTCATTCCAATCATCCTCAGACATATTTACAAGCTTAGCTTCAATCCCTGCCAAGGGTTTAATCTGCTTCCGTTGAATAAGCACATCCCTTATCTGTTCTTTCCACAAAGAAAAGTTTGTCCCATCAAACTTTTTAATGTTGAAAAACTCCTTTTCAGACATGGAAGAGGATGCCATAATGCAAATAAAGCAAAATCCCAGTGCCTACAAGAGATAATCACACCAAATACCAGGTGCACCCAAATGTGTATGCCACAATAGAGTGAAATATCACCAAAACTCATATCTCAAAGCATCTGACTCATGTGCATATACTATGCATCCATATGAGCAAATCTGGCCCAAAAGAAAATGCCAACTGCAATGGCAATCCAAAATGCCAATAAGTGCCAAATGACTCAAGCATAAACACCGTCCACTGGCATATGCATTAATAATATCTCATCTAAGAGAGCATAGCACTATCAGTGCATCACCTACAATGTGTCAAAGCTGTCCCTCAACATAAAATAGCATCCATGTGCAAAGCGTCCATAAAAAATAGCATCCCACAAGGCAATTTGGGCCTATCAGCACATCCAATAAGGACCGCAATGCATCCAAATGGCCTATAAATCATCCACTGCAACCCAATGCACACCACGAATGAGCGCACACTGCTCAAACTGCAACCAGAGTGATCTGCATAAGGTATGCTCAAGAAATCATAGTCCCACGGTAATGACCGCTACTGAAAATAGAACCTGAGATGCCTCAAAACAGGGGCGCCATTGCATAATCGGACTCAGCAAGAAAATTTGCAAATATCTCTCTTCTGCCGAAACTCCAAAATCCCAACCGATGAGTGAGAAATGGGAGTCAACACTTATCCACTACCATGTGGCATAAATCTAAGGTTTCAAAACCTTAGAATGAAAAATGCATAATAGAGAGATGAAATTGAATAGACAGAGATCTATAACTCTGAAAATCCTCCATCGAATCGCGTAAGAACTGACAAGAAGGGGTTTTATGGGCGTCCGGAACGCAATGGGACAGACGGTTTTGGAAAGCGTGGTCTCAATCACTGGGTCCAACACACAAACTGAAAAACGTTTTTGGAAACAGAGCTGTTTGTAAACTCCACCGGAGTGCGAATGATGAGCAACATAGAAGTTTTAGGACCTCCTGAGTCCACCGGAACTGACAGATCTGCAAATGGTTGCTCCAAACTTGAGTTCCAACACCCGGGCAGAAAAACGCAGAAACTGACACAGTGAGTCAGAAATCCAATGAAATGATCCCAGATTCAAGAATGAAGGTGTTTCCAAGCTCCTGAAGTGAAGTGGACACCAAAAGCAAGCAATAGTTGCCTCTACAAGTCAATACGGAGTCTCTGTCATGGAACGGAATTGGGAAAAGCTCAAAAAACGACTTTTTCTTTGAAAACACTTAACAGGCTCTCAAAACCACTTCGCAAAACCAAAGTGACTTTTCCAAAGGTTCCTCCAAGGTCTCTACACACTCGGATGCAAGTAAAGTCACCCACAAAGCTTCCCACAGAGCTTCTCCTTCCTCCCACAGAGCTGCTGAGCTTCAAGCATTCATGCACGCTCAGCTAGATCACCCGGGCTCTGATACCAGTTGAGAGTGCTCTCAACGGAAGCAAGAACGGAAGAGGGAGCGAGAGAAACAGAGAGCCACACAAGTTTTGGTGGGTGCAGAACCACCCTAATCTTCTTTTTCATTCATTTATATATGTGTTTGAGTATTGTACATAACCGGGGTAAAGGCACAGTGACCTTTAACCCCCACACTAAAAGGTACTAATTAGAAGGTTTCTGAACTAACAGGAACTAACAAGCACTAACAGGCACTAATAAGCACTAACAAGCACTAAGTGGGGTAATAACAAGCAACACTGGCAGGCAACACTAACAGGCACTAATGGGCACTAGCAGACACTAATAGGCATTATCGGGCACTAACAGGCAAAAACAAGCAACACTAGATAGCATTAAACTAACAAGCACGAAATAGCATGTCATTAAGTAGTACTAATTAGCAAGCTACTGAACAAACATGCACTAACAACCACTAACAGGTACTAAGGAGCAGTTTACTGAACTAACAAGGCACTAACAAGTATTAACAAGTACTAATTAGCACCAACAAGTATTAACAGGTACTAATTAGCAGGTTACTGAACTAACAAGCACTAATTAGCACCAACAAATACTAACAAGTACTAATTAGCAGGTTACTGAACTAGCAGGCACTAACAAGCACTAACAGGCACTAACAAGCACTATGTGACAGTAAGTGGAAGTAACATGAAATATGTAGCACAAATAAGCACTACCAAGCACCACCAACTTATATGTGGCATTAGCAAGTACTAACAAGCACTAATAACCACTATTAAGCAATAATAGGAACTACAGTGTTGCAATAAACAAGTAGTACTTGAAGCACTAATCAATACTATCAAGCACTACGTAATAGTAACTACACTAACCATAACAAGCAATTAGTAGCACTAACAAGCAATGTCTCCTACTAAGTAGTAGTAACAAGTATGAATATGCCATAACTAGCATACTTAGCAAGTACTCTATCACGAAAAGTACCACTAACAAGCAAATGTGGCATTAGCAAGTAGTATATCATATGAAGAGAACGAACAAGCAATATGTAAGTTTAACAAGCAATATATGGCACCGCCAAGCACTATCAACCAGGTGGATCTGGATGATAAAGATCTTGATACAACACTCACCTGGGGAATATCAAGAAGATGAATAGGGTGTTTTATATAAGACTTTATCCCTATCCGTTTGCGGCATACATCCTTCTTATTGGGTGACACGCGAGTTTGCTTTGACCAAAAGGAGAACACCAAGTCCTTCACTTCCTGGATCAATCCGTGTCTCTTCTTCATCATTTTATGTAGCTCCATTGCTGTGACTAGTTATGAGCCTTTGTGTGGCTGATCTTACATGCTTGTAAACCTCCACAACAAGCCAAGTAGGGATGCGTGGAGGCTAGTACGTCTTTCAATAGTAAAATCAAGCTTTTTGGTGTGATTATAGTCTCAGATCTTTCATATCAAAGCTTTGTATTTCAAGTAAAGTTCGCCTTCAACCAGAGATTATCTGCTCTTCAAGCCATTGTTTATTCTAAATTCTAACATAAGGGGGATGAAGGTTAGGTTGTACAACTTTTTACATACTTTCTCCATTGCATCTTTCCTTATCTTGGTTTTTGTTGCCATTGTGCAACATAAAGCACACTCTACATATATAATGCAATTTATGAGGGGGTCTTGAGAATGGTCTAAATTACACCATCTCGATAGGGTTTCATGGAACATACCCTAACCTTGACCCTAAGAGCTCCATGCATATATTCTCAATTTCTTTGGAGTAAAACTTAGTGTATAGTTAGCTATCTCTGTGCATTCCTATCGCTCGCTCTCTTGCAACAATATTCCAAAGTCGGATTGACCCACTCAATCCTCATCTGAAGCACTCAGATTTATTGACTTGACACTATTAATAATTTTGAACATACAGTTTGACATCAACTTTAATCTTAGGACAAAAGAAAGTAATTTTGACTAAGTCCAAAGTCATCGCCGCCCTTTGTGGTCCAACATTGCAACTATTGTGATATTATTGTCTCGTATTTCTCATGCTAGGTACACAATCTTTACCCCTTTTGAAAAAGCTGAATCTTTCTACTCAGAGGGGAATTCCTAGCTTGTACGTCATCACTTCTAATCTACCTTCCTAGAATAGAGATGCTCCAATAGCACAATCACTAACAACCACAAATGGTTTATTAAGAGAACTATCTATAGTCTGGAGGATTTTGTAACCTTGTGTTTCAATTTCTTAAACAAGCATCAAGCTCATCTGTCCTTAATATAGGCCGGTACTTATTGTACTTCCCTTTTTCCACCCCTTTAGATAAATTTAATATTGGTAATGCTATCTTAGCATAATATTAAGTGAAAGTCTGGGACCCAGGCCTGCCCCTCCCAGACTGGCCAGCCTATGGTCCATCCCTTTCCATGGCCAACCTGAGCCGGCTTGTACAGACACTGATCAGGTCTAATTGCTCGCCCTTCCAGGCTCTATAAATGGCCCTATGGCCTGGCCTGGCCTTTCCTGCCCCATATCTGAGCCACCTAGTCCTCTTGGCTGGGTTGAAGGCTGCCCCACATAGCAGACAAACCCTCTGCCCATCTGATAGCTAACAGAGCTGTGCTGATGGCAGCTAATAGGACTGCCCAAAAGGTGGTCCAGGATTGTTTAGCCATATAAACTTTCACCTTCAGATTATTGTCCCCCCCCGCCCCCCCTCCATCAAAGTGAGTACACAGTACCACAAATGTCAGTCCACCAACCCTGTTCAGGTTTCTTCCATGCTTGTCTGCTCATTCTCAATGCCTCGACCTTCATCTCTTCCTCCTGCATGTGAGCATCTGCATAGATGTTAGACATCAAAACATAGGCCGCAGCATCCTTTTCATCCAATCGCACTGCATGTTCAAAGGCAAGTCTTCCAAGCTCCACATTACCCCACTTTCGACAAGCACCGAGCACCGTATGCCACACAACAATATTAGCATGGAAAGGCATCTTCTTCACCATCACTACTGCCTCATCTAATTGGCCTGCACGGCAAAGGAGATCGACCATGCCAGTGTGGTGCTCAATAGTTGGAGTGATGCCGTAGTCTTTGCTCATGGCCTCAAAGTACTTCTGCCCCTTATTCACGAGACCAGTGTGACTGCATAATGCAAAAACAAGAGAGAATGTGATGGCATTTGGAGAGAAACCCTCCAGTTGCATCTGTTCAAAACAGTTGAGCGCTTCCTCACCAAGCCCGTGCTCAGCATATCCTGACATTAGTGTAGTCCACGAGACTACATCTCGGGCTGGCAGCCTGTCAAACGCTTCCCATGCTTCTACAAGTGAGCCACATTTGGCATACATATCCACCAAGGTGTTGCCAATGAAAAGATCTATTTCTAGCCACCTTCTAGCAACCTCAGCATGCATTTCTCGGCCCTTATCTATGCCTCCTATGCTGCCACAAGCTTTCAAGCTGCAAACAAATGTGATAGCATTTGGAGAGAAACCCTCCAGTTCCATCTGCTCAAGACAGTCCAGCATGTCCTCACCAAGCCCATGCTCAGCATATCCTGCCAAAAGTGTGTTCCACAATACCTCATTTCGAACAGGCAGCTTGTCGAACGCTTCCTGTGCTTCTGCAAGCGAGCCGCATTTGGCATACATGTCCACCAATGAGCTGCCCACAATAAGATGCCTCTCCAGCCCCTTTCTGGCAATGTTAGCATGTATTTCTCGGCCCTTGTCTATGGCTCCTATGCTGCCACAAGCCTTCAAGCTACAACTAACTGTGACAGCATTTAGAGAGAGACCCTCCAGCTTCATCTGTTCAAGACATTTCAGAGCTTCATCACCAAGCCCATGCTCAGCATATCCTGCAATTAGTGCATTCCATGAGACCTCGTCTCGGGCTAGCAGCTTGTCAAACACGTCATGTGCTTCTGCAAGCGAGCCACATTTGGCATACATATCTATCAAGGTATTGCCAACAGAAAGAAGTCTTTCCAGCCCCTTTCTGGCAATCTCTGCATGTTTTTCTCGGCCCTTTCCTATGGCTCCTAAGCTGCCACAAGCCTTCAAGCTGCAAACCAATGTGACAGCATCTGGAGAGAGTCCCTCCAGTTGCATCTGTTCCAAACAGTCCAGTGCTTCCTCACCAAGCCCGTGCTCAGCATATCCTTCCATTAGTGATGTCCAGGAGACTATGTCACGAACTGGCAGCTTGTCCAAGGTTTGCCGTGCTTCTGCAAGCGCACCACATTTTGCATACATATCCACCAAGGCATTGCCAATGAAGAGATCTCTTTCGAGCCCCTTTTTGGCAATCTCGACATGTATTCCTTTGCCCTTGCCGATAGCTCCCATGCTGCCACAAGCTTTCAAGAGGCAAAGAAACGTGACAGCGCCTGGAGAGAGACCCTCGAGTTTCATTCGTTTGAGACAATTGAACGCTTCCTCACCCAGCCCATGATCCGCATAGCCTGCCAATAATGCATTCCACGAGACCTCGTCTCGAACTGGCAGCTTGTCCAACACTTCTTGTGCTTTTGCAAGCAAGCCACATTTGGCATACATCGTCACCAAGGTGCTGCCAACAAAAACATCTTTTCCCAGCCCCCTTCGGGCAACCTCAGCATGAATTTTTTGACCTCTCTCTGCATTTTTCAGCCTAGCACAAGCCTTCAGTACGGCCACGAAGGTGTACATATTAGGATCTACAGAATCCTCTTGCATTTTCCCATACAGGTCGAGGCCATGCTGTGATTTCCCACAGTCAATATAACCTGAGATGAGAGAAGTCCAAGAATACACATTCCGATCAACCAATCTGTCAAAAACATGCTGAGCATCACACATGCTTCCAACTTGGACCAACATTGGGACGAGGTAGTTTCCAAGAGATCTATGATCTTCCATCCCAATTTTGCACATGTAAGCGTGCAAGAGCTTGGTATACTCCAGATTTTTCAATGTTTTGCACTTATGCAAGATGCATGTAAGGTTCTCAACTGAAGGCGGGTGGGACATGTGCTCCATAGTCATGAGCGCCTCTTCTACGCTTAGCATTTCCCAGCCACGCTTCTCGTGCAGTCCTTGTGCTTTAGATGCATTTACCTTTACTCCATACCTGAAGCTGACCTTGCTACACTCCACCAAGCCACGATCTTGGGCCTCACCCTTGCATGAATGGGCTTTCTTTTCAAGCACTTCCATAACACAGCCTCGATTGAGGCAGCCGTCCATCATAGCGACTCCTTGGTAATCATCATGAGTCGTCAGACTAGCCCATCTACAGTTTTAGCTGTGTAAATCATCCAGCGTAGACTTGCTCTGGGAGGGATCCTTGAAGTATACAACCGAACTGGGGGAACAGCTATGGCTTCATAAAAACCAGACAGAATTCTACTCTCCAAAGCTCTCCCTCACTCCCTCTCTCTGAAGATATACTAGGGCCCAGGACAAATTGTCGGGCTGGACCCCCCCCAAGGTCTTTATTCATTTCAGAAATTCTGTTACAGAAATTCAGCTTAGAGCTGTCTCGTAAGCCTCTCTCTAAAACGTGAAAAAATCCTCCTTTTACAAGAGCTTCAAGCCCCATTTAAATTGGCAACATGCCACTTGTCTAAAATCTAAAATAAATCCTATTACATGCCACTAAGGGCTATTCTGGAGTCTTCAAAGCTCTCGGTCACACGAACCGCTTCCTAGATGCTTGTCAGGCTCCCATTTCGCTTAGGAAAAATAGTCCTTCTAGTACCTGCAACAATTAATTAAAGCGCACCACCATGGTACCCATTAATTGTTAGCACTTTGCATGCAAATAACACATTGTGGACTAATCCTAGTCACGGTGGGCGTCCCCACTGAACACATGTGCACATCTAAACAAATATATATATACAAATAAATATATATATTTTCTCTGGTTGACCGGGGTCAACACTCTTGATTATAATTAAAGAGCTTTGACCAAGGGTCACAAGGCGCCTTAATTATAGCCAAGTCTCTCCAACCGAAGTTGGCACATCTTGGTTAACCGGGGTTAACCCTCTTGGTAATAAACCAAGTCTCCCTGACCGAAGTCAGGTTTACTTGACTAGAGTCAAGTATCTTTGACCGTAGTCAATTCTTTGACCATTAAAAGAACTCTTTGACCATAATTAACACATATAAAACTCTTTAATTATGATCAAATAAATGGTCAACTGTACTTTGACTTAGGATATTTACATTGTGGTGACATCCCCTCGGCTTCTATTCAGTTGACCTCAACTGAAAAGCTTCCTTGTAAACATCCAAAAGCTGTGGATGATCGGATAACATGTCTTCGTCCATCCACTTGGCATCTAATGCCGTATAATTTTTGAATTTTACAAGATACCTGTAAAACTCCTTACCCTGAGGGCCTTTGCGCACAGTATGGTACACAATTTGCTCTGGCTGAAGGACTTCCTCCAGCTCATCCACTTCTGGTGGATCTTCTGATACTGGTTCTGTAGGCTCTAGTCCCTGAAATTTCTTTAGAAGACTCACATGGAATGCATTGTGAATCCTCCAATGCTCTGGCAATAGTAATCTGTATGCAACCTCATTTATTCTTTCTGTAACCCTAAAAGGGCCATAATATCTGGGAGATAACTTTGCATACACTTTCTGTTTGCCTTTAAACTTGCGGAGCCTAGCTTTTTCAAACCTCAAAAGTACCCAGTCCCCTTCCTTGAGATCTAGCTGTCTCCTATGTTTATCTGCAGCTCTTTTATGTTTCTCTTGAGACCTTTCAATTGCTGTCCGGACTTGGCTATAAGCTGTCTGGAGGTCTCTAACAAACTGATCAGCTGCAAATATTTCATCTTTAGTCCTTAATATAGGTGGCAAAATTACCTTCCCATATATGACTTCAAAAGGGGCTTTCCCTGTAGAGCTATGTACTGTATTATTGTAAGCAAACTCTACTAACGGTAGGTACTTTTCCCAATCTGAACTTTGGTCACCCACGTAGCATTTCAGCATATCCAAAATTGTAGAATTTGCTACTTCACTTTGACCATCTGTTTGGGGATGGAAAGAAGAAGAAAAATTTAGATTCGTCCCCATGTTATCAAATAAAGCTCTCCAGAATAGACTGGTCATTCTGGGATCTCGATCACTAACAATGGACTTAGGCATACCATGATGTTTAAAAATTTGTGCCATGAACAGCTTAGCGATATGATCTGCCTTTATGGTTTTGCGAACCGGAAGGAAATGAGCTTGCTTGCTGAATCTGTCTATGATAGTCCAGATCCCATCATTCCCTGACTTTGATCTCGGCAAATCAAAAATAAAGTCCATTGTAATATTTTCCCATGGTGCCTGAGGCACGGGAAGAGGCATAAGTAGGCCAGGTGCCTTCCGTCTATCATACTTCACTTTCTGACACGTAAGGCATTCCGTAACAAACTGATGTATATCTTTCTGCATTCCTGGCCAAAAGAAATATCTCTCCAAGGCTAGAGTTGTTGCTGTAATTCCTCTATGTCCAGCATAGGGAGGTGCATGGCATTCCCCCAAAATCTTTTTCCTCATCTCCTGGGTGATGCATAGGCAATCATCTTTCATTAAATACCCATCTTTCAGGGAATAGTGACTGGTGGATTGCCCTTCTTGCATCTGCTGTAAAATTTCACCAAAATCAGAATCATGAGCATATTGTTCCCTCATGCCTTCCAGGTCCTGATGATAAGCAATAGTTACATTATTGACCTGGGGTCTTCGGGACAAGGCATCTGCCACTCTGTTCCGAATTCCTGGGGTATGGACAATCTCTGAAAATGATACATTGACAGCATGTTTGCCCATTTCATATGCTTCTCTGAAAGCTTGGTCTGAGTCAAAAAGTATTTCAGACTTTGGTGATCTGTTTTGACAGTAAAATCTGCACCCAAAAGATAGTGTTTCCATGTATGGATGGCATGAATTACAGCCAATAACTCTTTCTCATAGATTCCTAGATATCTTTCCGCATCCCGAAGTCGCCTGCTTTCATAGGCTACCACATGATCATTCTGATGCAACGCAGCTCCAACACATTCTCCACAAGCATCGCAATCCACATCAAAAGACTGATACAGATTCGGAACTACCAGAATAGGCTCTGTAGTCAACTTTTCCTTGAGTGTATTGAATGCTTTCTTCTGAGATAATCCCCATGTGAAGGCTGCATTTTTCTTAGTGAGGTCATGTAATGGAGCTGCGATATCAGCAAAATGTCTGATAAACCTTCTGTAGTAAGAACACAAGCCTAAAAAGCTTCGAACTTCATGCACAGTTTTCAGCTCGTGCCATTCCTGAATGGCACGGATCTTCGCTGGATCCATTTGTATCCCATTCTTGGATATTATATGCCCCAGATAGTGGATTTCTTCCAGGAAGAATTCACTTTTCTTGCTGTTTGCATAGAGCTGATGATTTCTCAGCTCTTGAAACACTATAGCAAGATGTTCTCTGTGGTCTTCCTCTGTCTTAGAAAAAACTAAGATATCATCAAAGAAAGTACCTGTAAAATGCCTGTACTTCCGGAAGATGCGATCCATCATTCTATTGAATGTGGCTGGAGCATTTGTCAACCCAAAAGGCATCACTAAGTATTCATACAACCCAAATGTTGTGCGGAATGCTGTCTTGTGCACATCCTGAGGCTGTATCCTCACTTGGTGGTAGCCACTCTTTAAGTCTATCCTGCTGAAAACTGAAGCTCCATTTAACTGATCCAGGACATCATCAATACGCGGAATAGGGAATCTATTCTTGATGGTCATTTTGTTCAGTGCGCGATAATCGACGCACATACGGAATGAACCATCTTTCTTCTGTACTAACAGTACAGGGGAACAAAAAGGAGACGAGCTGGGCTGAATCAACCCTTTGGACAACAAGTCCTGTACCTGAGCCATAATCTCCTCTCTCTGAGTCGCACTGACTCTATAAGGGGGTCTATTTGGTGGCTCACTACCAGGCATTAACTCTATCTGATGATCTTCAGGTCTCTCTGGGGGTAACTCCCCTGGCAAAACGTCAGAAAAACAATCTTTAAAGTTTACCAGAAACTGAAACTTATCTTTGTCTGCATCATTCATTTCAGCATGCATATCATTCTCTTTTTCTTTTACAAAAACCATGTACGCAGAAATTGCAGACTTTATTGCTTTACCGCATGAAACATCAGATACAATGGGGATAGTGTCCCCTTTATTCCTGGCAATTAAACACTGATTTTTCCCCCTATGCACAAATTCCAGCACTCTTTCAGGAAGAGTCAACTTCACTGCCTTGCAGTGAAACCAAGGCATCCCCAAAACTACATCATAATGTTTCAGTGGAGAAATGAAGAAGTCTTCCTGATCCACATAACTTTGAACATGAAGACGGAGCTTCCCTATCAAGGGAGTAACTGGCACAGGATTCCCACAAAACATTTGATCGGCATCCAAAGCCCTGCCTAACTCTTCCGTCTTTATTCCCAGCCTCAGGGCTAGATCCTCTGATATGAAATTATCAGTAGCCCCTGGATCAAATAAAATTAGCGCTTGCTGGTCTCTAACTTTGCCCCATGATAGCAGTAATTCTCGTTCTTCTGGGTTCAAAGCATGACCCAGTATATCAGGAATTCCCCCCGCCATTGGCTTTTGCGGTCCTCGTGGCTTCTCTGCCTCTTTTCCCTTCGATGTTGAAGGCTTTTCTGGGCACTGGGCAGCCACATGCCCCTCTTTACCGCACCTGAAGCATTTCCCATCTCTACGGAATTCCGCTATCTGTTCAGGGGTGAATAGAGATTTGCCCTTATAAGTCTTTGAAAACTGAGTACCCCTCGGCTTCTGAGGCTGAAACCCTTTCTTTTCAGCCTTAGGGGACTCTTTCTTTTCTGATTTTAGAAAATCAGTTTTCTTTTTATCAGAACGTCCTGCATGCAAGGATGGCACTGTAGATGGATCTTGTAGCGGCACAAGACTCGCTACTGAGGCTGAATGCATAAGATCTTGAATATTCTTTGCCCCCAAAGCATTCACTACTACCTGAATTCTTGGAGTGAGACCTGCTCTATACTTCCTCATCTGGGTACCTTTGGAGATCTTTTTGAACGGTGCAACCTGCAAATAAGCATCCCAGAACTTTTGGTTGTACCCGTCCACTGTATCTCCTGCATCCATGTGCAAGCTGTCCCAATCTTGAAGAACATGGTCTCTAAACTGTTTAGGCATGAACTGCTGGTAGAAGGCTTTCTTGAAGCCCTTCCACTTTCTTGGGGCTGACCCATCTGTGGTCAGTGCACTCCACCATGCACTAGCCGTTGCTGACTGACCATTCTTAACTTGGAGGATTCTGAAAATTTCTCAGTACCGAATGCAGCATCAAACTGTCTGATAAACTGCAATGCTTTGTCTGTATGACCATACTGTCCATTGTAGGTCATAAACTTAACAGATTTTCCTCCCTCTTTAAATTCCCTGGTCGCTTTGGAAGACTTTCTCTTCCCAGACTTCTTGTGTTTCCTTCTTTTCCTGGATGGTTTATCTGATAAGGAAGAAGAAGACACAGAAGTCGAACTCGAGGTAGACGGTGATGGACTAGGAGATCGGTGATGATGCCTCGATCTCTTTTTACTATGGGACCGTCTCCTATGAGATCTATGAGATCTCTCTCTCTCAGGCTGTACACGAGAGTGTGCCTCTGGCATTGGCACGTCATATACTGGATTAGGCATAGCTTCTGCTGGAAACAAATGCTGAGCCCTGGCATCCCTTTTTAGATTTTCCAGCTCTTGTATACGAGTGCATACCATCTGTTCAAATTCTTGTTGAGTTTGCGGCACATTTCTCTGTCCTGGATGTACATCCCTATCTTGTGAATCCCACTGGATAGGTGATTGATCCATATTCTGAGATCTGCAGATTTCTCACACAGTGCGGGTAACTGATGAACACTACCTTTGCTTTTCCAACAGAAAAGGTACCTCAACAAGAGGTGTCTTGCATTTACAATCTATGCCAGTACTGGCTGTCAGTTCAAAGCATATACCCACACAATTGCCAAAGCATCAACAATATATATTCCCCTTTTCTGGCTGCTGCAGATGGCTTCAAAAGGCATCTGTTTCCCCTTCTCTGTGGACAAAGGCATGCATTTCTTTTATTTCTGCAAAACTCTGATTTCCTCTGTTTTCTGCTGATTTTCTGACAGTAAAATGATTACCAGATAGGTGGGTATTGATGGCAAAAACTGTCTCTGTAACTCTTTTTTTTTTTTTTTTTTGAATAGTGACCAGATGGGTAACTACTGGTTACATTAGCCAGATCAGTCTTGTTCTGGTCTGGTTAGATGTCTGTAACTTGGCCACTAACTGAACCAAACTGGTTAACTGCACCAGTCCAGTCTGGTTAGGCTGTCCTTTGACGAGATCCCTAACCAGGGTCAGCTAACTGCAGTTAAGAACAAGGTCACACTAACCACAGGTCTGCCAGCCTGGCTGCCACGTGTCAGTGTGCCACGTCAGCTCTGAGCTGGCTGCCACAAGTCCTGCGCCACGTCAGCACCTCACGTGTCCTACGCCACGTCAGCGCCACGCGTCCTGCACCACGTCAGCGCCTGCAAGCCTGCCCAAACCTTGGTCATGGACTGTTCGTCGTCGCGCGTCGCGGCTTCCAGAGACTCCCGACAAGGCAAAGGCAACTCCTCATATTTGCGCTCAGTATCGGCAGTCCAGCCACTATCAAGCAAATGGAACTGCGCCATATACCCGCGTGAAGCTCATGGTCCCTCCAACTTTTCGTCACGAGACTTGAAGGTCTAGTGTCGTGTGCGCCCATGTGGAGGTCTCGCTGGCCATCATATCAGAGAAAATGCAAAACATCTAGACGACGGTGGAATTCCCCTGCTCATATCGGAACCTCAGAACAGAATTCCCAAATACATCTTGTCGCTACGTGTAGACCCGCGTTGTGCAATTTTCGTCAATCTTTGCTATCTCCTTGCGAACAACTTACGCTTACATAAGCGTTACAGGTCTCTAATTCCTTTCCGTCAGCTGCCCAAGCACCCGTAAACGTTTGCAATTTCATACACCTCAAGACGCATTTATTACGGTAGAGATGACGGAAGAATTTCCTCAGCCCTTGCGCTCTTCACACTTTGTCTACCCGATCGTCAAAGCTTAAAGAAGCCTCGAAAACAAGCTCTGATACCAATACAACCGAACTGGGGGAACAGCTATGGCTTCATAAAAACCAGACAGAATTCTACTCTCCAAAGCTCTCCCTCACTCCCTCTCTCTGAAGATATACTAGGGCCCAGGACAAATTGTCGGGTTGGACCCCCCCGAAGGTCTTTATTCATTTCAGAAATTCTGTTACAGAAATTCAGCTTAGAGCTGTCTCGTAAGCCTCTCTGTAAAACGTGAAAAAATCCTCCTTTTACAAGAGCTTCAAGCCCCATTTAAATTGGCAACATGCCACTTGTCTAAAATCTAAAATAAATCCTATTACATGCCACTAAGGGCTATTTTGGAGTCTTCAAAGCTCTCGGTCACACGAACCGCTTCCTAGATGCTTGTCAGGCTCCCATTTCGCTTAGGAAAAATAGTCCTTCTAGTACCTGCAACAATTAATTAAAGCGCACCACCATGGTACCCATTAATTGTTAGCACTTTGCATGCAAATAACACACTGTGGACTAATCCTAGTCACGGTGGGCGTCCCCACTGAACACATGTGCACATCTAAACAAATATATATATACAAATAAATATATATATTTTCTCTGGTTGACCGGGGTCAACACTCTTGATTATAATTAAAGAGCTTTGACCAAGGGTCAAGGCGCCTTAATTATAGCCAAGTCTCTCCAACCGAAGTTGGCACATCTTGGTTAACTGGGGTTAATTCTCTTGGTAATAAACCAAGTCTCCCCGACCGAAGTCAGGTTTACTTGACTAGAGTCAAGTATCTTTGACCGTAGTCAATTCTTTGACCATTAAAAGAACTCTTTGACCATAATTAACACATATAAAACTCTTTAATTATGATCAAATAAATGGTCAACTATACTTTGACTTAGGATATTTACATTGTGGTGACAAAGTACTTCTCCGATATATGCTCGCTATCTTGGGCCTGACCAGCAGCTTTCGCTCCAGCATGTCGTTAACTCAACCTGGATTGTACCAGCCGTCTAGCCATAGAAACTCCTTGCTAATCTTATGCTTGAAATCTGAAGATTAAGACTCGTCAGAATCTACAGCTTTTACCTATGCAAATAATTCAGTTCGGAGTCGTCGAACATTCAAATCAGACTCGTAGCACAATTACCTTGCTCTCTCGATTGTCCCACCATTGGGAGGGATCCGAGAAGTACTACTTCCATAAAGCTGGGTTTCTCAGGCTTGACTAGCGGATGCCAGATGAGCTGCCGACCAGTTCGGGGTGTGGATCTCCACGATGAAAGAACCCGGTTAGAGGCACCTAAGCGAAGGCCTTCTCCCGTACATATACGTCGATCATCTTGCCAAGAAGTCCACAGAGACAAGATCGATGCATAGCTTTGTAGAAAACATTTTCAACATTTTGTATCTTTTTGGCTTGCCCTCTTGGGCTAGCATGGGTTTAGGATGGGAATATTTTTGTCATCATTACTCCCATCCTACACCAAGTGGTCTAGGATGGATTTAGAATGGAGTAGCCACTTTTTCTCCCATCCTGGACCATGGCCTCTAGACCCTGTCAGCCAGAATGGGTTTCCCTTTTTTAGGGATTCAAAAACATGGAAGGATGACATGTGTCCTTGTCCCCACAAGGTCCCCACCTCTTAAACACATGAAATGATGCCATGTGTCCTCTTCCTCCTAAACCCATCCCTAGTTCTTTTTTGTTAGCACATGGTGGGATGGGAATAGGATAGAAATATGCATGGGTCCACTTGGGACCACCTTTTCCCATTCCCATCCTTTTTCTTCCCATGTGCTAAGCCCCTTAGTAACCAAGTGGAGGTGCTCTCAACAGCTTTTAGACCAAGCGGCTAAAACGTGCGAGTGTGTATGTGCCGCTCTTGAGTTTAAGCCCCAGGGACAACTCGTGATTCTATCTTGGTTGGGGCATTGTTGGCACTTTTAATTTCAGTACAACACAAGTGGGGGCGCGCCCGATAACAAAAAATATCGAATTCGGTGCATTTTCTAGGGCTGTCATTTTGTTGCTTGTTGTTGATTGGTCAATTGCCACTTGCGATGTTTGTGAGAACGTCTTGTAGTGGACATTGTGGCATGACTGTCGGTGCAGGCAAAGTCAGATTGCTTGCATTCCAATTCTACATTCCTTTGCACCATCGCTTTCAATTTCATCCTTTGTCGTTAGAGGTATAAGTATATTCGTTTGGCGTGTGTTCTGCACTAGTGCGTCGTCAGTGCTCACGATAGTCGGAGGTGTTGGTGTGCTCACGATAGTCAAGCTATTGGACGTCTACAAATTGTTGCAGACATGGGAGATATCGACGCCCCTGCCGAATCCATGGACACAGGCAGTGGGAACTTTGTCAAAGCTACCTTCTAACTTCCATTCATAGAGCCCATATTCAACTTTCTTAAGTTCGTCGTTCATTTTTCATGTTTTCTAGTTCAAAGTGTGCCCGGGTCGTTGGTCCACCGTTTGTGTCGCATTTACGATGTGGAGGTTTAAAGGTCGATGCTGTTGTGGTGGCTTGCACATGGATAGTCTCGTTGTTGCATTGATCATCTTTTGCTTTCTCGTCGCAAAAGTGAGCCGTTGTTGAGTAGACGTTGTTTGTCACTCGCAAAGATGGAGAAGATCGGGAAGGCTACAATTCAACTTGCTTCGGGGTCACATCTCCTCCTATTCACGGTGAAGGCGGAGCCAAGGGTGAATCCATAATACCAGGTAATGACAACAAAACACCCTATCATTGGACTGCCTGGAGGGGTTTACATTGTCACGTAACATGGACGAGCATTTGCTTGCGCAGGTAGTGTAGTGTCATGTTCAGCCACTTGCACCATCGAGACCTCCTCCCCACCTGCATGAATCTCGATTCGAGTAGATGTTTTGCAAGCCAAGCGTCCACAGAGGGACAGGTCTCTACTCAAGAAATCCGAGTTTCGTAAGAGCTCCAAGAAGTCCCTCGAGACAACATTCCACACAGTGGCTTCACAAGTGTACCCTGAGGGTGAGGTTCTTGATACCCGACCTCTAATGTCCGGTTTCTTTTGCGGTGTGCGTTTGTTCGGCTCTATAGAGTTCTTGAAATTATGTGTTTGCGAGAAAGTCTCCAACGGTTCCCCTTTGCTTTGCCAGTGCGCGACCTGTTATGGACACATGTGGACGTTGAACTGCAAATTCACATTATACGTAGGCTCTCTACTGTGAAACAAGAGGACATCCTTCCTATCCAATTCCGCATTTGTAAAGTTGTGGATCCTGCCTCACCCACATTGCTGTGTATCCTTACAATGACTTTTATTTGACGAAGGCCAAGTGGTTGCTATGCCATGAGCCAAACATAAGTTGGCTCCACATAGAAGGTGAAAGAAGCTTGATTAGGTGCAATCATAAAATCCATCCAAAAATGTGTGACGATCAGTTCTTTTCTTGTTGCAACTTGGTCTATCAGTAAATACATACAACTGCCTACCAAATGAGGTGAGATAGAAGTCGTATGCACTCGCTTACAAAGGCAGATTCTAGAATGCCCCCATCGGATTAATATTTCAAGGGGTGTAATGTTTTTCGTTTGATCAAGCACTGCAACCGATTGCTGTAAACCTTAATTTTGAGATCCACACTCAGAACTAGAAAAATTGGTAGCCCTTCTTCTTGTCTTGAACTTTTACTATATCATTTTAGGATCATTCAGCCATGTGTAAATGTCACTCGATTGTTCAAACATACTTTTTGGCTTCTAACTGTAATTAGATACAGCTTATCGTCCTCAATGAATTGCATGTTTCTGTAGGATTTCAGTTACTACTACAGACAGTAGACATAGACCATTAATCAAAAAGGTCATAGTTGAGTTGTCAAGGGTTAGTGATCGCAACATTGCTCTAGATAGTAAATTGTGTGTCTTGTATTCAATTGATGAAGAAATAATAGCCGTTGTCTAAATGCATATTTTGTAGTAATGTGTGCTAAATACTTGAACATGATATTCCTTATTCTTTGAGTAGATTAACATATCATCAAAGAAGACTAGGACAAACTCATATAGGAGCTAAAAATGACCACTCATACCATACAACATGGACATGTGCCCAAAGAAGAAGACCATAACATACACATCACTACCATTTGACAACATCGAAAGAACGAAATGTGTTTGTCTTTGAACAAAAAATAAAATTTATATTGTCAAAGGCTCTCATGCACATGGATTATGAATGAAATCATACGCGCTTAGTGTCACTCACAATTATTGCAATGGCTTTCCTCGTATCCAGCAATCGTGAAGCTATTGTTGAAGGAAGAGGAAGTTATAAAAAACAATACTGAAGTAGTGGATTCGCCGCAAAAGTCTTACGCCTTGCAAAGCATTGATACCAACAAACGATAAAGCCATCCATTCAAATGCACTGCCCGTCTTGAAAATAGGGGATCTATCAGAACAGGTTGATTATCGATTCACGTTCGAGGGAAAAGTTGTGTCCAAGTATGAAACATTTAAGGCGAGAGATGCAACTTACACAACCTACGTGCGAGTCGATTTGACTGATCGTGACTGTTGTTACATGTCCCCCACAACTACGTTTTCCAATTGAGAGACATTCTTGAGCCCGAAGGATTTTATCGGTTCGAGAGCCCAACAATCACAAAGAAAAGCCTTAGCAAAGGTGGAACATCCATCATATCCTTGAGCATTGATGCAACAACTAGCATTGTGAAAGAGGGACCTTTCGATGGCACTCTATTTTTCATGCCCGAGAAAACAATAAGTGTGTATGTGCCATGGGTAATGCAAAAAATGCAAAATGGAAGAGTCCCATTCACTTCAGTTATGGAAACCATCGCCTTCATGGTTATCAAGATCGACTTTGACAGCCCTTCATCCGAGCAAATTATTATAGCAGACGGCCCTAATCCTGGAGATCGTGCAACAGTAAGCCCCACTCTGCTTTGCCTCCATTGTTGTGGGAGTTATGTGCTCAAACTAAACATGGTTTGCTTGTTGTAGCTTTCATGTGTAGCGCATCAACGACCCACTTTGTCAAGTTTGATCTTGAAGTTTGTTGATGATGGTATTGTGATGTATGTGGCTAACAACATCTCATACATGCGTGCCTGGCACTCGCTTGCAATCTTTGACTTCATTATCCTTGTAGCGGTCCTAGAGGGGAGACTTTGTGATAGACTACATGATGCACTCAGACGCCACGTCCTTGAACTTGGTTACAACCTGAAGGTACAATAGTGCAAGCCATGGAGTTGCTTTAGCTTCAACCCCGTGGGTTTGAGCATGATTTACTAATTTAAAAGTGCATTTTTTCTTATGTTCTGCACTCGGGGGGGTCACTCATCATATGTAACCCTATCACGTGAGTTCAACAGAAGGATTTTTTTTATTTCTAAAATTTATAGAAATAAATATACATAAGGGACTATTTAAAATAGTTTTGGAAAAAATTTACAGATTTGTATAGAAAAGGGGTACATTTTATTAATTAAATTTTTTACAGATAAGGGACTTTAAATATAGGCCTTGAACGCACGTGATATAGAGGGTTTATACATAGTGACCCCCCTGAGGTTCTGCACAAGTGAATGAAGTGCTACACTTTGTTGACCGGGATGGTGGCTTGTGGAGTACCAACATGGTGGATGTGCAGGCTCTCATGTAGCCGTGATCTAGCTCGACCATTTTGCTACATGTGCAGCAGTCCACATAACATTACCCGCATCCCTTCGCTTAAAGGTCGTGTCGTGCTTTGTGATGGCTTGCATGTGGAGGTCAAGGTTCACGGAGTGTACATAGATGAAATATTGCGCAGTGCTCCTTCATGGAATATTACACACGTAGCGTTGTCACCACTAGGAGCTTGCTATTGGATCGTCGTCCTTAAGGGGATTTCACCATAAATACCTTGAGCTTTGTCACGGCATTTGATGCCGGTGCTTAAACACACTTGCTATAAAGCTGCCCTCTTCCTTGCTCACCATGGGCATGAAACATTGCACATGGACTTAAATAAATTGTGGTGAAAGTATATACATAGACTATAATTGCGTTGGGAGCTCACACAAAGTTTTGGGTTAAAAATGTGATTGTGGTTTGCAATAAAAATCTTTGGCTTGGGTGATGAGTGCAAAGCTCCACTATCTTTAATCACACCCACAACACATTCACACATGTTATTTAATCGAGAATGCAATAGGCGCTTCTAAATCTTGGATCATAATAAGAAATGTAGAATTTATAGTTGGTGAACCTTGATGCTCTGAAGAAAACACTATAGTAGCCTCAGGCATCATCACCTACATGCTCTTCGTCATACAAGGATTGAATAATTTTAATGTTTCATTGAACGTAATGGAGGAAGACATTAGCCTTAATACATACAACCTCACCTGGGACGATGAGTTCATGAATGCAAACAAGAACTACAAAGATGTGCTTCCTTGCATAGCATGGATGCTATCAGGACAATCGCATGACACACTGATGCAGATCGTGCACGAGAGCATTTCAAAAATGGGCCTTGGGACCAATACACCTTGGCATGACCTCCATGGTACATCTACTACCACTCAGCCCATATGTTTACGATGACATTCCCAGCTTCTTTGCAACTCCTCTAGTTCGAGAGCCTTGCTCCACGATTGCCTGAGACGCATCTCCGAAAAGCTTTCAACATCTTTTATAGTGCTCTCTTTATGTTTACAGAAGGATGACATTTCACGGCTTCTTTGCAATTCCTCCAGTTCGAGAGCCTTGCTCCATGATTGATTGAGATGCATTTTCGAAAAGCTTTCAACATCTTTTATGGTGCTCTCTTGGATCGAAGGTGGCCCACCTACGAAAGTGAAGATAGGCACGGATAATAGAGTCCATAGTCATGCGTTGTTCCAGAATGATCGTTGTCGCCCCCCACCATCACTCCATTGCTTCCACTTGTGAGGAAGAGAGGGTACACCACTAGGACAAAGAAGCATGAGGCAGAGCTCCTTGAGCTAATGCAAAGGTTGCCAAATGTTACTGTGATGCACACCGCAATGTATTACAACCAATACAGCAATGGGCGGTACTCCTTGCAAGCCATCCACAATAAGATTTACAGGGTATGGGCAAGAGGTTCTCATGCTAGCACCTATCCGAACTTACAGCACAACAAGGAGGTGCAACAAACGCATCATGCAATACGGTGACAGAACATGTGACAACTGAGAATATCGGGGGTAACGTGATGCTACGGGGGCCCACGAAAAAGGAAGAGATTCACCGTAGATCCTCAAGGCTCGTATAAGAAGAAGGTGGAAGATACCCCAAGCTTCGCATGTGCATGCTGTGAAAATCCAACATTCCATGCGAAGCTCCACAAGTTAAATCTGCCCATCGAAATGTTATTTAAAATGTAGGAGTAGCACTCGACGAGTCAGTATATTGAATGAGCACTGCATTTGCTCAAACTGCTTTAATCATGTACAAAGAAAAAGAGGACCAAGTTTTGGTTGAAGAACATGCCCTTAGCAATGAAAATGATGCACACATCAACGTTAAATAGAATCAAAGGGCGGCTAGTTGCAATACAAATACCATTCGAACAGATTCATGAACTAACATATACAGCTTGCATGGGAGTGTCATTAACGTGTTCGTAGATACTGATAGAGCATAACGCCATATTTCCACGATTCCTTTCAAACAACGCAATTGTCTTGGTCGCAATCAAACGTAGGCTACAGTACTTGCACAACTACATGAGCAAGCTTGTTCATCCAACTAGAACAATGTGTGCAATGCATGAACTTGTGCAGACACCGCTTTATAAGCAAAACCAAGTGAGAATTAACCCGCTTTGGGTAGTGCACCTATCGGGCTTACAAAAAGCCAATGAATCATATGGCACCAACCACGAACCGAAGAATGTTTTGCTTCTTGAGAATGACATGTACATAAATACTTTGATGCACAGTTTTTACACAAGCCAACAAGTTATTGACTTTCAAGATAAGCCGATCATCGTGGCTCCATCGGAAGGCTTCCCACCATTGAGCATATTCAAAGATAAGCATTGAGAGGAACTAGCATTACCAACACTATTCTACGGCCACCCCATGCATACGACATTCCTGAGTGAACAAGCTACCAAGAGATTGCAAAGTGGGAGTTGGCAAATAAGGATAGATGATTTGCTACTTGCATAGAGAACTTTTTTTTATAGACAATGAAGAGTCTTGTCTGACAAATTCTATCTTCAGCATGTGCAAAGGCCAGCTGAGAGGCACAATACTGCAAGTCAAAGGCACTCTGGTAGACATGAACATCGAGGGACTCCTGTAATCTAAGATTGGGTACTGCGACATTACATGCCTACGTACATTTGTAGATTACAAGCAGCAAGTCAAGAAGGAGGTGTTTGTGATGGTGCGGCCACCAATGTTTTTCATGACCTTCTCAGCCACAGAGAGACTGTGGCAACCTTTGGTTGGTTGCTTGTCAAAGTTGCGATGAATGCAAAGTTGTGGCCCAGATAGAGGGACGTAAGATGTTCGTGACAGGATCCATTCGGACCCTGTAACAATAACTCGCTATTACGTCCACAAATTGCAAGCCATGGAATGTTTGTTGAGGCAAGACGCATCCATATTGGGCTCGATCATGGACTTCTTGTTCGTCACGGAGTTCCAAAACAGAGCATCCAACATGATCATGGTTTGTTGTGGCGCACAGGTGCACCCACATACGGTTCATCAAAAAGTTCTATCATAGAGGCATTCATTGACAGGTACATTATCGACGAACTTATCGCTTCTAGACCTTCCTAACATATTCAAACACATAGACACCGGACATGTAAGAAATGGAGCACAACTTGCAAATTCAATTTCCCATGGCCACCCATGGTAAGGACTCAAATTCTAGAACCTCCACGGAGTTGTAAAGATTTTGCCTCCTATAGGTTGAAGCTGAAACACATCTCCACATGTTGACACTCGAGTTCAACACATTCTTAAGTGAGATCGGGTTGTCGAATGACGAGTACATACTCGCATTATGAAGTGGCATCACCCAATCAACAATCGTCTTAAAGAGGGAGCCAAAGGACATACACATAAACAACTTCAACCCTATGGTATCCAACCTTTGGAAAGCAAACACAGACAGCCAATTCATTCTAAACCTACATAGAGCAACATCATATTGCACATCATACATGACAAAGAATGATAAAGAATGCTTTGATATTGAGCATGCAAAGCAACGCTCCTATGAATGAGTACATAAAGAGGGTTGGCAATGATATACTCAACACCAAGCACATCAGTGCGCAACAAGCAACTTACCTATGCCTGTCCCTTCCCCTCACAATTGCAAGCAAACAATTTTACTGCATCAACACGAGTGACACAAGCGAACGTACATTGTTGCTCAAAAGACATTCCCAACTTGAACAAATGGATCCTCACAATATGAATGTGTTCTTCGATGACATTGTCACCAAGTACCTCCACCACATCAAAAACTTGGACTCGTATGCCTAGAAACTTTCACCAACAAGCACATGGTCCCTGTGAACCAAAAACACGCAAGGAAGAGAGGTAGAATTATATGATTTAACAGTTACAATAAAATGAAGGACCCCAAAAACCATTTTAGGAAACTATGTATGCTGTATTTTCCTTTCCATACGTAGGAGCACATTCTCACCAATGAAAACCCAGCTTGGCATGTCATGTACAATTCCCACTTACACACGATCAAGTCAAACCATGCTTTTTCAATAAAATTTCTTCATACGTGCCTTTGCCTTCCAGGAGCAACTCCACTGCAAGCTCTAGCTCTACACACAATACACTTGCAATGGGTAGGGATGAGTTTGACCTTGCCACAGAAATGAACATCAAAGCCCAACACAAGCATAGCACATGAACAATAACAGTGCAATCTTAGTCTCCTACCCACCAACAAGCTCCACAACTACATTTGGCATTTGAACAAGCAACAAAGACTCATCCTAGATGACATCATGCTAAAGAAAAGATTGCAACCCCAAAAACATTTCCACTTATTCCTTTTGGAAGACACGGGAATAGGAAAGAAGTTCACGTTACTGTTGTTGGTTCAGACTCTGCTATGATTCTACTTGTTGAGGATGGTGTAAATTGCACCATACCTCTAGGGCATTAGGGGCAAACACTAACCCTAACCCTAAGGGGTTCACATGTATATCTTCATGTTCATGTTCAATACAACTTAGTGTACATGTAGCTATATCATGTGCATTCCTCTCTCTCTCCCTTCTCACTTCCACTATCATGGTATCAGAGCTCATGGTGCTCCACTCCCTTCATGAGTTTCAAGCCCTTCTCCCTTGAGGCATCTTCCATTGAGAGAGTTTTCATAAGAGAGAGCACAATTCCTTGCTTCCGTCAAGGCATCAAGCCCTTGCTTCTATCAAGGAACAAGCCCTCTCTTTTGGAGACACCTTCATCACTTCTCAAGCTCTTCATGTAGAGCTCATTCTCATCTTCAATTTGAGATGGAAAGCTCAGGATTCCGCTTCTTGCAGCTCAAGATATCCTCTATTTAGTGTTGTTTATTCTATGAATGATTCATAGTCTTTTGAGTTTGTAAGGTTTCTTGACCAGTCTTTGATCTAGGTGGACTTGACTTTCTACATATTTCCTTCCTCTTCCTTTCAGGCTATGTTTTGGGTTTTATTCCCAAAGGCGAAGGATGACCCACAACTTAAGAGGGGGGAAATCCACGTTATGTATATAGGATCGTAAGTTGTACTCGTTGTACATGCTTCCACTATGTAGTCACTGTGCTCACATACACAGAGACTACTCTGATTTCTTTCAGTTTTTGTTTCGGTTTTGAATGTTGTTGTATGCACCAAATGAAATCCACAAAAAGGTCTTGTACATGCACCCTCTACTTACCCAGTACAATTTAAGAGGGTTGTTGAGGATGGTGTAAATTGCACCATACCTTTAGGCATTAGGGCAAAACCCTAACCCTAACCCTAAGGGTTCACATGTATATCTTCATGTTCATGTTCAATACAACTTAGTGTATAGGTAGCTATATCATGTGCACTCCTCTCTCTCTCCCTCTCTCACTTCCGCTATCACTACTTGCACAACAAGACATCCAATGTGGACCTTCCCAAGGCCTTGTTGCTTGCTTATAATGCCTCACACGCCATCCATGGAATGACCATACACTTGGCATTGCACCTCCCCCTGGTGACATTAACATACATAGCCCTGTCTGCTAAGACACTCCAAAAATTATCCGCACTATACAAAGACTTGGAGCTCCTGGTGATTGATGAAATTTCATTGGTTGGAGTGAACACCTTTGTTGTAGCAGACATGCGCTTGCACGAGATAAAACAACCACAACTAGCCCTTTGGTGGTATCGATGTGCTGCTATGTGGTGACCTATTCTAGGATACCCCCACCAAAGACTCATGGATATTCCTCAAAAGACGCACATCTACTATGCTTGGAGCCTTTTGGCGGTCGTGCATGATGTACTACCAATTGGACATGCCAATGCGGCAAAAAAACCACGCTTTCCTTGCCTTGCCTTAATAAAATTAGGGTTGGTCACAAACCGATTCTGAGCTCAAGTTATTGAACATGCCCACCTACAACAACCACCACAGAAGCACACTATACCTCACCTTTTCTACACAAATGCCTCCAAATACAAGACAACGAATACGTCTTCAATAGGCTCGAAATGCAACCCCACATATTGAAAGCAAAAGACATTAGATACAAATCATGCAGCAAATCCATAAGCATCCCCACAGACCCAAGGACAACTATTGGTCTACACAAAGATCTGTGGGGCTGAAACCTGGAATCCTCATTGAAATCTGCTATGGAAACCTCAGCATTAATGACAGGATAGTGAACGGTGTAGATGAATCTTCAAACGCAATGAAACTAAATTGAAGCCTCACATGGTCTGGATCAAATTCAATGACCTTAGTATCAAAGAATTGACACACTTCGAGAACAAGGTCCTCTACAAAATAGGTAGACCGACACATTGGACACCCATTTTGTAGGTCATGTGAGAGTTTCAAGTTGGGAAAAACCACTTGAACACTGTTTCGCAAAAGTAGTTTCCTATTCAACCAGCGGCTACCCATACCGTGCACTGCTTACAAGGTCTCACAATGGATTGCATCGCATTTGATCCCTCAAACATCAAAGTGCATGGGCTTGTCTACACAGATCTTTCCTATGTGCATGACCCTTAAAACCTCTTCCTCCTGTCTAAACTAGAACAAAAATATGTAAAGATGGACCTGATGGTCCAACAAGAGGTCGCACGGTTGTTGAGATCGGATCGGTAGGTGGGTCTTTAACCAGACCAACTTTGCATCTGAATCACCACCACCAATAGCTTTACAATGTCTCAACACAAGGTATTTACCTTGCCATTCAAAGGACATCTTCAATTATGAGAGCATGCTTGCCGCAAACGGTGCTATGCCTCCAAGAAACACGAAAGAGAGAAAGACCTACTGTGCATCTCCTAGGGTTTTCACCACATCTCTATGGATGACGGCGGGCTCGGCATCGCTACCTACTATAAAGACACCATCGAACTCCTCTACCAACAACAAAGTTTCATGCAGGGTTGCGAGTGGTTGCTACTGATATTTCGAGCATGTGAGCAAAAAGAAATTGCTATTCTTAATTTGTACAAATCCATGAGCACAAGCACAATGGCTTTGCTTCAAGTAGTGCATAATATGCTGCAACTCGTCCCACCCACAACCCTTACGTATGCAATAGGGGACTTCAACATTAACTTCAGCAGCTCATCCAGAAGCATGAGAGAACTACATGATTTCATATCCCATTAGACTTTGTGTCAAATCCTAACCGTACCTAGAACAATCAATGGATCCACTATCGACCATGTGTGGACCAATAGTAAATTGCCTCATATATACATACCTACATACATACATACATACATACGTACGTACGTACATGCATACACACATACACACATACATATAGATAGAGATAGATAGATAGATAGATATAGATATAGACATACACACACACACACACACATAGAGAGAGAGACAGGGAGATAGATAGAGATAGATAGATAGATAGATAGAGAGAGAGAGAGAGAGAGAAGGGGGGGGGAGATCATACAAATGTTAATTAAGAATTTAGTTAGTTTCTATTGATCTATCTTAATCATATCTTTCACCTATTAACCACCGACTAATTTTTTCCAGGTGGCATCTTGGAGGAGAAGGGATTAGGAAATGTTGCTAGGAAAGCCACCCTTGGCTTGGACTTTTAGGGACTCATGAGCTACCACAAGCTCTTGGACTACCATGGCCTCTAGAACATCTCTTCAACATCCCCTACTAGTATGCTTTACCCATACGCATTTGTTAATGTTGCCTTGCAAGGCAGCTGCTCTACTAACACTTTTTATAAAAAGTGTCCTCCCAATTAAATTTGGACACTCATCCCTCCAATAGCTCTCTCTCTCTCTCTCTCTCTCTCTCTCTCTCTCTCTCTCTCTCTCTCTCTCTCTCTCTCTCTCACGCGTGTGCGTGTGCGTGCTGCTCATCCCCCCACATCAACTATCGATCTACTCCATAAAGTTTAAAAAGGCAGTGCTATCGAGCACATCATGTGCTTAAGATAGCCTACAGAAGGTTTTCGATTTTCTAAATTTTCATGAAGCCATGTGTCACAATTCTAAGCCCTTAAATTACATGATTGATCTAAAGGCCTAGAACATGCTTCCGAGATTGACCCAAAGCTTGTGATACAAAAGCATACGCTATTCTAGGTTGTGAGATTTGTTTTTCTCAACTAATTGATCTCATCCATGTGCCTTATGTCTTCCTTGCTTTTGCAGCCTCTGAAACTCCGTTGCACTGTCTTAGATGGTGGATGACTGTTCTCAGGTCATTATTGCTCATTTCAAAAAGGTTGTGAAAGCCTTTTGCTCGTTTGACTACTGAAGGCGATGGGCATTCAGAGAGCAACAATGCAAAGCATCGTAGCATTAACTTGGCAATGTTGAGTACCAAGTAGAACATCCCCTAGTGCTCATCAAAATACCAGAAACCTATTGTAAGCATAAGCTCCAAAACATGCAATTCATGCAGGTTTACATATGATCAATGTGCGAAAAAATGTGCAATTTAGGATCCAAAATGATCCAAAGGCAAAGCAAGGATAGAAGCATTGATTCTTGAGCTGTAAAGCACGACAATTCATACAAAGAAATCCAAAATGATCCATGCTATGGAAGAACACAAAAAAAGGGAGCAAGGAAACACCAATTCTTCATAAGAAAAGAACCAACTCATAAATACAAATAGGAGGCTTGCTGAAAGTTCTATAAGAGCACGAAGATCATGACGAGGAAGGAGAACTAGACGTTTTGTTCTCTACCAGCTATGGCCAATCTCAACATGCGTGTAACTAGGAAAACCTTCCATATTCAATACACAAGTAAACAAAAGTAGGCAGAAGAGTTCACCTTATCCATCTTAGAAAGAATCACTATTCCAACCCGTAAAACAACATAAATGAGCTTCTTATTGGGGAATTTAGAAATCTAGGATTGTCATGTGAGGCTTGTGCCTCCTCGCTTTCATGGGAGGTAGCATGCAATGGTTTGAGCCTCAAGAGTTGAGACCTCAACGGAGGAGGAGAGAGAGAGATTGCACAAGGCACACATCGCCTCTACATAGGAAGGAAATTTGTAGCACACAAACTATCAGGTACCTTGAATTACAAAAGGAAAGGTAGATCTAAAGATATAGGGCTACTCATAAAGGACCAGAGTTTGTTTTCAATGGAAGCTCTTGAGGTATGAAAACAAAAGCTCTCGAGGTATGATTGCTACTCCTTTCTCTAGTCATATAGAAGTAGAGTCTCAATTCAATGGAATCTCTCAAATTCTGACAATTGGCCCCTATTTTGATGGAGGGGATGCTTCACACTCTTTACTCGACTTGCCTCCTAGAGAAATGGATGCTGGAAAACAAACCATGGCAATCTGTAGGAAGCTTGAGATTCCCAAGCAGTTGTAGTTGAGGAACCATCTCAACATCATATGTTCGATATGTGCATAGCACTAACCCAATAGAGTGCAATAAAGGAAAGGGTTAGATACCCTAACCCTAATTCTAACCCTAAAAGGGTTTGTATATGTTCTACATTTTCAACTAAATCTAGTGTATAGTTAGTAATTTGTGGTGTGCTCTCTAGCTATGCCCTCTCTCCTCATCTCCACTCTTCTCCCCTCCCCGCTTCATATTTTGTCATGGTATCAGAGCATGGTTTTGCCTTCCGTTGAGGCATCACGATCCATGTGAGAGAGTGTGAGAGATCGAGAGGTTCTCTTGAGTATTCTCCGTGAGAGTTTGCTTTTGGTGAGAGAACTTTATCCATTCCATGTCTGAGAATTCCGTTCAATTCATTCCATCCATGAGAGAGAGGTTTTCATTCTTTATGAGATCAGTTTCCATATTAGGAGTTAAGTGATTTTTGCAAGATTTAAGTGACGAGCAACCCTCTCGAAATACAGAAACCAATTGATTCTTGCATAAGATAATAATTGCAGTCGGCTCTCTCTCTCAAACTCATAACAGTACATGCTCGTCGTTTGCTATAGAATCTCACATGGAAAACCAAAGCATCGCATATAATTATGAGGAGGGACAAGCTCCAAAAACATACACCATGAACTACTGCTCATGCCTATAGGCCTTGTCGCAATTTACATGTGATATCAACTCAAGAAGGACTCAAACTAAGGACTACCTACAGACCATTGCCCTACTCCAAACACTAGACACCCATGACTAAGCTGAAGGAGACGACTCTCATCAGAGAGCTCTGGACAAAGAGAGTGAAGATAGTTGCACTGAGCTCCCTTTGTAGAAGACCACTACTTCCATGATCACCTATGTGTCAAGAACACGTGCTGAGTAACCGCCATGCAATATCAGTTGCAGAAGAGTCACCATGCATCAAAGCCTCGAAGGGCCGCACTAGCCATGTGACTTACCATGTAAAGGTAACCAATCATCTCGCATGCCTTGCATGGTCCACCCACAAAGCTTCTACCATCTTATACGACCAATCAAAGTATGAATCAATCCCCCTCCAAACCATAGTCTTCCTCTAAATCACCCCATGAGGAAGACCAAGAAATCATTCAATGATTTCCAACAATCCCCCCGATCAAAATGGGGAGAGCTTATACCTGTCTACAAAAGACCCGAGCCCAATATGTCTACAAAAAACCAAAGCAACAATCCAAGGCAAATGCTTAGAAAAAGCCAATCGACATGATCTCCTACAAAAGGACCTCATCATGTCAACACGAATGTCCACAAAGGACCAAGCAGATCTAGAATGCCTGATCTGCATCCGTGAATTTGACTAAGGCTGCGCTTTCTTCCACTGCATGAAATTTCTCCTCACCTTCTCTACTTTTATTGCCTCTTCTCTTCTTTTGTGTCCAAGAAATAAGAGAATCTTGATTTGTTCTGGTAAGTCTCTGTCTAGTAATCCTCGAAAGACTATTGATCTTCATGTTGTTGCTATATGGTATAAAATGCCTGATATTGTCGTATATCCTTCAAATACAGTGGAGTCACCAAAAAGATGCCAAAGAAACAATTGAGCGTGAAATTAATTCTCGCCACCAAACTGGAACAAGATCTTGGTCTGAGCACCTGTAGTATGCCAGCACTATCTTCGCTCCCAACAAACAAGGAGAGATCAATCAACCGCAATTGCATGCATCAACAAACTTCCACGAGGAGAAAAAGACAGATAAAAGCCTCAAGCATCAAAACTGTGAACTACAGCACATGAGATTCTTTGCTAGGAACCCTATCAATAGAGCAGTGAATTCCACTAGATTTTCGAAGTCCATGAAGTGCTGCAGCGCAATACATGCATGGTGTAGCTTAGGTGCCATATCAAAATCCGCATTGGTAGGCTGATCCCGTGCTAGATAGGGTTCATGTTCCTGTAGCTGCTTATTTCCTCTGCGAGTGACCCGAGCTTGAAAGTTTAATCACCAACAACTGCAACAAGAGCGAGCTATTGCCTTTTGATTAAATTGTCACAAACTCTCCACAGGCTCTCCACGGTGGGCAATTAGACTACCAAGACCTCTCGAACCATACACTCGGATCAAAACTCAGATACTTTCATCATCTTTCATAGACCCTCAGATATGCTTTTGACCACCTCACGAACAACAGCCTCAAAAACCCGCTCTGATACCAATTGTAGGATTTAAGTGATGAGCAACCCTCTCGGAATACAGAAACCAATTGAATCTTCCATAAGATAATAATTGCGGTCGGCTCTCTCTCTCAAACTCATAACAGTACATGCTCATCGTTTGCTATAGAATCTCACATGGAAAGCCAAAGCATCACATACAATTATGAGGAGGGACAAGCTCCAAAAACATACACCACGAACTACTGCTCATGCCTACAGGCCTTGTCGCAATTTACATGTGATATCAACTCAAGAAGGACTCAAACTAAGGACTACCTACAGGCAACTGCCCTACTCCAAACACTAGACACCCATGACTAAGCTGAAGGAGATGACTCTCATAAGAGAGCTCTGGACAAAGAGAGTGAAGATAGTTGCACTGAGTTCTCTTTGTAGAAGACCACAACTTCCATGATCACCTGTGTTAAGAGCACGTGCTGAGTAACGTCAGTTCTAGAAGAGTCGCTATGCATCAAAGCCTCGAAGGGATGCACTAGCCACGTGACTCACCATGCAAAGGTAACCAGTCATCTCGCATGCCTTGCATGGTCCAATCACAAAGCTTCTACCAGCTTATATGACCAATCAAAGTATGAATCAGTCCCCGTCCAAACCATAGTCTACCTCTAAGTCACCCCATGAAGAAGACCAAGAAATCATTCAATGATTTCCAACAATTTTCTCATCCATTGAGAAAGGTATAGAGGGTTGTCTTCATTAAGAGAGCGAGAGTCAAGGGAGAGTCTCTTTGGTGTACTGTGCACGTTTTTTGGTTTTAGAGGATTTCAATTTTTTTCCTCTGAGTAAGAGAGATCTCCTTAGAGAATTGCATCAAGCTCTCCATCTACAAGCCTAGCCTGTAAGAAAGACCGACTCTGACCGGTGGCTCAGCCAACCAAGAGGCGTGTATGCCTTGCAGTCGAGACTCAGCAACAATATATGTAGTCTTACAAGCTCTAGCATCCCTGAGTGAGCTCACAGACGAAGCTCTACTAACCATCAATGTGCGCATTCAGCAGCCCTACAACGAGCCACGAGCAGCCCAACTACCAAGAGCCAGTAGCTCTCAATGCCATCAATGACCTAGAGCATCACTAGCCACAACAGCGCCTTCAATGACTACGCTCCAACCGACTCCTTCAAGACCTTCAGCAATTAGGCTGGTACCCCGTTGGTGCCATATGATTTCCTTAGCCTACCTCCAAAGCCTCCGATGAGTAGCTGCCTTGCAGTTCTGAGCCTAAGCGCCTGCCAGTGCACTAGCCCGTCATCAACGCCTCCCTGCAGCATTTGCTAAGGACTCCATGCAGCCAGCCGACATGCAGCGCCAAAGCCAACCACAAAACTTAGGCAAGGCCTAACGACTACAGGCTCCTAGAGCCACCGACAGCAATGCTCACGAGCCAAATGGCCTGAGCCTCCCACAGTCAACAGTGCTCCAGCCCACCATAGCCATACGTAGTTGCATCATCGAGCCGACACCAAGGAAGCTCATAGTGACACCACCGAGCGGCTCTGCAACGTCCACGAAGTTCCGCAATGCCCACAGAGCTCCACAAGGCTCCACAACGCCCGGATGACCTCAACATGGGCAGACGGCTCCCCAACACCTCGAATGGTTGCAGCTTTAGCGCCTCCATAAGCACAACATGAAAGCTTTAGCGGCTCCCAATAACGCAGAACCAGCGAACGAAACTATTGACCCCGAATAGATTGTGACAGAATCTCAAACGATTTCGTTTGACCTTATCAGACCAAGGTTAGGGTTCTCTTTCACCACGTGGCAGCTCCACAGGGACTCACCTTATCCGATGCCGCATCAGCACCACAGCTAATCTGCCATGTCACACAGGTCCACATCATCACGATGCCACATCATCATCAGGCCCTCGTGACACATCATCATATCCACATCACCCTACCAACTCATCTATTCCAAGTCATCAGGGCCACATCACCTATCAGCTCATCCAAGCCACATCATCATTGCCACGTGTCCTGCCACCTCAACACTGCACCTAGATCATCACTAGAACCCTTTTTGCCCCTCCACCTAGATCAAGTCGTATCTCTTGATCTAGGAAGAATTTGAGGGCGCTCCAAAAAGAAAAAACGCTCAATTTTTCGTGCTCTACATGCTCATTACATCACACACACATTTTGGCGCAAGTATCACACACTTTTGAACATCGATGACAAATCCACTTCTTGCACGCACATCAACCTCTACAACGACGCATCTGACCCAGTCTCCAGCACCTCCTATAGCAGCTGCTCATTCTCTCTCCACTCCTAGCTACAGCACCTCCTACAGCAGCAGCTGCTCATCCCCCTCTGCTCTTTCTTCCTCCATTCCTAGCTACAGTACCTCCTGTAGTGGCTACTCATCCCCCTCTGCTCTTTCTCCCTCCATTCCTAGCTACAACACCTCCTAGAGCAGTTGCTTATCCCCCTCTACTCTTTCTCCCTCCATTCCTAGCCACAGCACCTCTTGGAGCTTCTCTCAAGCTTCAGTTGCACGCTCTATACCTTCTCCCTCTCTCTCCCTCTATCGGAGCTGCTCTCTCCCTCCAAGCTGCACTTTCTAATCCACTATTGCTATTGTGACCTCTGTACAAGCATGGTGAGGAGACCATACATGTACTCTGTGTCCCACAGGAGCAAAAATGCACTGGGTGAATGGGTGCCTTGCACGTACAGCTTGAATGATTGGATAGTCATGAGAGGATCTGCCAAGGGTTCACATAAGCTTCCCAATAGCAAAAGAGGTGATCTTTTGCATGAATGGAAGGGCCGCATCATGAAGTTCAAGCTTGGGAAGAAAGGATTGCTTGCAAAGGTGCAACACATCTACATGGGGAAGGACATGCGCCTTCCTCCGTCAAGCAATCAATTGACAATACCATCGCATTATAATTATGCATTTTGTGTAAGATTTTGAAGTGTAATGAGTTAGCTTGAAATTGTATTTTGAAATAGAACCAGTGTAATGACTCTGTTTGAAATTGTATTTTGAAATAGCACTTGTGCATAGCAGATGTATTTCCTTTAGACTTTGAGGAGTGGGAACCAGTCGAGTGCTTCTTAGGTAAGTTTACTGCCATTCATGAGGATTTAGAAAGGCAAATGCATGCTGGAGAGAAGTCCTCTACTTTGAAACAGAGAAATATCTATTGGTATAATGCCAAGTACATTACTCCAAGGACGGCATCAGGCTATGGCCATCTTCAATGCATTGCAACACCACAACTTGAAGACATGGATTGCAGCATGGTGGACACAAGAACAATGCAATCATACAAGGAAAAGATTGCAAAGGATGTGGGCATGGCCATGAAGTTTACATTTGGCTCTAAATGGGTAAGGTTGTCTTGGTTTATGCCTCTGCACATTTTTTGTTTTCATAATATCTAGATGCACAGAACAAAAACCACGTGGTCATGCAAGTGCCTACATGAGAATGCCCTTGAGGAATTGCTTGGGGTGAATTGGGGAAGCTAGTCAGGTGAACAAAAGGGTGATCTATTCCAATGCCATGTATGTAAGGACAATGTGGTTGTCAAGTACCACATCTCCCACCAAATGTTATATTTTGCTTTCCAATATAGGCGCTGGAAGAAAACAGGTGACGATTGGCTCCCCCTTGACTCTAACGATGATGATAATACAGGGATAAGTTTATGTATTGGTTCTTATTTAGGAGATGTTAAGAATGTGACTGTCACTTCACAGTGGACTCTTAGGGACGTGCGGGAACACCTATTGGTCATGGAGGATGGCATGTCTGAGTCCTTTCACTTTACCTTAAATGGTGAAAAGTTAGGAAAGCGTGTAGAGAAGCTTGTGCATAGTGCCACTTTTATCCCTCCTGCAATATTGAAGATTGTCTAGAAAATGTGGGGTGGAACAATTATGGATTTCGACATTTTCCAATTAATAGTGGTGCAATTAATTTTGATGTTTTGAATGGTTTTATTTCATGTCAATGTCAAGTTTTTCCCAAAATTTTTATAATTCTTTTTATTTTTTATATTTAGAACATTTGGGTATATATAGGTTATAAAGTTACTTTAGTTTCAAAGTTTCACTATCATAGCCATAGTTCTCCTAGCTACCAGACTACCATGGATTCTGCTAGGTCTGCCTTCCACGATTTCATCTCCCATACTCCATTAATTGATAGAGAGGAGGAGTTATTTCCAGTCTTTGATAAGAGCATAGATGTCCTAGGCACCTACTTGGGAGCCCGATATGATTTTGAAGACCTCATCAAGTACATGCAAGACTACATCATGAGTTTTGCATATCAACTCGATGAGTCTACAAAAAGATGGGTCCCAATTGATTATTTGAAGTACTTGTTCAATCAAGAACCCAGGTTCATGCAGCATTTAGATCGCTTTCGAGCCCAGCTCACACCCCTAGGGTTTAGGGAGGTGGACACTAATGACCTCCTAGCATGTGGAGTCATCGAAAACACAAGAAATAGGTTCCTATCCTAGGAAATGACCTTTGTTTTCCTTCTCCACGAGGGACAAGTGGAGGAGGAGGCCTCAACCTCAAGCCCTGACCCTGCCCCTGCCCTTTCCGATCCTCTTATTTCTGTAGATGAGCCCAACATCTACAATGAAGAGCCCATAGATGAAGAAGCTGAGGAGCAGGAAGCTGCATTGGCCTTGGAAGTGCTCCAGTGACCTCTTGAACCCCATTCTACTTCTCAAATTCCATCCACCTTGGGCACCACCTCTGTTGACCCCGCAATAATGATATGGTTTCTTGCTCCCCTTCTTGTCGATGGAGAACAATACCTCTTTCTCGATGACATAGAGGTTATGTTTGGTCTCCGGGAGGATGAAGCTCTTGGTATCCTGTGTGGATAGGAGGTGGACACGACTATGCAAGAACCTGGGTTTTTGGGAGCAGATGATTCAATAGAAGAGGTTCTTGCTTTAACACTAGCCCAAATCAAAGATGCAGAGACATCAATCTACTCCAACCTACCTGATGTTCCAAAAGAAGCCTCCACATCTCACTCCAGACAGCAGGAGGCCTCTGGATCCATCCTCATTGACAAAGAGGAAGGGATTGAGCATGATGACTCCATAATGGTAAGAAACTATGAGCTTTGAATTTCTTCTCTCTTGGTATACTTTTGCTTTAATGGAATTCTAATGTAATGTTGGACTGTTGCAGGAGGCATTTGAGGTCGACCTATTCTCATCTCGGCAACGCCTTGTTTGCAGTAGCTTCGGCCGAGATCACTCACTGGCACATTACCTTAGCCAAGCAAAAGTGCGCTTTGTGGTTATCCACAAAAAGTTTTCTCCACATGGCATTGATGACCTCCTGAAGTGCAAGGCCTTGTCAAGAGTGATTGGTCATGTTGACATCAATCGCAATGCTGACAAGGTCATTTTGGTGAACTGCATGGCTGCCCTCAATGCCTTTGGAACCAATTTTCAAGGTATGGCATTGACGGTAGCAGCCATGTCCTTGGCCAGCAACGACAATAGCAATGACTCTCTATCGACTAGGTTTAGAGCTAGGAGTGTATTTGGGAATTCAAAGCCCAATGTTCTTAGTGTTTTAGAGAAGAGAGAAAGGCACTAAAGCCTTATTGTATAGAAATTTTATTTTATATGAATACAGCTATACTTTTTATACAGTGCCCCATTTTGTGTTCTTTTACAAATTTTATTTTATACTGTCATTGTATTTTGTAACTTTAATTGTTGTTGGCATTAATATTTTCATTCACTATTCTGTTCAAAAGCATGCGATCAGATAAATATTTGCGCTATAATGGTCATTTCTGAGCAATCCAGTAAGAATTTCACCGTGCGGCAGAAGGCAAATGTGTTCGGCATTGCGCAGGGAGCCCAAAAATGGCAAAACCCGATATGGTGCGTATGGCAAGTCAAATAGGCCCCATACGCGCCATAGCGGGTTTTGCCATTTTTGGGCTCCCCGCACGATGCCGAACACATTTGCCTTCTGTCGCGCGGTGAAAAAACATCATTTGACCACTCAAATTCACACTGAACTTGCATAAAATGATGGAAAGCATCACGTAACATGTATAATAACATGGGAACAGTAATAGAACATAGAAATATCTTTTATTCATTGGCCTCAAAGGGCAGAGATTTACAAAATGATTCAGGTTACACCACAAATGAACCTAAACAACATCTAGGGCCTAAGGGAGGTATTGGAGCAGATGCGCTTGGCGAGTGCAAGGTCCTTGTCCATCACTGTTACTCTTTTGGCATGGATAGCACATAAGTTTGCGTCTTCAAAAAGACCTACTATCATCTGCTCCATTGCCTCCTGAATTGCTCCCATAGCACCTAAAGTGAAACGCACATCACTCTTATAATGCTGTGCTATTTCACGTACAACACACTGGAAGGGTGCACGGGGAATGAGATTGTCCACAGTGGTTTGGAACTTGCGAATCTCCTGAAGTGCCTTCACTCCTTATTTTTTATGCCTCTTAATCTTTAGGGGACCCTGCACTGGCCTTTGGACATGGCTCCATGGCCACTTGTCCACTTTGAACTTCTTTTGCCTCTCCTCCCTTGCAACCACCTCTTCAGACTCCTCTTCCTGTGTCTGCTGGGTCATTCGAGGTGGCCTCTCGCGCCTAGGGGTCTGCTTTGTCCTTGGTCTCTTTTCCTTTTCACGAGGCTGTGAGACAGCAAGCTGAGGCTTTTGCTCATACTAGAGGCTCCTCATATCTGATCATCTCGAGGCATAGAGGGTTAATGGTGCTCTTCCGTGCGGTCTGCTTGGTTGAAGGATTAGGGCCAAGGTTCATTATATCTACGAGCCCACCAAATACTTCCTCTTGTTGTGGCCCTTGTAATCTCTCCATCTCCCCTCTTTGCCTTTCTTGCTCCCCTTGTTGGTCTCGATGCTCCACGCCAGGACCCCACGGAGGAGGGAGGGGCAGTTGATCAGGATTGAATGGACTATTTTGCCCCTCTCGGGAGACCTCTCTACTTCCACGATTAGTTGTGTGGAAGGACTGAGAGGACCCCTAATCGTGCTTGGATCCTTCATTGTGCTGGGGTTCCTCATGGTGCTAAGATCCTTGGGATCCCCCATGAGAGTCGGATGGTGGGGACTCACGTTGCTTGGACTCCTGATGATGAGAACCGCTGCCTTCAGATCCTTGGTGATCATTGCCCTCTTGGCCACTGGGGCTTGTAGTGTGTTCGGAGGCCATGGCGTTGTGAGGAGGACAACGGGTAGCGTCTAAACGGCATCCAGTGGGTCTAGCAATTTGTTTAACTCGTGCCATAGAAATGAGGGATTTTAGGGTTTTGAAGTGCTTTATATAGTCTTTTTTAAAGCACTTTAGGGTTTTCTTTTAAATTAGGGTTTTTTGAGTGCACCTCCTCCCCCCCCAGTCTTTTGTCGCCAGTTCGGTAATACTTAATCTTCACCACCCTCCCTCCCAACCCACTCACCCCTCCGCCCTGCCATGTCGCACATGCAATTCTGCAATTTCCAAACAAATTTGTGAATTTTGGAATCTATAATTGACTCAAAATAGTGTATGCAGTCCTTCCTTGTTGAAATCACTCCCTCCTACTAGCAAAATTGCTACCAAAGACAAGTGGAAAAAAAGCTAGCTTTGCAAAGTTTACTATCGCGTATTAATACGCGGTGCTCTGGGAGTGAAATTATTGCCTCCCCTAGCGAAATTGTTTTTGAAAACTAAGGTTTGAATCACTGGAAAAAGGAAATTTTGCAACTCTTGGCACCGCGTGTTAATATGCGGTGCTGAAGTCATGAAAGCCTTACCTGAGGGAGAACTAGGAGAAGCCCAAGATAGTCGGCAAGAGGAGTCCTGCAGGGATGTACAACGACCTGGCTAGGAGTTCCAAAGACTGATATGGGTGCACTGGGAGGCACTTTACCCGGTGACGAATGACAGGATGCAAAAGGGAGGATCTGGAGGAGTTGAAAGGGTCGACTAAGAAGTAGATGCAAAAACGAATGAGCAAGTTAGACGTAGCCAATGGAGATCCTAGGGAAGGGAAGCAACCAACGGAGTAGTGGCAGGGGTAGTGGGAGCGTGGGTGCAAGTGGAGGAGATGGAATCGAGCAATCGTACTGATTCTCCGCAGCTCTTCTGTGATGGTATTCTTCTACGCATCTTCTGTGTATCTTTTGCATACCTCAAACTGCTGTGATAGAGTGATAGAATGGATTGGTGTGGTTGAAGCCTTTGGAGAACTGGAATGAGAAGTGTGCTTGATTTTGACCAAAGCCTTGCTGCAATCATGGAAGAGATAGTTCTCCTTCCGCGAATAAACTCAGATAACACCGGGAAGGACGTGGAGGTGGTTTTCAGTGACTTGATTCTCACGGGGACCAAACCAAAAATGATCAACGCACGACTGTGCAGCTGGGGAATGCTTTGAAATTTGAGACGGCTCATTCGGTATGACAGAACTTTTGGATGTTCAATCAAGCTGGCTAGCTTCTGTACTTCCCATGTCTTCAGCTCTTTTCAACGTGAAATATTGCAGTTTCAAGGTGAGGTCACTGAGGTATTTCATTTCACAAGTCTAATAAATATACAATACTCTTATACAAGTCGCAACGAATGATCACCAAGAATTTCTGCAGGACCAACGCGCACTTATGTTCCATTCCTATGAAATCTGAATCGCTCGCGGGATATGCAGGATTGCAAGAAAGAAGAGGGTGCAGGGAATCGCAGGGTAAGACACTAGGCCTTCTTCAATGGCGTCACAGACGTTGTCATGAATTAGGCCGTGATTACTCTTTGATTAAGCTTTGCTTACCTTCCATAAGTTACGTTCATGCCAGGCGTCATCTTTTTGGTTTTGCCGCCGAGACGAAGTTACTCACCTAATGATGGGTCTCCATGCCAGACGTTTGTTTTGGTTTTGGTCATGCGCGACGATTGATTTGGTTTCTTTCATGCCCGACGTTTGATTTGGTTTCTTTCATGTCCGACATTTGTTTTGGTTTTGCTTGTACGTTTGATTTGGTTTCGTTCATGCCCGACACTTGTTTTGGTTTCGTTTTGGAGGAAGAAAGAATGGAGGAATGGGCTTCTTGTTTGGGAACAAACGAGTGTGAAGCAAGATGCATGTAGGTTGTAGGAATGGAGGCCGTAGAGAGCACTGACAGCTTTGAGCCAAAAGCAACCAAAACCTTAAGGCAAGACAGTATGACTTATAGTTGCTCATGCAAATAGAAAAGCAGATACAATTGCACTCACAGAGGAGCCTAAGAACTTTGTCAACGTTAAAAACCCTCAGCTAGTGATGCCTTCTTTCAAATCGTTTACATTTGCGTCAATTGTGATGTTATTGACGGGGGAGCTCACAAGACTGCTAGTACCTGTCTCTTAAGATCAACTTTGCCTTAATGAATCGCACTGCATGAAAGTCAAAGGAATCCAGCCAACACGAGTTGTTAGGTTAGATAACAACAAAAGGCATTGCACTGAAGGAAGAGCTAATTCAAGAATTTGTTACAAGGGATTGTCTAGATTGAAAGATGCTTAAACCTAGAAAATAGATAGACAAGGATTAAAGCTTCAAACTACATGGTTTGCTCGGTTTTGTCGCACGGTGTAATGACTCAGATTGGTTTTTCTCCCTCGCTTTTTGGTAATTCTCATAAAATTTAATGCACCAAAATATGAATTTGTGGTTAATTTGTTGCATTGGTTAGATTAGTGGGAGGTAAGAATAAATCATTAGGGAAGGATATTTTTCTAGTAACAAAGAAACATGGGTTTCATTCCAAGAGTGAACAAAGTTAAAAAAGCTAAGCATTTACATATGCATGGAATCTAGACTAATCCATGCAAGGAGTCCTTGGAAACACCCCACCTGTGTGGAAGGTTGCATTGATTATCTCAATTACTCTAGTGGAAAGAGAGAACTTGATTGCAGTTATTGTAGGTTTTGTCTTTAATACAAACAATGAATTGGAAATTGAACATACAAACTATCTCATGGATGATGTGAAATTAGTGTTAGTGGCTCAGAAAGTTATATGCATATTTAACCTTCTAGCATTGAGAAAACATATGGACTTTTGAATAAGTTATTATTTTTTTCTACTGAAATGGGGGATTTATAAATCTTTTATTGTTTTTTATTGCTCGCTTTTTTTGGCTTGCTCGCTTTCTGTCGCTCGCCTTTTGGTAATCCTCGGTTATGTACCACATTTGAGTTTCTCTGATTTTGCCTTCTTGCTACAAAGAGGCTATGATGCGCGAGGATCAACGCAAGTGGGAGTATGCTATGCAATCAGAGATGAGTTCACTTATGAAGAATAAGACTTGGGACTTGGTTTCTTTGCCACATGGAAAGAAAGCATTGCCATGTAAATGGGTCTACAAAATGAAGGTCACAGGTGATGATGTGCCTAGGTACAAGGCCCGTTTGGTCGCTAAAGGGTTCAAGCAAGAGAAGGGTGTGGACTTTGATGAGATATTCTCTCCGGTTGTGAAGATGACCACACTTAGATGCATGCTTGGACTAGTGGCATCAGAGGATATGGAGCTTATGCAGATGGATGTCAAGACAGCTTTCTTGCATGGGGATTTGCATGAGGAAATTTACATGGTGCAGCCGGAAGGCTTTGAAGAAAAGGGCAAAGAGCATTTAGTTTGCAAGCTGAAGAAGAGTCTCTATGGTCTTAAGCAAGCGCCTAGAGAATGGTATCTGAAGTTTGATGCTTTTGTTCGGTCCCAGGGTTTTAGAAGGAGTGAAATTGATCACTGCCTCTACACTAAAAGGGCTAAGGATAATAGCCTAATAATCTTGGCACTATATGTGGATGATATGCTATTGGCTAGCAAGAATACTTATGAGCTAGATGCATTAAAGGCCAAGTTGCATAAGGCCTTTGATATGAAGGATTTGGGACTTGCAGGTCATATTCTTGGTATGCGCATCACACATGATCGGAGTAGGAAACTCCTTTGGCTTTCACAAAAAGAGTATGTTACAAAAGTATTGCAGCATTTCAATATGGAGGGGGGGAAGGCAGTGAGTACTCCATTGCCTCCATATGTGAAACTGAGTCATACAGATAGTCCCAAATCAGATGAGGAAAGGGCCATGATGGCCAAGGTTCCTTATGCATCAGCGGTTGGGAGTCTTATGTATGCTATGATAGCTACTAGACCAAACATTGCATTTGCAGTGGGAGTTGTTAGCCGGTATATGGCTAATCCAGAGGAATTGGGAGGCACTTAAGTGCATCATGAGGTACATGAAGGGTACCAAGGAGATGTGCATCTGCTTTGGTAGAGGAGACATGCGTGTACTTGGGTACACAGATTCAGACTATGCAGGGCATGTGGATAGTAGGAGATCCACTTCTGGTTATGTGTTCACCTTTGCAGGTGATGCAGTGTCGTCACGCACAGAAGTGTGTTGCTTTGTCTACCATAGAGGCTGAGTATGTTGCAGCCACAGAGGGTTGCAAGGAGGCTATATGGCTTGATCGGCTAGTGGGAGATTTGGGGATTCATACAGGTGTACCGACATTGCATAGTGATTCCATGAGTGCTATTCAGCTAGCACGGAATCCGGTCTTTCATGCAAAGACCAAACACATTGAGGTCAAGTACCATTTCATCAGGGAGGTACTTGAGGACAAGCGCATAGAGCTTGTCAAGGTTCATACAGATGACAACCGTGCAGATATGCTGACGAAGAGTCTACCTAGTCAGCGGTTTGAGTATTGTCGTGTATTGATGGGCATTGGATAGTATGCTCACTGGTTGTTCTCCCTGAACGGCATATTATCCTTTAAGTGGGAGGTTGTGGGGGTTAAAGGTCACTGTGCCTTTACCCCGGTTATGTACAATACTCAAACACATATATAAATGAATGAAAAAGAAGATTAGGGTGGTTCTGCACCCACCAAAACTTGTGTGGCTCTCTGTCTCTCTCTCTCCCTCTTCCGTTCTTGCTTCCGTTGAGAGCACTCTCATAATACTTAGCATATTGATCTCTCCTATTGATCTCTCCTTGGCATAATACTTAGGCTCAAGCAAATTTTCCAACTTCATGGCCTCATCCAAGACTTTGGTCTTGATGTGTTACATGTGACGTAATTTCTGTTGCAAACCACATACGAACTTAACCATTCTCTTGTGTCATCAACATCCTAACATAATCACACATATTGGTCTATAGTAGAATGAGAAAATAAGGTTTTAAGAATTTTTGCTTGAACACATCTCAATGTAGAAATTGGGGCCTTCAGCCATCGTTGACCCCATGGAGTTGATGCCTCCACCAAGTATGAGTGTATTGCTCCAAATGTGGGATTGCAAAGTGAATTTTTGCAGCATTATCTCTAGGGATTAGCTTGAAATAATCTTCCAACTTCCTCAACCAATATTCCAGCTCATTGGTGAGTTGGTCTTCCATTCAAATTCTTTCTAGTGATCTTATCCTTATCATTGTTGCCCAAACCCATCTCTTTACCTAGATCATTTTCGATGCCACTAGAAATAGACTTGAAAAACTGAGCAAAGGGCATTGCAAACCTCACATCAGGGTCTGATTGATTAAATGCCATAAGCTCATGTGAAAATCTCTCTTCCTTTTAAACGATGCTTGATAGAGTTTGAAGGATATACCAACATCATGCTTGATTGTCCTTGGAATTTCTCCACCATCAAATTTACAATTCAAAGTTGGAGGCACATTTAGAAAGGGGAGATATGTGTCTAGAAGGGTATTGCAAACAACTTAGAACTATCTCCCTTGAAAAGATGATCTGAGAATGGAAGTTTTGTGATGTCTTAAATTACAATTTGCAACTTTTGGTGACTTTTGTGCATGTGGTGCTTGCAATTTGTCCTACAAAAAATTTGTCCCACAGTGGTTTGCATGTCTGCTTTGGAAATTTTCACATTATCGATTTGTGCTACCATCCGATTAATAAAGTCATAGGACTTAATGAACAAAAAATTCATATTTGGTAGTCAAATGTGTAGGTATACCTTACATTATAGATATACTCCAATAGCCAGTTGTGTGCATTGTACTTAACCATAGTGGGCAATACCATAACAAAACACCTAAAAAGCACTACAAAAGTTTATATGGCTTGTAATGCTTGTACATATGCATAATGGACAACACCTTACTGAAAAACTTAAAAAATACCGCAAAATCTTAGATGGTGTGTAATGCTCTAAGTCAAGAATGTTATGAAAGATGGGGAAGCATTTCTTAAATGCCCAACAAAGTACACAATTATTTTCATTTACAGATATCCTACTTCATAAACCCACAAACTAAGAGAGAATCGTGATTTTATCCTTAATGTAAAGTCAATTTTAAAACTTTGACAGCAATTCCACAATCATATAACACAATCTAGCTAAGAAAAATGTGCCAAAGGAGAAGCCGTGCTTTTATGGGCCACTTGCGCTCCTTTGGATCTATGCTAACCCCGCAAGCTGTTAATTCCTTTAACACATGGCATTCATGGTAGACTGTGCGAATCCACTCTGATAACTACGCCTGCTAGAAGTCATATTAGTGTGGTGCAAAGTGCATAACAATCGTTCTGGGCTAAGCTAGGCAGAGAACCTGTGCAAGTAGACATCCATTGAATCCATAGACCACAATTTGATCCATTCCAAATAAGAAAGTACGTTCATTTTATTTGGAGCCAAATAAGAAAGTACGTTCGTTTGATGATTGCATCAGGATCAACACTCTTTGGTTTTGATACCCCCACCGCTCGGGGGGTGCACTACTAAAAAACCCTAGGTATCACATGCATTCAAGGGGTATTTTAAAAACCCCTCAACTAAATTTTAAAACCCCTCCTATTATTGTAACCCTGCTATTTTTTTTTCAAAAGTTAAATTAAAATACCCTTGCTTTTGAATGCACATGATACATTAAATTTTTCTAAGGTGAACCCTCGAGCCCCACTACAACCAACAAAATAGTGGTTGTACTGTCTCCACTTGTAGGCTCATCTTGTAGGCCCGACCTTTGGGCTTCTTCTTCTTCATCATTGCTCAATGACGCAGTTGTTGTGGGCTCGAAGAAACGCCACCAGTATCGCTCGGTTCTACACCAATAGAAATCCACACACCTTCTCATTGAGCACGTTGTCATCGTCGCTGGCATCGCTCCCTCATGCACATCTTTTTCACATCCACCAGCCACCACTGCATTTGGTTCCTCTATGCTAGATCCACCTATGCTGGAACTGCCCACTCCTCACATATAGAAGCTGCTCTCGAATGACCATTCCGAGTGGCAAATTGAGATCTTGCCTCTCCTGGAGTGATGCTGGGCGCTCGAACTCCTATGGCTAGAGAAAGGGTGCATCTAGAAGTGCAAAAAAAGGTGTGTGCCGCTCCACGTAGTGCACTTCCATAAAATGATCAGTCGCCTTCCACCACAGAGGTCGAGGTGGAAGGGTCAGTGAGAAGGAGTATGCGGTGCACTCTAGCCAGAAGCACAGTCGGTGCATTTTCTCCTTAAGGTGATTGACTTGGGCTGTATGTGCTCTAAGTGCATGGGCTCCTGACTCCGCAAGGGCATTGTAGCGAGCTTCCCATGACTCTATGTATTCCTCCACTACCACCTTGCCTTTGTCCGAAGTGCAGCTTTCGCTCGCTGTGGTTCCCTACTGTGATCCGGTGACAGTAGGTGTTGGACCTGTGCCAGTTGTCTATGCAAAATTGGTGGCACCCGCACCTGCACTGGAGAACCCGCCTGCTCAGCCACTTGAGGAGGGGGTCTGGGCCCTGAGGATGGGGTCTCAGCACGATGCTTCGGCATGTCTCCGAGACCACCGCACATTACTCTCGTTGGATCTCATCCTGGAGCATGACCAGCAAGTCATATAGCTGCTCCATGTTGACGGACATCGTCCCAAGAATTGTGGCTAGAAAGTACACTAGTGCATCCTATGCAACTCCGCAAACATGCTACGGAGGCTCTCTTCATGTGATGTGTGGACCTGGTCTGCAGACTCCTCCGCCGTCCGAACCTGCTCATCTAGTGTAAGGCATCGGTGCTGAGCTTAGGCCACGTAGTTCTAGAGTGCTGCATTCTACGTCCGCAAGTCCTGGTTTTCTTTTCGCAACTCCTATAGTTGTGCTCCTTCCACCTGCTAAGTTGTCCATTATTGTGACAACTCAATTAGATAGCACCCACATGCCTCCAACTGGGCAAGCGGTGATGCTAGTTGTGAGGTCCATGGAGAGGTCATCCATGGCTAGCCATCCGCAGTGACGAATAGAGCTCGTTGCAATGGAAGAGAGCACGCCACCTATGTTGATACGACAGTCGTCCCTTCTGCTAGCATAGAGACCACACTAGTCTACGGCATTGAGATGTTCAAGATCTGCTCATGCCACCACTGGGATGAGCCAAATGTGGCGGCGCTTTGCTAGTGTGTGCTCACTAGACTACTTATCGAAAGGGGGTTGGTCACCTTGCTCAACATTGTTGTCCCTGCCACACTGGTTGCTGCTGTGCAGAACTGGGCTGGGTATCCTCAATGCTTGCTAGTGCCGTCACATAATGACAACTGATGAGACTGCTGTTGCTACATCATGATTCCACCGAAAGTCATCAAAGAGGAGATTGGTGGTGGCAAGGGTACCGTTAACACTGCTGCAGACACCAATGGGGAGGAGGTTGATGGAGGCAAGGGGGGCATTGGAGCTGTTGAGGTCACCATAACCTGTGTGCGAGCTTGCGACGAACCGCCACCTTTCAGATTGCGCTTCCTCTTCCTCTATTGCTTGATGCGAGAGATTCTCAAGCCATCTGGCACTAGTGACCTGATGATAGCACCGAGGTACAAGGGCACTTCGGTGTTGCCAGTGATCAGGAAAAGCAAGTTAGGCACCTGGCGTAACTTTGTCGTAATGGCTTTGCCCCTTGTTGTTGCTCTCACCACTCTAGCTGCCTCTACTTTGAGTCGTTCCTTGAACACCACTAGGTGTGTCTCTGCTAACAGCAATATGCCACGGGTGCGAATGGAAATAGTATACGACTTGGCTTGCACAAAGACAGACTTGATTACCCACCTGTAGCCGTCCCTGAGATGCATGTCGGCATGGTTTCTCAGTCGATACTCTCCTCATACTGCTGGCCCAAACTGTGCCTCCAAGGATGATGCATCAGGATTTGGGAAGTCTTGTATCTCTCCAGCCATCGGCAAGAAGAGTTGCTCGTACATCAATCCCAATGTTAAGTCTTCGACTGATCTAGCGTGTTCACCTGATCGCCTTGTGCCAGTTGCTTGCATAGTTGCACTGTCTCAGTGTGTACCACGATTTGAGCTTAGGGATTTAGCATTAGAGTCAGAATAGAAACTGGGAAGAAGCTTTGCTACTCACACCTCCCAAGTAAAGAAAATGTACTCTATTCTTCCAGAAGGAAGGCGCAAGTGGTAAAGTTGGTAGTTATGATGGCAAGTCTAATTGGAAACCTATTAAGTCACGTGTAAATTGAAGAACTAATGTACTAGACGGTCTCTCTCCACAGACGGAGACTTACATGTGGATCGAGATGTTCAGCGGACTCCACAAGATGGTGGTGGTGGCATACTGGGACATGTTGGCACCTGATTCAAGTCAGAACGGTCAAAAGAGAATGCGCAGGAGCCCTGTTCGTCACAACCGCAATCTGAGTGTGGACGATGCGGTGCAGCCCCACAGGATCGACGTGTGTTAAGTGAGGCATCTTCATTGATAGCGGGCGGCATTTTATTGGTGGTTCATGGTTTATTCTTCACTTCGCAAGTGACAACATCAACTAGGGGACCACTTCATAGCGGGCTGCAGGCACTGATTGTCCAGGTCATTCTGACCAATCTAGTTGCAATGGCGGCTGCTAATGTGAAGTATACAAAATTCCAAGGGAAGACTCATGATGATCTGGATGCCCACATTCAACAATTTGATAAAATTTACACTCTCTACATGCCTGGTGTGGTGGATCTAATGCAGAAGGGGGACGTCTTTGAGTCCACATTGGAGGCTAAAGCAATGAAATCAAGGTCACTTTTCTATGGCAGTTTTGTAAGGAAAAAATGATTCCACAGATGCTGGAGGGATGAGGATCTTGAGACAAGGTGATCAAGATGTGGAAGACTACACAGCTCAGTGCCTCCAACTTTTGCAAAGGGTTCCAGTGACTCAATGACCGGTAGTAGAGGTGTTGAGAATTATTTTATCAGCGGTCTTGCCAAGGATGTGTGGACTGTAGTGGCAACAATGGACAAGGCTACTTTACCCTTGAATGATCTAATCAATCAAGCAATCTGGGCGGGTGAAGCCCTGCAAGGGGGAATGGCGAAGCACAGACAATCATCCAAGAGTAAGGGCAAATCCAAAAGGCAATCTTCAAGGAAAAAAGAAGGGATAGTGATGAAGAGTGGAACGAGGATAATTTGGCAAAAAGTTCATCGAAAGAAAGCAGTGAATCGGAGGCAGAGGAGGTTAAGAAGCTAAAAAGTTCTCGAAAGGAGGGAAGGGGAACTCCGTAGCATCCACAAGTCACTCAATGGGGCATCTGAATGTAGATCTTTGGTGTGTACATTGCAAGAATCCGTGACATTTTGAAATGGAGTGTGCGATCCAGCAATGGTATGCAATTTGTCGAACTAACACACACATAATAGAGCAATGCAGCTACAACGAACGCCATGTGCATTGGGACAACCTCAATGGCCACAACCACTAGCTATGAAGCCTGTAGTGGCATATGCATAGCAAGTTTGTACCGTGGAAGTTCAGGAACAACCTCTAGCCCGAGGGGGTAGTGGAGGGGTGCGCAATCATGGACGAAGTGGTCCGTGATCGAAGACGTGCTTCTTCTGCCTAGGTGAATGTCACTGGTGGAACGAGTCTCGTGAGGCTCAAGAATGGGATCGCAAAAAGCAAGAACATTAGAAGATGGTGGGGAAGATGCCCAACACATCTATGGTACAAATCATGGAGGACGACCCAGTCTTGGCACCAGAGGTGAATGTGGTAACTCAATTAGGCAGAGTGATGCAGACCAAAGTCGGGAAGAAACCCACGTTACTTCAGTGGCCTGTGCAAGAGGGGGTGCATCAGCAGGTGCTTGAGTGGGTCTAGGAAGTGGTCCCAATGGAAGATAAGCTGACAGCTACTCCAAGAGCAGTCCACAAAGTCCAGTTTGAAGAAGTGTCACATCGGGCGGTCATGCAAGAAGCAGGCCACTTAGGAGGTCGTACCAAGAGTTCCAAGGCAATTCTAGAACCAAGTTCCAGAGGAATGACGAAGGCAGACAACAGCTGGAATGGGTTATGGCCTAGATGAACAAAGATGGTGTGGAAGACATTTTGGAGGCACCCATTTAGATTTCGTTGGGACGGTTGCTACAGTTGGTGCTGCAATTTCATAAGAGACTCCTATAGACGTTTATCGGAGTGTCACCGGTACTCGAGATGGATGTATTTCATATCGCATCAGTGCCAGTTGCAACCGTACCTGTCACCGACATGCGATACCAGTAATCTCCACGAGCATCAATGGGCAAAGCTTTTCACAGGTGCTAGTCGATGGTGGATCTAGGGTTAACATCATCACCCTGTGGACATGCAAAGAATTGGGCTGGAATGATTGGGATATGGTGCCACTTTTGGTTTGAATGGCTGATCAGCAGAGAGTACGTCCTTTGGGCATGCTACGAGACCTGTGCATGGAGGTTGCTGGAATCGACTTCATACTTTTCCTTCATCATGCTTAGCATGGAGGCACCGCGGCCGGAGGACAGTTTCCTTTTGGGATGACCCTAGTTACAGCAGGAAAAGGTGAAGCAGAATCGGGCCCTCAATACGCTGTCGGTGTGATAGGGTAGACACAAGGTCCGCATGCCAATGGGGGTGGTCAGTGTGCTCGAGGGGGCAGTGTGACCAATCATGGCCAAAATAGTGAACATGCTCTGTGGCCTCGAGGATGATGACGAAGAGGAGTTTCTTCACAACCGCTTGGATGTGGTGCCACTGTTTACAATCGATGTCATGGAAATTTCAACACAATACCGCTGGCCAGAACTAGGGATGGGTCTAATGTCACCGCAACCGCAGCTGCAACCTATGGAGGACTTCTTGTCTCCGGATATGAATATGAAAGCTGTCTTGGAACAGGAGCAGGAATTTGAGGAGCGAATAACGTGGTAATGTGCGTTCAGGAAGATGCCCTGGAGACAGTGTTCCTAGGTGCGGATGGGATCTCCAAGACTGTGAAGGTCGACACACTTCTAGAAGAGGAACTAAGGAAGAAATTGGTGTCATTGTTGACCGAGTTTGCGGATGTGTTTGCATGGGACTATTTTGATATGTGAGGGCTCGACCCAAAATTTTACCAGCACCGGGTGAACCTAAAGAAGGATGCAATGCCCACCAAAATGCATCGTTACTGCATGAATCGGCATGTGGCTAAGCAATTCAAGACGGAACCAGAGAGGCTACTGTAGGTGGGATTCATTGCACCAATCGAGGATTCGGGGTGGATTTCTCCGATTGTGATTGTGCCCAATAAAAATAAGAAGCTAGGGATTTGTGTGGATTACCCCGCAAACTAAATGCGGCTACAATGCCAAACCCATTTCCACTCCCATATGAAGTGGCAGGGCACGAGCTCTTCTCATTTTTTAACAGGTACAGTGGATACAATCAAACTTAGATGGCGTCGGAGGACCAGCCAAAGACCACTTTCATTATGGCCTGGGGGGTTTATGTGTGCACAATCATGTGGTTCGGATTGTGGAATGCACCATCGATGTTCCAATGCACTATGTAGGAGATCTTTAGAGAATATTTAACAAACTTCATGAGAATCTTCCTAGATGACCTCAGCGTGTTCAAAACCAAAGCCAATCACTTTGATCACTTGTGGCTATGCTTTCAATGCTACAGAGAAGTGTCGTTCAGATTGAATCCAGTGAAGTGTGCATTTGTGGTCCGGAGTGGCCGCCTCTGCTGGGGCATGTGATGAGCACTAAAGGAATAGCAGTGGACCCGGATAAAGTGGTAGCAATAATGCAGGCGCTAGCACTAGCTAACCCGCAAAAAGACATGCACTTTTCGTTCGTAGTAAAGACTCTATCTGGTTCTCTATCAAAACCATAGTAACCAACCCTTGAGATGAAGCTCCTAAGGAGGTCTACTCTGTGATGGAAAGGGAGGGTAAAGAACCTACTTCCCTTAGAACCGAAACTACAAAGCTAGCTCCCCCCCAAGAGCCCTTCCACTATCATCATGTTATCCTCTTTTGCTCCTACTTCTCTAGGTTTCTCTATGGAAAGGCATTCTAGATTGGTCTCTTCTTCCCCTCAAGGGGATTTTCCAGCTCAAACCTGCAAAGTCCTCTTCCCCCCGTAAGCCCCCAATTTACCTTTTGTCACCCGGCCTCGGTGTACCCATTTCTTCTCCCATAATTCTTGAAGGAAAGATCTCTCAAGTTATGTACAAGAGACCAGGCCACCATAGGATGTTCCCAATGGAATCAAGTCCTTCTCTAGCCCTTAAGAAGCCGTTGGATGGTAAGGGTCTCGAACCCGCCAATTTCAACCCCCCCACCATCAGTCCTAGCTCAAGAATCCCATCCTAGTGGAACGTTGATTCACTATTCAATTTGCATTGAGGAAAGATTAGATGGAACAGGTCAATGAATATTCAACTACTTTTGTTAATCCTCTGATTGTCAGTGGTTTACCAACCATGTCTACGTATCAAAGAGGAATAACATTGACAAAAGTCTTGTCTTTGAGAGCCAATTCTTTGTTTTCTATAGCAATGTTGTTACGCAAGGTCACTACCAGTTTAATTTTGTGTGATCAAGACCTGATGTATCTCCCATATTTGCTATATGACAGGGTAGAGAAAGTTTTTATAAATATTTTAAATAATATGAGACACCAACTTTAAGAGAGAGAGAACTATATACACTAAGTTGTATTCCAAATAAATTGAGGATATATACATGGACCCCTTAGGGTAGGTTTAGAGTTTGTTCCATGAACCCTCTCTAGATGGTGCAATGTAAACCATACTCAACACCCCTCTACATAAGCAAAGGATGCTTAACAAAACACAATCCTTTTTATTTCTTAAATGTTTCATGATGGCAACAAAAGTAAAGACAAAAAAAGATGCACAAGAGTGCAACGAAAAGCATGTACAAAGTCAAACAACTTAGCCTTCACTTCCCCCTCTTGAGCTTCAATGGGAAAATACACTGTGATCTTCGTCGTCCATAAGAGTCACATGATCTCCTTTGCTAGGGCTTTGTTCCAAACCTGCTCCCAAGGTAGCTTGGCAAACTTCAGAAGCTTGTTGCTCCTAAGAATTCCTCTGACAATGTTGTTGCCAAAGAGGCGAGATGCAAAAAGGTGCTCTATGCCTTTTTTGTCAATCATTCCCCTAAATTTCTCCATGGCCACTAGCACAGTATAGGATGCAATAGATGGAACTGGAAATGGAGTGATGAGAGACCAATTGAAAATGAAGATGAAGAGGGAAAGTAGATAGTAAGGGAGAGTAAGAGCAAGTGACGAAGACGATGGAAATCCAGAGTTAAGTGTAGACAACAATCAGCTAAAAATGGACGCCTTGTCACTTGAATGGTTGGATGATTCAGTAGAACACCCCCTTCTTGGATATGATTAGTCAAAATTAATGCCATAATAATGTTCAAACTACCATGGGATTGCATGCAACACATCCCTTCTACCGTCACTAAATAGCTGATTGGCATGCGTACCGGCACACAATCAACCATGGCATTCTCAACCGAGTGATCTGTATCCAAGCCTTGTGTGACCAAGGAACTTGCTACTTCGTAAGGCTTTACTTTTCTCCATTTATTTAACTCGGGGAACACATTCCCTTGCAAATCCTCATGTTGTACCATCACATTGGGAAATAATTCAATCAACTTGTATGGCCCATTCCATCCAAGTTTGAAATTTGTTTTAAGGGGTCCTAGCTTGGCATTATACAGTAATACAAGCATACCTTTTTCCAAGTGTTTAGGTACAATATGCCTATCATGCCATGGTTTCCTTTTGCATGGAATCACCTGCTGGGATCAGGATACTTGAAGACGTAGTTCATCTAGGTGGCATAGATGATGCAATCGTCCCTTGATTGCTTCACTTTCATCTAGGTGATGTTCAGTGGCCACTCAAAGAGTGGGAACAATAAATTACAAGGGTACTATAGCTTCCAATCCAAAATTCATACAAAATGGTGTTCGATTAGTAGTGACCTTATAGGAAATATGGGAAGGCCAAAGCGCAGCATGAAGTTTAGCATCCTAATCAATCTTATGAGACTACACTGTCTTAGTCAAGATTAACTTGATTGTTTTATTGGGGTTGATTCGGATTCACCATTACCATGAGCATAATAAGTGGTTGAAACTGTATGCATAATCTTGAATTCATCCTTCAGCAACAATTGCATAACTTCATGCTAAAAATGTGAACCTTGATCACCAACAAGATGTATGGGGCATCCATATCTACAAATGGTATAATCAAAGAAAAACTTGGCAATACTTCGAGCCGGGTTATCACGAGTGCCTTAACTTCATTCCATTTAGTAGTATAATCAATTGCCACTATGATATACTTATTTTGTGTGAACCTAGCAGGTTTAAAAGGACCAACAAAATCCAATCCCCATCTCTAGAATGCTTCCCAAGAACGAGTTGGCTATAATGGTATAGACTGGTTTGGCATAGATGTCCAATACGTTGGCACACATCACACTACATACACTTAATCTGAGTGTCCTTAAAAAAGGTTAACCACCATAAACCTACCTGCAAGACCTTTCGGGTGGTCACACTTAATCTTAGCATCCTTAAACAATGTTTTCCACCATAAATCTACCTACATGACCTTTTGGGTGGTCAATTCTCCCTGAAAATGTCCACCAGATGGACTGAGTGAGCTTATTGCAAAACTAGAGCTCACTCATGTGGCAAAACCCATGGACAAAGAACACCATCTACACACTGATGGTAGAGATGTCCACCAATTATTTTTCTCAAGAAATAGTTTGTTATGTGTCTACTTGAAGGTACTCTCCTAGTCTTGCTACTCAGAGGTGGCCTTGTTAGTGCCTCTAGGTTGTTTCTCATCCTATTGCTTCATGGTAGTCTTTTCTTTGCCACTAGGCTATTCAGAGGCTACCTCTCTTCATCTTGATCTTTGCATCCTTCCCTACATCCTCCTATAAGGCCCTTGCTTGGTTGCAGTTAGTTGAGAGGTACTCGTGGGTTGAGATGTTGGTGATTCATTGGACATATCGTCATCTTGGGCTTTTCCAAAACTTGTATCAAGAGAGAAAGGGATGATTGTTGGCTTGCTTTCTATGGGCTGAGGCACTAGATTTATTGAGGGGAAAGATTTACTGAGGCACTAGATTTACTGAGGAAGGGCAAGATAACAAGTTTGGGGGAGCTAGCCAGGCTACCTGGTCAAAACACAATCTATACTTCATCATGCACAAGTGCGGTCTAGGCTTACAATGAGCTTGGACCTTGTGCATTGCTTGTAGTTGGGACTCAAAGATTTTTGTAAAAATACCAAACTAGTACACTTCCTGATTGATAAGCTTCTACTTTCCTTATTCCATAAGAGTCTTGGGCACATTGCATGCACTTTTCTTAAGAACTATATACTCAAATAAAAACAAAAAATAAGCAAACACCTTCATGCACCATTTTGTTGATCAACTAACCTTGTGCAGTCGAGTAGCCACCCTCTTGGAAGTAACATTAAAAATCTCATTGTTGGGCATGGGAAGTAGGAATACCTCATGCAACAACTTCTTTGTGACTTGAACATATTGCCTGTTGATGAAGAGACAAGGATCATGAGGAGAGTATGAAACCAAGACTTCCTCAATGGTATATGAAACTTGCATAAGGCCAATAAGGTCTTCCTTATCCTCCTCTTCATCATTATCTTATCAGTAGTATCAGCTTCTACCCCATGCTCCTCCTCATTTGTTTGTATTACAATGATCATTCTAATGACAAGGAACCTCTTATGTCATTTTTGGATATTTCTTCTCATATGTCACATCTCCTAAGTTCGCTAAAATTTTATGATTGCAATAAATATATAAATCTTTTCAGCTCAGTCTTCTAGGAGTTTTCTCTTCAAAGTACTGTCAATGTACTCGTAGTGGCTCCAATTCCTTTTAGGACTTGAGCTGGAGCATGGTTCTACCACAATGATCATGGCAAGTGGACATAGGAGGTCACACGTAACACCATTTGTCATCCACCGTTTCCATGCAGGTGCATTTTTGGCTAGTGATTGCAAAGTAGCACATGCAAACTCCTTGCATCGTTACTTAGCTACCTAGTTACAACACCTTGTAAACATAGCATCCTCTAGATAATATGCTCAAGAGGTCTTATGGAGACCATTCATGACTCTAGGATGGGTTTCATGTTCCACCACAATGGGTCAAGGAGGTACCCAACACTTATGCAATGAACTATGAGCTTTCTCCCATTGGTTTCTAAAGAAACTCCATGGCTCCCATTGAAGTCTGTCTTGACATTTTGCTGATTTGGATGCATCAATGGATTTCTAGCAATGTTCCTACTCTATGCTCCAAAAGTGCATACATGATAGTCAATGTTATCCTCATGGCATCCTCAAAATACTTCCATAATCTTGGTGACAATATCTTTTCTTTCATATCATTGTATTCATCTCTAACTACTCTCTTCCTTAGCTTAGATTCCCACTTTGAAAAATGTCACAATAGAAGGTCTCAATTAAAAAAGATTTATTTTTAAATAATGATTGCAATATGTTAAAGTGCATGCCAAATCTTGTTCTTATAGGCAATTATAACATTGCAGACCCAACTCGTGAACTGAATATTTATTGGATCCATTGATGAGATTTAAAGAAATTTACAATTTCTTGAGGATCATGTATAATCTCCTTGAACCACGCCACATGCTTGTATCAATCTTTCAACACCAAGTTCAGCATGCTGATGCATATAACCGAGAAAACTCACTTTGTAGTAGTCTACCAGCCTAGTTAAAACTCTTTGCATTGACCATGCTGAAAATTTTGTTGTTTTAAATTGCAGAAACACATGATAAAAATTTACTTAACAAGGGATATGTTTCTAGAGATAGTCCTAAAAGGCCAAGTTGATTGCTCATAAATATGTTATCATTCATTAAATCGTCTACATGGTTCACTGAATTGATCATATGGTAATGCAAAATCTAATCATGAAAATCACCACAGGATTGAGCATCATGGGAGAAATACAAAAGTCGCTACTATACAAAAGTGCAGAAATCACAAGAACATGAGATCTGCATAAGACCTAGCTTCTTGAAACTGCAGAATCAGCGTTCACACCAACACCTTTTAGGCAGGAGATTTGCTGTCTTTGTAAAGACAGCTTGCTATGACACAAATCATGATCCCGCCAATTTCATCATCTTCCTCAGAATACACCTCACCTATCTTTGCATCATTGTAGAAGGATGATTTCCAATAGGGACATTGGCTACTGAAGACGCACTAGCCTCACCAATAGTCCCTCCAAGCACACTTTCCTCCATTGAAGGCATGCAGACAGCTTGCATCTTTGACAGGAATAGTTTGCTTCTCTATCTTTGCAGTAGTCCTTAGAAACCTGGAGATTACTTATGGGGGTCCCCCGGATTAGGAGGCACACACTTGCCAGCTTCACTGGATATGTCTCTTGACACCCAATGCAAACGTGGGCATACCTGTCCTCCCTCACTGATGGGAAATACCTAGCTTTGTATAAACATTTTTCTTTTCGAAATGTCTTGCAGAAAGAAATGCACAATACTGCCAATGTCAGTCCACCAAATTCCCTGGCTCCTTCCATGCTTGTTCTTTTAATCTCATTGCATCAACCTTCAAATCCTTTTGCATGCGAGCATCGGCATAGATGTTTGACATCAAAACATAAGCTGCAGCATCTTTTTCATCCAATTGCATTGCATATTCAAAGGCTACTCTTCCAAGCTCCATGTTGGCCCACTTTTGACAAGCACCCAACACCGTATGCCACACCACAATATTAGTAAGGGAAGGTATCTTCCTCACCATTGCTACTGCCTCATCTAATTGGCCTGCACGGCCAAGGAGATCAACCATGCCAATGTAGTGCTCAACAGTTGGAGTGATGCCATAGTGTTTGCTCATGGCATCGAAGTATTCCTGGCCTTTATCCATGAGACCCCTGTGACTGCAAACAGTAAGCACAATAGAGAATGTGACCCCATCTGGCTTCACCCTTTCTCCTCTCATTTTCTCAAGCATATGGAAAACAATTTCACTTTCTCCTAGCTGGGCATATCCCGCCATTAGTGCATTCCACGAGAGAGCATCTCCAATAGGCAGCTTGTTAAACGCTTCTTGTGCTTCTGCAAGAGCACCACTTTGGGCATACAGATCCACCAAGATGCTGCCAACAGAAAGACTTCTTTCTAGCCCCCTTCTTGCAATCTCGGCATGTATCTCTCGGCCCTTGTCTATGGCTCCTATGCTGCCACAAGCTTTCAAGCTGCAAATAAATGTGATAGCATTTGGAGAGAGACCCCTCAGTTGCATCTGTTCGAGACAATTCAGTGCATCTTCACCAAGCCCATGCTTGGCATATCCTGCCATCAGCGCAGTCCAGGAGACTACATCTCGAACCGGCAGCTTGTCAAATGCTTCCTGGGCTTCCGCAAGCAAGCCACATGTGGCATACATATCCACCACTGTGGTGCCAACAAAAAGATCCCTTTCCAGCCCCTTTATGGCTAACAAGGAGTGCATTTCTCGGCCCTTGTCTACAGCTCCTATGCTGCCACAAGCTTTCAAGCCGCAAGCTAATGTGACGGCATCTGGAGAGAGACCCTCCAGTTTCATCTTCTCAAGACAGTTCAACGCCTCCTCACCCAGCCCATGCTCAGCATATCCTGCCATTAGTGCAGTCCATGATACCTTGTTTCGAACTGGCAGCTTGTCAAACGCTTCCCATGCTTCTGCAAGCAAACCACATTTGGCATACATATCCACCAAGGTACTGCCAACAAAAAGATCCCTTTCCAGCCCCTTTCTGGCAATCTCGGCATATATTTCTCGACCCTTGTCTATGGCTCCTATACTGCCACAAGCTTTCAAACTGCAACTAAATGTGACAGCATTTGGAGATAGACCCTGAAGTTGCATCTGTTCAAGACAGCTGAGCGCATCCTCACCAAGCCCATGCTCAGCATATCCTGACATTAGTGTAGTCCATGAGACCTCGTTTCGAACTGGCAACTTGTCAAACACTTCCTGTGCTTCTGCAAGCAAGTGACATTTGGCATACATACCCACCAAAGTACTGCCAACAAAAAGCTGTCTTTCCATCCCCTTTCTGGCAATTTCGGCATGTATTTCTCGGCCCTTTGCTATGGCTCCTATGCTGCCACAAGCTTTCAAGCTGCAAACAAATGTGACAGCATCTGGGGAGAGACCCTCCAGTTGCATCTGTTCGAGACAGTTGAGTGCTTCCTCACCAAGCCCATGCTCAGCATATCCTGCCATTAATGCATTCCACAAGACCTCATTTCGAACTGGCAAATTTTCAAGTACTTCTTGTGCTTCTGCAAGTGAGCCACATTTGACATACATATCCACCAAGGTGCTGCTAACAAAAAGATCTCTTTCCAGGCCCAAAAGGGCAATCGTAGCGTGTATTTCTCGGCCACTTTCTGCATCTTTCAGCTTAGCACAAGCCTTCAAAATGGCCACGAAGGTATACGTATCAGGAAGCACAGAATCCTCTTGCATTTTCTCATAGAGGTTGAGGGCAAGCTCTGATTTCCCACATTCAATATATCCTGAGATGAGAGAAGTCCAAGAATACACATTCCGATCAACCAACTTGTTAAAGACCTGTTGAGCATCGCACATGCTTCCAACTTCAACCAATGTTGGGACAAGGTAGTTCCCAAGAGATCTATGATCTTCAAGCCCACTTTTGCACATGTAGGCATACAAGCGCTTGGTATAAGCTAGGTTTTTCAATGTTCTGCACTTCTGCAGGATGCACGCAAGGTTCTGAACTGAAAGCAGCTGGGGTATCTGTTCCAAGGACGTGAATATCTCCTCTAAGCTGAGCTTTTCCCAGCACCTCTCCTCACACAGTTCTTGTGCTTGAAATGCATTCACCTTTAGTGCAGACCTGAAGCCAACACTGCCACACTGCTCCACCATGCTACGGTCTTGGGCCGAGCGAGTGGATGCCCTGGGACTTTTCTTTTTGTCTTTAACCCGACCCGGATTGTACCAGCCGTCTATCCATAGCAACTCCTTAGTAGTCATATGTTTGAAATATGGAAATCTTTGGTTTGCCTGTTCATGAGACCTGTCAGACTAGCCAATATATAGCATAACCTGTGCAATCATGCACTTCAGAGAAGTCGTACACTTACTTTACTCGCTGGTTGCCCCACCACTGGGAAGGATCTCAGAAGTACATCTTCCATAAACGCTCAGTCTGTTGGACCTGATGCTATCCATAGCCACTCCTCGGTAATTTTATACTGTAAATCTGGAGAGCTACCTGTTGTTAGAGATTCACATGAGACTAACCAATCTACGTCTTTACCGGTGCAAATCATTCAGTTCAGACTCGTCGCACCCTTACATTGATCTCTCGGTTGTCCCATCACTGGAAGGGATAAGTATTTCGTCCGCATGCTCCCGTATCCACCTGCCAAGGATGACACTCACGACACAGATTTGGATCTATGCTTTGATGTCCTCCATTTTTAGGAAGACCCTCAAAAAGTGCATTATGGAAGTCAGTCTCACACAAACCCATGTCCGTGCTGCCATGTTCAAGTAGTTTTCTACACGCGATATTGAAAACCATTTCCTTGTGTCTTGCATATACGAATTTACTCTTGTGTGTTGTGGACTCCACTTCTCATGCTGTCAATGGCAGGCGGTGTGATGGCATAATTCTTACCTCCGTGAGGTATTTAAGCACCCGTTCCATTGCTGTATTTCCAATGGCCTTCTTCCAGTTTCCAAGAGCAACGCTAAGTAAGGAGTTGTGGACTTAAAACCCAAACGGTGGTGTAAAAACAATTTCTAAGTTCTCTCTCTGTCTTTTCATGAGAATCTCTGTGTAATCTCGTGCTTGTTGTCATCACCCTTATATACATACCTGTGTAACGGGAAGCATGCTATCAAACCACTCAATTTGAGTCGTCATCTGGTTGGATGCTCGTGAATCTTTCGTTACAGAGAAACCACATTCACTCTTTGAAAACTTGTTTTTTGATTTGTAGACATCTTTGCACACTCAATATGGTGATACGACACAATGGTATCCAAGTGACTTAATCACTTGAGCATCCAACCGTTTCTCTACCAAGGCATCAAACTCCCTTGTGAAAACTAGCAATCACTCTTCTAATGCCTCAAGGGTTGCAAGCCCAAGAGACCATACTCTCTACTTGAAAAATGGCCTTAGCAGTGTGCAAGGAGTGCATAGATTACGTCAGTTACTTGCAAATAGGGTGACATCAGCTATGTTATTTTCCTTTGAAACAAACAAAAAATAACTTGGGTGTACAACATCAAATATGTGGTCCATTAGAAGGACCAATGTGATTCCAATGGTTGGGCATCGAGTAGAAGTGATGCAACCTACTAATGTGAGAAGCTTTATCAACTCAATACAAGAAAAAAGAGGCAACCTACGTGAGAAAGTCATGTCTAAATGGCATTGTTTTGGCACAATAACACAAGATTTTTGGCAACTAAGCGAGAAGCTTTGGGAATCAACTCAATGCAAGAACAAAGAGGCAACCTAAGTGAGAAAGTCATGTCTACAATGGCATTGTTTTGGCATAATAACACAAAAGTTTCTTCAAGAAGAAGTATGCATGTAGGGTGTGCAGGGGATGCAAAATGTACAACCATCACATCATACACATGCTTGACACAATAACACGAGTTTCTTGAAAGAAGAAGTATGCATCTAGGGTGTGAAGGGGATGTAAAAAGTACAACCATCACATCATACGCATGCTTGGCACAATAACATAAGAGTTTCTTCAAAGAAGAAGTATGCATGTAGGGTGTATAGGGACTACAAAAAGGTACAACCATCACACCATACACATGCTTGACACAACATAGGTCAATAGTCAAAACTCCTAATGCTATCAGTCACTATCTTTTTCCCTCACAAATCATTATGTTAGTGGTTATTTTTCACTTGCATCCTATGAAATTGGGGAGGAGACAGAGTGAGAGCGAGCGAGTGTGTGTGTGTGTGTGTGTGTGTGTGTGTGTGTGTGTGTGTGTGTGTGTGTGTGTGTGTGTGTGTGTGTGTGTGTGTGTGTGTGTGTGTGTGTGTGTGTGTGTGTGTACATGTGTGTGTGTGTGTGTGTGTGTGTGTGTGAGAGAGAGAGAGAGGGAGGGAGGGAGGGAGGGAGCAAGGGGCAAAATGATAAACAATGGTCAACCAACTCCAATCAGCACGATGATGAATCTAGTGAAGTAGAGAAGACAACAAATGCAATAAAAAGTGAAGCCAATGGAGGCATTCCAAGAGGCATTCAAAGACAAAACAACACGATAAGTGGCTCCACCAATGAAAGCATAGAATAACAACAATGGTGAGTGATACAAGAATGATGAAAAACAAGCGCTCTAAAACTTTGAAAAGCCAATGCAACGATGACAAATCAACAAGTGCAATGAATGGGTAACACATGATGGACCAAGGTCAAAAAAGGGAAAAAAAATCATTGAAGTAGTGCTCCAATGGAGACTCAAACCCACAACCATGAGTAACATGACCAAATGTTGTAACTAGCCAAGCCACAGACCTTGGTGGAAGAAGGGATCAGTTTGTATTTAAAGCCAATGTATGGCCAACTAGTAATGTTGGCAAATCTAGTTATAAAGTTGAGTAGGTAGAAATTTTAGGCAACCCCAACAACTATTAGCACATAGGCCAAAGAGGATTAAGACCAAAACCAAAGAGGGATACCTCTCTCATTTCCAATGTATGCATTGCATGAATAAAATGATTATAGCATATGCAACCACGAAGCACTCACTTCATTCATACCAAATATAATTCACTCCACTAATGAAATCAAATTCATCATCGTCATAACCCAATCATAAGGGCGAAAGAAGGTAGTCATCACAAAGGAGCTATAGGATTCAAGGGTTCTAACCTCCAAAAACAAACCGTGATGCCTAGAAGGACCGATGTGGTGTACCTTGACTATGCAAGACTGAAAGAAGGATTGATGTGTTGTATCTTGACTATGCAAGACCAAAAGAAGGCTAGTAGTAGGGGCATTAATGAAAAGTGACTAAGCAATAGTAGTGTCATGAAAAAGGGTGCACTAAACTGGCTCCATGAGAACATGGATGATTCCAAAAGGGGGGGAAATAAACATTAACGCCAAAGAATTTTGGCATTACTCCTAAAGTCAAAGGGAGCCAAACACAGTAAACCCAAGAAGAAGGCCAAAGACCACAAATTAATGGGCTAGCCATAGCGACAAAGGACATCAATGAAAGAAAAAGGAAGTGGCGAAAGAACACATGCAACAAAGGGGAGAAAAGATGCGAAGGATATTGAAAAAATGGTGGAAACAAATTTGGGAGCAAAGATGATGCAAAAGGCCCAGAAGTATAGAATCAAATCAACATGGCTTGGAAGAAATTTTAGAAACCGAACTTGACAATTTCCATTGGCCAACTAGTGGAACTTCCTCCTCATGGTGCAAAGTTCTTTGACATGTTGTTCATCAACGAGCGACCAACTCCACAAAGACAACAACCACAAGGGTGGAGCTGACCAAATTGGTGATTTGGGATGAATAAGACATGATTGATGTCAAAGGTCAGAATCATACAAAACAGTGTAACATCTATTTTGGGTATGTAACATTGGTATCCGCTTTAAGTTCCCTCAAAAGTTCATCAAAATTATAACTTTTTCAAGAAAAGGTTATAATTTGCAGAGCCAAAATTTTAAAACTTCCTAAATTTATGCAATTTTCATATATCATGCCTACAAATTAATAAGGACCTCGATTACATTGCAAAATATCAGTCTATTTTCTATAATCTCAAAGTCTAAAAGGTTTTTCCTTTGGTTGACCTTTTTATTCCTTTTAACGGAACGCATGATACGTCTTAGGTTGTTGCACCAAGTAGCATGTCCTACTCATTATGGTCCAAACTAAACTTTTCACTATCACATAAAGCACATTAAGCATAGAAAAATATTTAAAAAATAATAAAGTAAACTCAATGCCTCCTTTCTTAAGAATAGTCAAATAATACAAGTTCACAAATGTCTCAAGAACCCATATTCAGACTATATGTATTCACAAAACTCTCAATACAAAACAAAAGTTTCAAGAACCCATATTCTAACCATACATATTGACCAAAAACTCTATAGAAATCCACATATCTCTTTTTATCAATTCTGATAGATGCAACATTTAAGTCATATTTCAATCTACTCATTAGAAATACATATCTTCTATCTACTCAATTATACCATATGTTTCATCTAAGTCATCTCCATGAGCCTCCTCAATTTGGAATTTTCCTACTAATGTTTCACTTGCTTTCTCTTTCTTGACCTCCTTGACCCAATTATTGGCTAGCTCGCTTGCCTCCATGAAATTGATTTAAATGTCTCTAGAGGTTGGGGCTTAGGTGAGGCCGTTACCACCACTGAGTTTGTATCAAAATTTCAACCTTTCAATCCAAGATCTTGGTGTTCATCAAGAAAATGATGAATTGCAATCAATCTCTTCTTTATGTAGTCACTTTAAACTTCATCTTTCTCTACCACAATTACATTTTGACCCTTTTCAAAGCACATACTATCACTGTGCTTGGTTCATTTGATAATAGATCTATGAGCTAATTTATGAGGAGTTGTGGTTTTTTATATGGATTCAATATATCTCCATTCTTGCCCATTCTAAAATGCCTAGGTTTCTTTGACACAAATAGGAATATTAAAATGATGAGTAAAAACTTGCAGATGGAGGAAAATTGATGTGACTAATAACTTTTTTACTATCTGTAGACCAATATCCAAGGAAATATTCTCCATGGTAGAGGTGAACCAATGTCCCTTCAACAGCCTCACATTAGGCTTCATGGGGGCTTCATCCTTCAACATGCAGCAACATTCTAAATTTAATGTTATTATAAGAAAAAACACTAACCATAACAATTGACAAAAAAAATCTTTGAATTTTTGTGTGACCACATACTAATAAAGATGATCACATGCATCCACAACATTTATCATTAATCACACTCATCACGACCCCAGATTGTAAGTCTACATTGTAAGTCTACATGAAATATTACAACCCACCAAAGTGTTTCCATTATAATTATCATGAACTGCTAGAGCAAACTCGTGAACTCATTTCTTTGTAAGGGGTTTCATCAAATGTAGAGCCAAGCACATCAAAACCATAAGGTATATCTGTAATAACAAGTGTGTACTCATTCTTTGGTACTCTCTTTGCCAATTAATTACAATCACCATTGATCACACGATAAAAATTTGATGGTCAAACTAACAACTCGTCAGTGAGAAAAATAGATTGTTGTCATATCTGATGCTCCTTTTCTTTGATAGCTTCATAAATGAGCTTCTTGAATCTTGTAGGCATAATGGTACTCTCAGTACCCTTCTTGATATGTCTTTAAATATTATTGTCAAAACAGCAATTATATCTATTTTGAGCATCATAAATTTTGCAGTGTAAAAGATAAGTATCATTAAGGTTTGCATATTAGATTAGCATACCATGCTTTTAAGACATTAAAATATGGAGCAAGGATCTCCATTTTTCGACTCTCAGGATACTCCTCCCGAAATGGATTACAATCTAGAATGTTCAATTGCTAGATCATTGATCTTGCATTTTCACGTATCTTTTATGCTAACATTGAAACACATGTATACTTTATATTACTTTAACAAAAAAAAGTTTCTTGAAGCATTGTTAAAACAAATTAATAAAAAATCAAGGAAGCCTCATGAGAAAAATGAGAGATGTTTACTTACTCAATCAAACTCATTGCCCATTCCTTCAAGAGATAGACCCCTAGACACAACTCTACTAAGCACAAACTTAATGAGAGTCTTATCTTTTATTTCTTACATACTCTTCCATGCTATGGCTTGAATCTTTTCAGGTAAATCCTTCAATGTGTGGGTGTCTTGCTTACTTCCTTTAACCGTGATTTCCCCCCCCCCTTTGACTTCTAAGTTCTCCCACTTTGTGAAAATTATATTAATAAGATCCCATACTTTACCATTGTGGAATGCAATTTGGAACATTCCACCCCAGGCTTTGAATATGCCACTTGGCCTTGACAGATATTTAATGGATGCAAAAATCCTTATCTCATTTAACAATGACAAATAAAAATCTAGAGTGATGGAAGAACGATCCTCTTTAAGGATTGTAACAAACTCATTGTCATATAAGCATGCATGTTCAATCCATGACATTGACTTCCGATAGTCATTGTCATTGTTTTGGTCAAAGGCCAACAAATTCACCTCCTTGGTAGTCAAACCAACATACACAATACAATTACATGTAGGCTTATAATAAAGATTGCATAGAAACTTAGTATCTAGCTTCCTTTTTGCTTCTATTGAATGGAAGTCTCTAAGGAAAAAGTACTTATAATCATTTGCCTTGCGATGATCAAAATACTACTTGTTGCTAGGATGTTGCATTGAATCTAAAGCACAATGAAGTTCGCAACTTGTGCATGGGGATTTTCATTTATCCTTGACTTCAAATTTTCAACATGAATTTTATGTATTTCTTGTACATCTAATGTATGTAGGCCAATGGTAGGATCAACAGGCGGTCGAACAATCTGATTGATCAAGAAGAATGTTTGACGATCCACAAGGTTTTCTTTTTGAATTTTTGCACATATTTTATTTTGAGATGTATCAAAAATACCATCTCTAATATCTACCTCCGCTAATTGTTTTTTGTTTAGTGTTTTCCATTTCTATGTGTTCCATTCTCATTCATTTCTCTTTTTGCACCTTTGACCCCTTTTTGTTTTGTTACATTTTCATGCTTGTCAATGGCTAGGGTCTCCACAACAACATCCTCATCGGACTCATCTGAAGGAACCTTACTTGCAACCACAAGTCATTTTTGTGGGAGCAACATGTTTAAATCATGCCAACTTAGTCCATGAGAGCCTAAAAGAGGGTGCTATGAATCCTTGTGAACCTGAGGGAGTGACCTTTTTGTGGTCTCATTCATGCTAGGTACGTGTTAAGGCATTAACAGTACGTGGAGTTAGTGCGAATTCTTAGAGACAAGTACCCGCAACTTTCAGTCCATCAACGGTTGCAAGCACACATTGTATATCCATGAGACCAGTGTCTCGTGATTATTTTATGCATTATTCATGTATTCGGATTCCACAGAGATGTCACTTTTTGTATTATTATGTCTTTGTGTGTGTTCCATGTGCATGTGAGTATGTACACAATGTATCCCATAGAGCCTTCCACTTAGGGCGTTACACATTGGCGACCACAATCAAACACAATTTTTCACATATGTGGGGTGGGTGTCAAGTCCCATGGCACACCAGTCATATCCACATTGTGGGGTGGGATGGCATCTGAGTCAACCACAACCTGCAATTTTGGTTGCTGATCTGCAAGCTTGCATTGACCGAAAGCGATAGCAAATTAGCAGAGTGCTCGAAGAACTCATTGTGGCGGCGGTGAATACAAGGCTGCATCACACTCGATTCAATCATCGATGTTTTGACAACAAATTGGCTCAAAAGATTTGGCATCTACATGCGAAGATCAATTGTATGTCTGGATGAATCACTGAATTAACCAACGGCATGCATGTGAATGAGGTCACAACATCCCTTGGATCAACTAGTTCCAACAACGAGGCTGCCCTGGCGGCCTAGGCTGTCTATTTTCATTGACAGAGATCCCTTGGTGGAGAGAGATGTTTCACAGAACCTGCAAGATGTTGCAGCAGGCATTCTGTGACATGGCAAGGCCCAATTCAAATAGGAGCACCCCACAGGATGAGGTGAGGGCACTCCGCTCTTTGCAAGGCAATAGTTGAGTTTAGTATCTACTATTTGCCCTTTTTCACATGGTTGGCGAGTGCTAAGGGAACCATCTACACCAACTGCGGGACACATCTTGGTGGCGGTATGAGGTTTTGTTCATCACTTTGCCATATTTGCTAGTATGAGGTGGACAGGTTTCATTGATACCAAGCCAACCATTTTTGAAATACCTTGGAACACATTGCTCATACTTTCCTAGTTGCATCATCAATGAATGTCACATAGTATTCAGCCCCACCTAATGATTGTGTAGGCATGGGACCACATACATCTGAATGCACCAGATCAAACTTTTCAAGCTCTTTCTTTTTCCTTCTTTTATGGGCTGATTTAGTCTACTTCCCATAGAGATAGTGCTCACAAAATTCAAAATCAGAAAAACTCAAATGCGGTACATAACCCAAATGGCATAAGAGTTTCATTCCATTCTGGCTCATGTGCCCCAACTGGCAATGCCACAAAGAAGTACTTGCTTGCTCGGTTATTGCAACATGAAAAATGCTCTACTTCATGAGTTATGGACAAATGCCAAAGTACCTAAGGTCAATGAAAGCAATTGGCATTGAGAAGCGGTGAGTTTGAAGTAGTGGTTGGGTAGCTTTAGAGAAGACACTTGACTAGATGTCCTACTCTTGTGCATGCTACCCCATGAACAGGAAGACGTGCTCATGGAGGCACACTGTGGAGTGGTAGGAGGCCACTTTGCAGGAGCTATCATGGCCAAAAAGGTGCTACATGCTAGTCTGTGGTGGCCTACACTACAGAAAGATGCCTGTCGATTTGTGCTGTAGTGTGATCTTTGTCAACGGCTTGGTCAACCATCGAATCATCGAGATTGCATACCTATGCACCCAGTGCTACCTTTGGGACCGTTTCAGGACTAGGGACTAGACTTCATGGGTCCTTTCAACCCCATAGCCATGCAAACTAGGAATTGCTATGCACTTGCAACCACAAATTACTATACCAAATGGGTGGAAGCTTTGGCTCTATGGGATAACACTGCACGTTCCATAGCCAAGTGCCTGTATAAGGATGTATTCTTTCAGTTTGGTTGTCCCATCGAGTTGGTCAGTGTTTGCGGGAAGCATTTTGTGGCTCAAGTTGTGAAGGAGATGACTTCATTTTATATTGTAATCCACAAAAAGTCATTGTCATACTGTCCGCAAGAGAATGGCCAGAAAGAGTCTTCCAACAAGTAATTTAAGCGGATCACCACTTTGCTAGTGAATAGCCATCACACGGATTGGGACACGAAGCTACCATCCACAGTATGGGCATACCGCACTTTGTCCAACGTGGCTACAGGTCTAACCCCTTTCAAGCTTGCATTCGGTATGGAGGATTTCACTCCCTTGGAGTATGTGGTGCCGAGCTTCCACATTGTGGTAGAAGACAGGTGGTAGAAGACAAGCTACTTCCGCAAGAGTCGATGGAATTCCAACTGAATGTGCTGGAGCAGCTGGAGGAAGAATGGATGGAAAGTTATTACTTGACACAGGAGGTTCAAGCAAGGAGAAAAATGAGACTGGAGTTGGCATCAAAAAAGAATCTTATCAAGAAGGGAAAACTAGTGCTACTCTTCAAAAGCCGCATGGAATAGATGCCAGGCAAGCTGATGATGTCGTGGTCTGACCCATTCTGAATCTTTGAATATTGCATCCCAACCTAATTTTATTTGGCAGATCTTCAAGTCCAGGTACTATCGCTTCCAGTGAACGGGCTCCAATTGTTGTTACGGAGATATCATCGATGCCTTAAAATGCACATTTCTTGTGGCACCTGAGGTACTTATTTCTTGGATCAGAGTGGGAGCACAGTATCTGATGATGGGGTCTAGCAATCCATGTCATGATGGGCACTTAACTGCGAGTGATATCTTGAGTTTGGTGTCAATCATCATGCATGTCTCAACCATTGCCCCCTGAAATAAGCTAAGTCCAATTCTTCCTAGTGTTCACTCAGAGTGCCTCGCATTTGCACTCCCTCATTTGCTCTATTGCACTCTCATTCTTAGTGTTCTACTCATCTCTTCATCAGACCTTCTCTATCACCTTCTTCCCATCTTGCCATTAGCTCTCACCCTCATGGGTATGGCGCTTGTGCAACTCAACACCTTGTCGCCAATCCTAGCACTTAATGATGAAATCATCGCCAGGTGGTTGAGACAACTTCGCCTTCAAAGTTTTTCTAGCATCGATTGGGCACTCATTGTCATCCACTCAGAGACAGTACAGCTATGTAAATAGCTTGCTCGAGGGGATCGGGTATAGACATTAGATGGGCCGCGCACTTTGACGGTGGAGTTGATCTATGATTGGCTATCCCTGCCCATGGACAGGGAGACACAGAACTTCCCCATGCTAGGCTCCGTAGCGATGGTGGTGGAGTTTGTAATACCAGTCAGAGGAGAGTATCTCCTCAGCAAGCATAATAGCATACAACTTTGAGAGGGATATCGTTGTCTCTTGGAGGCTTTGTTCCTACAGGCAAAGACATATACCATGTCCATGCATACCCAAGGAATTTGGTCATTGGTAGAATCACAGCTGAGGGCATGGGCTTTCATTTTGAAGGACAGACTTCAAGCAGATGCATCATGGGTAGCAAAGGCAACAACACAGGAAACACCAATGTCGACCAAGGTTGGTCAGGTGCTCAATCTCCTATTCCCCATCACAGGTGACATAGAGGTTCCCCTATGTCTCAGAGCAGTGATCTCGTCTTTGGTACTAGACGGCCCATGAATGATGTTATGTGCACAGCAGAGGAAGAGGAAGAGGGACTGTGAGGGCAAAAGTTCATTGCAGCCACAGATGCCCAGTTCGAGTGCCCCTTCATCCATAGCAATCTTAGTGGCTCCAGTGCTGCCCTTGCCCCCATCTAGCTCAACACCACCGATCTCAGAGGCATTTAGCACTCCACGACCAATCTTAGTAGTAATCAATACTCGACCTGTAAGTACCATAGGAGTGACATAAAGTGTGACATTGGTGGCCAGCGCTATGGAGTTGGCACGGACGGAAGGAATTACTAGTAGGCTTGCGGTGACCAGTCAGTGGCTAGTGAGGTGAGTACTTTTGCAGTTTCCTCCAGTATTAGATCTATTTTGGGAGAAGTGGCAGGTTTTGGGGACTCTCTCTGACAATGGTGAGAGACAATTTTCAATCCACTTGCACTTTGACCATGGTGGTGACCATGTCAGCAGCAGCTACCTCGATGGTGTCTACACAATTGGTTTGCTCACTGCCTGCCACTCCAGCATTGTTTGTCACGGCTAGGTCCTCTCCACCAACTTTGTTTTTTAGGCCCTCGACAGCTGTGTTGCAATTGGCCTAGTTGGAGGATTACAACCATTTTTTGCTAGGGTTGTCAAGACATTGGGCAGCGCGACAAGCTGATATCGTGCAACTGGAGAAGTTGTAGAATGAGAACGAGGCATTGCAAACCTAAAACACTGCACTCCAAATTCAAGTGGTGCAGATGCAGTAGAACAAGATTCGACTTCAGACTCTTTAAGAGCGGGTACAAGATGCAAAACGGGTCGGACACCCTAGCATAATTTTTGGCGACGGTGCTCGGCCTAGTGGCAGTCAACGTGGACCATCTATTCGACTTGCTAGCCACTTTACAAGATGAGATGAGATGGCGGAAGTGGGATGCCCAAATAGTGCACTTGCAATGCGTCTTAGTTCTAGAGACCTGCCTGAGTATCACTCGACGGCCCCCAGATCTAGATGCAAGTGGTGGAGCAGGTGGTTTCTCAGGTGAGGGTGCAGAAGTTGATGTAGAAGGAACAAAGATGAGCTGCACTCTAACCCCCACTGTAATTGGATCGTAGCAGGGTACTACCAAAGGTGATGGGCATGCCGCAGATAAAGGCAAGGCAGTAGTGGAGGAGATCGATGCTTCATGGGAGGATAGGTACAATGCACTTTCGGAAACCGGAGCCCGTGCTCTCAAGGTGCGAACAACCCAAGTCAATTGGCTCAAAGAGAAGATGCGGAGGTTGTGCTTCTGGCTGGAATGCACCATGCATTCTTTTGCGCTTATCTTACCGCCTCATCTGCCTTGGTGGAAGGCAGTGGATCAATTTTTGAGATTCATTATGTTGATCGCCATACCCCTTTTCCACCTCTCCCAGATGCTCCCTCTCTTTGGCCACACGAATTTGAGAACCCGACGTCACTGCAAGAAAGGCAAGACTTCAATCCGCCACCAAGGGCAACCATTTGTGAGCAGATGTCCATGGGAACAGTCGTCTACCAGCTTGGGTGGAGCCCTTCAGAGAAATCGAATGCAGTGGTGGTGGCTGGATGCGTTGTACTTATTTAATTGGTTATGGATCAAGCGTGTTTCATGGATATTTTGGAAATCTACTTGCACAGGTTCTCTGCCTTAGCATAGCCCAAAATGATTGTAATGCACTTTGCACCGCACTAACCTGATTTGTCATCAAGCCACAGCAGTTAGTGTGGATCTTTATAGAACACCATGAGTGCCATGTGTTAAGGCATTAATAGTACGTGGGGTTATCACTTAGCGCGGATTCCTAGAGGCACAAATACTCGCAACCGTTCAGTCTTAGCGGTTGCAGCCACATGTTGTATATCAATGAGATCAATGTCTCTTGATTATTCTGTGCATTATTCACATATTTGGATTCCACAAAGATGTCTCTTTCCACATTTTTATGCCTCTGTGTGTGTTCCATGTGCGCGCAAGTATGTCAACAATGTATCCCGTAGCGCCTTCCTCTTAGGACATTACAATATATTGTGTCAGTGCTTCTAGGCTTCACATTTTCCATTTGAATGCTACATCCCTTGAAGCTCGTACATCCTTCATGTAGACTACTCTGATTTGCACTCCTAGTGTGTCCATGATGTTGGTCTCATCCACCTTCTTCCTGTCTCCTGATGGTACTTTGGTCAATGTTTCCCTCCCTAGTCTTTGGTCTCTTGATTGCCCCTTCTTTGAGTTGGTTCTTATCTTTACTTTCCTATCTGGTGCCTTCGCCATATAATTCAACTTTGCACTGTCTTGACCCAGAATATACTACCTTTGAGAATGCCTTCATGCACTTCTTCGCTTTTGGCCTTCTCTTGATTGTGCGTAGTCCTTGGATGTGGTTCAACACTCTCCCCACTTAATTTTGGGACCGATTGCTTTGCCCTTTGTTCCTCCACTTCTTTGTTGATCTATTATTTGTCCTTCCTCCTTTGATTTTGCTCTATTCTTGTGGTTTTTGTCCTCTAGCTCTAGTTTGGCCTATGCTTTCAGCCCATCCTTTTATGGCCCCTCTTGGTACCAACACTCTTCTTAAGGACATATAGTTCTATCATCTTCTTCTTCACCACCTACCTATCATCCTTCTTTTGGTCTCACTTAATCGGCTGTGCTCCTTTGGATTGTCTCCACTTCATTCCTTGGTTAGATGCTCGCCCATGGGTGCTTTCAAAATCTAGAACCCTTTCATCTTTGGGACACATTATTTCTTTTCCCTTCCATTATCCGCTTCCATGAACATGCATTCACAAAGTTTTCCTTCGGTTGCCATTTGTTGTGAGCTCTAAATGGTCCCCATTCTGCAAAGTCGGCCTCTTTGGCACTTCCATGGCTCATGGTGCATCCTTTGGAGATCGTGATTCTTCATGCATCGGCACTCCCATGCTTTAGCATTATTTGACATGCCATATCCTTCTTACCATCTCCCCTTTTGTTTGGTTTGTGGGTTTGCACCCCTCAAAGCCCCTTGCTGTCACCCTTCGAGTCTTGAATAGCCCATCACTCTTTCATGATGTCTTTACTCCTTCGTTCTTTGTCCTATCAGGTTGCATCCTTGGGAGCTTTCTTGATGGCATCTTTGCACCATATGAAGACCCTTAGTGCTTGATTGACCCCACTTATTCTCCTTGATTTCCCTAGGGTTCGTGATTCTTGGCCACTTCGCATTTTCTCTTCACCCATTCCATTGACCATTGACCTGACCTTCATTCTTCCTTTTGACCTTGGACCTTTCATTATTGCCTTTCAATTTTGAGCCATGTCTTTAGTATGTCTCATTCTATCCAACGGTTTTGTCCTTCATGTTGTTGTTGCTGCTTTGGGATGTGATCACAATTGCAATACACACAAGGAAGAAATCTTCCATTAAAATCTGTCATATCCTTTTGTTCATTGCTCCTGCCACTTTGAATATAGCTTGCGCTGAGCAGACTGCTCCTCCAACTTCCCTCCCTTTTGCTCCTTTATTACCTGGGGTTTTCTCAATCCCATTCCTCTTTGGATCTTCTTTTCTCATACCACCTACCTTTCTTTGGGTGGTAAATTACCAAAAGGGATCAATTGGATTGGTAGATACTACAATTTGGTGTATATGGAGTAGCTTATGCACTTCTTTTCTTCTTTTAGCTCTATCAACTTTGTGTACATGCTATTCCTCCTGCCATCTGGCTGTCTACACTTGACTCATCACTTTAGGGATGACTTACACCCTCTGTGGCCTTGTCATTCTCTAGAACTGCTTCATTTCTATTGCATTCCCTAGTTGTCTTCGTCTATCTTGCATCCTTGGGCTGGTTTGCATGCCATTGAATGGCTCCATCTTCAACTTTGTTCCTTCAACTTGCTCCTACCTCCCTAGTTCCAAACCCTTCACCTCTTAGATTCAAAGGATCCCTAGCTTGTGACCATTTATCTTTGTTCCTGATGTTGTTTGAGTGGCTTCTACACTACTTTATGGGCTTTCAACTTCGGGGTCTTGTTTTACCTTAGCATCTTGAAGATGGCAATATTTCTTATAATGGTTTATAGGGTTTCCCCTTCCTATCCTTGTTTATCTCCATCTTGAGGAGTTGAAGTTCAGCTTTCCTCTTAGACCCGATTGGTACTCCTTTTCCACCCTGTGATCTTTCCTTGACTTCCACCTATCCATAGCTACCTTTTCTATACTTTCTTTTGTGAACTTTTATATATTTCATCCATACATTAGTAGGCAATTCCATTTGATGGATAGTGGCAAGTCTGTAGAGCTAGGATTGTGCCTTGGAGCCAAATGGGCCAAAGAGGATTGTAAAGAATAAACGAGGCAGTTTAGCCACCACACGATGGACCACAAGAGACATCCTATTGCACCTGATAAAGATCTAGATGAAGAAGAGATTTTCTGAGAAATGAATTGGATAAGAAAATACAAAGGGTGTAGAATGAATTGAATGGAAGTAGTTAGCCCCTTTGGGAGATAGTAAATAGCTGGTGTATACTACCCACCCACAATTACAACCAATCACTCCTACCTGTCCATTACTTGGGCATCTAAACATCCCTAACACTCCCAATTTTGACTAATAAAAGACTACCAATTTTTTGAAAGGACTGAAGATACATCAATGATTGGATTTTGGAAAGTGATCCCTCTACTTTCAAGCTCATACGGGTGAGTTAAAAGTCCGTCTTTAATTTCCAAATCGACTGGTTTTGCTCCTTGTCCAAAAAGATCTGTATTTTGAGTTACACAATGGGGATGTAGACCTACAACTTATGAGAACAAGGATATGATTGTTAATTTTTTAATTGGAGGAGAGGGGGGGGGGGGTCACTCTTCATAAAACCCATATAGCATGTGAGAGCAAGCATGTATTAAAAATACTCTTGTTCTTGCATTTTTACATTTTCTCATGTAATGGATTAACCCTCTCCTTTATGTATACATTTTTCAATCTTAAAATTTAGACACCCCTCCATAAACTACACTAAGTTGCTATTTTAAAAATGACCACATGTATGTAAATAGCATGTAAGTCCCCCTATTTAAAAAATTACCCCTCAATGCACTAACATGCTACGTTACATGTTTATGAACAACCCCCCTAAGCTAGAGCCATGCTGAGCTAAAATACTATATATAGCCATCCAAAACAATTTTGTTATATTAGGACTCCATAAGCTTGCCATGCCTTGTACGAGCAACAATAGATGATAGGACTACTCTTTCTTGGACAAGCAACAACAGATGGATCTACATGAGCCACAACAGATGGATGCACATTAGTCACATCCATACAATGGATCCCCTTCTTATTCATAAATTGCACATGAATCCCCCCCATATCCAATTCAATGCTCCTTCTAGTCTCATGGATGGGTACCAAATGAGCAAATGTGCTTGAAAAAACCCTTGCCTCCAAAAAGTTTATTACACTGATGCCTCTCTCTTTTATCAAAGTGGGATTACTAGAAATTGTGCAAAGTTTTTAAAAATTAAACAAGTCAAAATAAAATTGAATGGTCTCTCCTACCCTAAGTATTGCATACATGTAAATACTAAACATATGCATTTTGGTACATGGGATATTAACATTGAAATCTTTCTTTAATCTAACATAACTTTATGAGTAATCAATTGCCTTGTTGAGCTAAAGTGCAAAACAATATTAAATCACTCTTTATATAGGCTTTTTTTGTTTTGGAAATGCCTCTTCCAAAGGTAGGCAATTGGCCATGATGACATAGCTCAAACACCTTGACAAATCAACAATACAATGGTATGATAAACATCCATCAAACTTTACCCCCAAAAAACACAGCCTCCAATCTTGCTACGCTAAAGATGCCATGGTAACCTTGAAAATATGGGTTTCATGATTTAGTGCAACCAAAAAAATAGATGGATCACAATAGTATTGAACACTTATTCGTCAAAACTAGAGAGAAAGTGTGCAAGTACATATGGATAAAGTTTTTTGTTATGGTAACGTTAATTTTGGTGATGTACAATATATGCATTCTATTGCTACAAAACGTATATAATCTATAACAAATAGTATATCAAATAAATCTTATTTTTAAATTGATCAACTTTTGTACACATATTTTGCTTCCCTTCGAAATTTAAGATGGTTTTGAAATTTGTGTTTTAATTTATGATTCTCATTCGTTCTTGAAGTGAGATATGTCTTTGGAGATGTTTTAAAATGTCCAATTTCTCTCATACGTTCATATTTCTATCATTAAATAAATATTCTATATAGGCTCAATACATTGCACATATCGTATTACAAGTTTGATGATGTGCACAACAATTCCATTATCTCAGTCATGAAAGTCATAACCAAATTGAACGTCATGGGAGAATCTCTACTAAAAAAAATTGCAAGCACCACATGCACAAAAATCACCCAAAAAAAATCAGACTCAAAATTCACCCCCCCTTTTTGGTAAAAAATTCACCACCTTGTAAAGGCACTTCATTTCTAGCAAATTCAAAATTCACCACCTCCTTTTTTGCAACAAACTCACCTTCATGTAAAGGCAACTCTCTATAACACAAATTGTGTCCTGCTCACTTTTGTTCTCCTTTAATAAACACACCTTTGAACAAATTGTGTCCTGCTCACTTCCATTCTCCTTCGAATAAACACACCTCCATCACTTTAGTACACAACAATTCCAAAAACATTCCCTCTTGTAGATACACTAGGGTCACCAATAGTCCCCAACAAGGACGTGGAAGCAGTTGAATATTTTCTGCTTCTTTGATATCAATGCCATTGCCACATGGCACTCTTCCAAACTAGGAGATTCTCAATAACATGTATGGGTGTCCCTTGGGTGTACTGGTTATGGCACATGCAACAGCCAGCTTCCACATAACCCATCTTTCTTTGCATCGGCAGATATGTCTCCTAACACCCAATGCAAATCTGGGACATACCCTTCCTCCCTCACTTTGAGGGGAATATCTTTTATATTTACATATATATACTTGCGTTGAAATTGTCTTGCCTCTCTGACCAGAAAAAAATGCATAATACCACCAACATCAGTCCAGCAACTATGTCCTGTCTTTTTCCATGCTTGTTCTTTCACTCTCAGTGCATCAACCTTCTCCTGTTCCATCTGCAAGTGAGCATCTGCATAGATGTTGGACATCAAAACATAAGCTGCAGCATCCTTTCCATCCAATTTGACTGCATGTTCAAAGGCCAGTCTTCCAAGCTCCACATTACCCCACTTTCGACAAGCACCCAGCATTGTATGCCACACCCCAAGATCAGGATGGACAGGCATCTTCTTCACCATCGCTATGGCCTCATCTAACTGGCCTGCACGGCCAAGGACGTCAACCATTCCAATGTGATGCTCAATACTTGGAGTGATGCCATAGTCTTTGCTCATGGCCTCAAAGTACCTCTGGCCGTTATCCACCAGTCCCGCGTGACTGCATACAGCAAGAACAATACAGAATGTGACCCCATCTGGCTTTATCCCTTCTCCTCTCATTCTTTCAAACATATCGAAAACAATTTCACTTTCACCAAGCTGGGCATATCCTGCCATTAGTGCAGTCCATGAAACCTCATCTCGAACTGGCAGCTTGTCAAACGCCTCCTGTGCTTCTACAAGCGAGGCACATTGGGCATACATATCTACCAAGGTACTGCCAACAAGAAGATCCCTTTCCAGCTCCTTTGCGGCAATCTCGGCATGTAATTCTCGGCCCTTGTCTATAGTGCCTATGCTCCCACAAGCTTTCAAGCTACAAACAAATGTGAAAGCATCTGGACTTAGACCCTCCAGTTTCATCTGTTCAAGACACAGCAGCACATCCTCGCCAAACCCATGCTCGGCATATCCCGCCATTAGTGCAGTCCATGAGACCTCGTTTCGAACAGGCAGCTTGTCAAACACTTCCCGTGCTTCTACAAGCGAACCACATTTGGCATACATGTCCACCAAGGTGCAGCCAAGAAAAACATTTCTTTGCAGCCCCTTTCTGGCAATCTCACCATGTATGTCTCGGCCCTTGTCTATGGCTCCTATGCTGCCACAAGCTTTCAAGCTGCAACTAAATGTGACAGCATTTGGAAAGAGACCATCCAGTTGCATCTGTTCAAGCCAGTTTAGTGCTAACTCACCAAGCCCATGCTCGGTATATCCTGCCATTAGCGCAGTCCATGAGACCTCATCTCTTACTGGCAGCTTATCAAATGCTTCACGCGCTTCTGCAAGCAAGCCACATTTGGCATACATATCCACCAAGGTGTTACCAACAAAAAGACTTCTTTCCAGCCCCTTTCTGGCAATCTCAGCATGTATCTCTCGGCCTCTTTCTGCATCTTTCAGCCTAGCACAAGCCTTGAGAACAGCCACAAAGGTATACTTATCAGGATCTACAGAATCCTCTTGCATTTTCTGGTAAAGGTTGAGGGCATGCTGCGATTCCCCACATTCAATATAACCCGAGATGAGAGAAGTCCAAGAATACACATTACGATTAAGCAACTTGTTAAAAACCTGCTGAGCATCGAACATGCTTCCAACTTGGACCAACATTGGGACGAGATAGTTCCCAAAAAATCTATGATCGTCCAGCCCACTTTTGCACACGAAGGCATACAAGCGCTTGGTATAAGCTAGATTTCTTAATGTTCTGCACTTATGCAAGATGCATGTAAGGTTCTGAACTGAAAGCATCTGGGGCATCTGTTCCATTGACGTGAGTGCCTCCTCTAAGCTGAAAGTTTTCCAGCCACTTTTCTGCGCTTTAAATCCATTCACTTGTACTTTAGAGCTCAAGCCGACCTTGCTATACGTCTGCAACGAGCTCTGATATTGGGCCTGACTAGTGGAGGCTTTGGCCTTTTTCTCCAGCATGCCGTTAACCCGACCTGGATCGTGCCAGACGTACGGTTAAACACTTAAATACCCACGTACAGGAAAAATTCATCTAGGTTTCTCAATTTCGACAAATTTGAAGAATACGGCAGTACCTGAACCCGAGAATTCCTCCACCACTGCTCCGGACGCCATCGGAGAGGTAGCGGTTGATTGCCTGCGTAGATGAGCTGCCAACCACTCGGGGTGTAGATCTGCACGCACATAGTGCTGCATAGTTTTGTTGAGGTTGCGTCAGATCATGAAAGGGATCTGACGCAACCACACAAAATTAAAGAAGATGAATTCTATTCAAATGGCCTGCCCAAAGCCTGTTAGATTCTGTTAAATTCTAAGGAATTGAAGTGTATGTGAGGGAGTGATCTCACCACTAAATGTAATATTTTCCTGTCTGTGGTATGAATTTGCTTGCGCTTGTCCAAATGTGATCTAATATATTGTTGTTGGCGTTTGTATCAGTTGATTGGATTCCATGAATGTTCTAAATGTGGATGTGCTTGTCGTAAGAATATTGAGGTTCATATTGAAGTCTCCGAGCACGTATGTGTTGTTTTGTGGAAGTGTTGAAATTTTGGCTGCGATTGCTCTTGTTGTCTTTGTTTTTCGGGTCTTTGTTGTTGTATTCATGGATTGTTGTCAACATCTCTATTCCATTTTCATTGTGCTTTTCAACGTGCAAAAGCATGTGTTCTTTTTGGTAATATGTTGCAATTCCATTTCTTCCATCTCTACATGTGACATTGAATCCAGGGAGTTTGTCTGCCCCTCATGGGCTCAGTCAGCTCGTAATATTTAAAATTGTTTTTCCAAACGGATGGCAGTAACATCGTGTTTGTGGGATTATCTAAGAAGATCCATGCATCCTTTGTAGGGCTTGCTTAGCATAGATCTCCACATAAGAGTACATCCACTCCTCCAAAGGGCTACTGGTGATTGTGTTTTATCTCGCGCATGCGCATGTCCATTGCGATGAACGTGTTTTGATCGATTAGTGAAACTTCGTCAACTACTACTAGTTCCACGTGCTTGTACTGTGCTGATAGTTGTTGCAACTTGTCAAATGAGAAGCTTGTGTAAGCCGATGTTAGAAGAGGCAAGTGTAGTGCAGAATGGATGGTTGCACCCCCTATGAGGAATGCTGCTCTTCCAATGTATGCCAAAGGGACTCTGGGAAGTTCAACGTCATTTGACCTTTCTTTGTGCTGTAATGTCGCATGAGGGCTTGGACAATACGGAGCAATGTGAACTTCTTTCCTATCATTGCATTGCCATTGAGAAACAAGATTATTTGCTCATTATTTTCAATTCATTTTTTGAGAATCAAATCCTCGAGTAGGAGTATTAGTTGTTGTGTCAATTGTCTGAGCCTGCAATAAAATTCTTTGTTTGGCATTGTTTTGTACGTGAACTTCATAGTCGATGTACTTTCTCATTTTTGACATTGTTAATCGAGTTCAAAAGCTAGCTCCATGCCTTCATGAACATTCGTGGTTTCAGAATCGCTTGATGTAAATGTAACCACGACATCGTTACCAGTTTTGTTTGTTTCCTCTGTTAACAACTTGTTGTATTGTTTTTTGTTGTGCTCTATTGCTTGTTTGTTTTCTTTGTACTTGTCGTGCCATGTTGGATGTGAATCATCGAGCACGTGGTCATGGTAAGTATAGGAGGCATAGTTCGCGGAAATAGTTTTTAGGGTCCTTAGCTACATTGTAATTGTTGAAGTGAATTATTTTAGGACATTTCCTCTTGCGCAAACCTTTCTTGCCGTTAGTGTAGTATGCTATGTAGTCTGTCAGGCAAAGGTGTTGCATGCTTTCGACATGATTAGTGTACCTTTTTACTAGTCTGCAAAGAAAATGTATGTACTTTATGGGTCCTTTTGCTCTAACTGGAAACATCTTTTCAACAATAGCGTCCAGTCTTCAGGAGCACTTGTGTTAATGTATGCAAAGTTTCTAGTGGTGCTTTTCAGTGGCAGAGATAGAGGTACGTAAACGGCTTGTTGTGCGCTAATATGTTATGTGTTGAGGATAGCATTGCCCACCTTGCATATTCTTTCTGATGCAGGCCCATTGGTTTCTAGGCACGTTGTCATTGCTTCCTTTATTGCTTGTATAGTTGCCTTGTCTGCTTTTGTTATGTATGAGGTGCAGCACGCTGTCGCACTGTGAGACTTCAGAACGAGCTGTATGTCAATGTTTGCATTCCACAGTCTAGTTATTCGTGGGTTATAGTTGTTTGTGTACAAGTCTTTTGATTGTCTTTGCAACATCAATGTTGGTTGCGTCACTCTCAAAAGGCAATAAATGTCTCGTTTTCTGTCAAGCCTACCTTAGCCAAGAAACTCTGGCAATCTAAACTCATAGTGGAAGTATCTACCAAGGCCCTTTCAATGTTTTGTCTTTTCCTTTAAGGTTGTCATTATTAGATCAGGTTCCAATGGTGGCAGGATGATCATTGTTTTGCATAGTGGGGGTATGGGGAATCCGAACCTACAGCGCTTTCTTCACCTCATGTAAGTTTTTTTGTATTGCATCCGTGATTGACAAAAAAGGGACATCTTATTACGTTTTAGTTGTGTTACACATAGTGTACAACATTTTCTTTCGAAGTTGTTGTATTGGTTAAACAATGAATCTTGCTCCACCAAGAAAGCGAAACTGTCATTCACTCTTAGCAATTGCCGTGTCACGAATTGGCTTTTTGTACTCGTCTTCAAACCAACAGTTGCGTCTTCCTCTCACGTACTTCCTTGACTGGCTTAGATACGACGAAGGTTTTGATACTGGTGGTGCATTGTTTGAATTGTTGTCGTTAAAAGATGCGCGGTTGTTGGCTACTATAAGGGATTTGCGAATTCTATACACTTTTTTAGCCTTCATGAAGTATCGCTCGTGCTGAAATTGATTGTGGTATAGTAGCGCTACTTGTGTAGCGGGCAAGGAGGTGTGACTTGTAACTAGGCGACAAAGATCTCCCTCATCAGCATTTGTCCATGTGGTGTAGACTTGAGACCTAGTTTTGTGCTAGAGGAACAATTACCGTCTCAATACAAGTCTAATCGAGGTGTCATAGCATTTAGCACGTCTGTATTTATTTATTAGAAACAGTGTGGATAATGCTTTCCCATCGTAATTACCTTGAAGGAAACATCAAATGTTGAGAAAATTTTAAGAATATGGAATAACAACAACTTTGACTTAACTCCACTTTCAAGCAATTGAACATTTCCTACAGGCAACGGTTTATCGCTATGATAATCTACTGACAACTTATACCATGGAGATGCTCGATTGTGCTCATTGCAAACGCTCGCGTAAAGTAGTTTGAACAGTCGATCGAGTGAAAACTCAGCAAAGAAAAAACGGATACAGAAGCACATTTGTATTGCAGGGGTGGTTCTTCTTAAACTCACTTAGTTTAAAAACGTCATATTCGTGCAAGTGTGTGTTTTCAAAGTCCATGTGGTCTAAGTTTTGAATGTGCAAGTACAATGGAAACAATGTGTGATGAAAGATAAGATATGACCAAATTTACGAAAAGGACACCTTATTTTCCTCAAAGCACAGAACAATTTCCTCCAATATGGACAGCTTGACAGAGCACAAAATTTCGTGATACACCCAAAAAACACAGGACCCAGAAACTAGAAAAGTAGAATGGTTACAAGAAACATGGAAGTGGAAATTTTTTCAAATGTATCTCGACCAACGAAGTTGTACTGGCTTCTCTTGTAGAGAGGTAGTTTGGGAAAAGAAGATGGTAAAATTAAGTCAACAACATGCTCGACTAACATGTCAAGTGGGAGTCCATGTGGAGAACACCAAACACATTGGAGCTTGCTCATCGGAGAGTGAAGGACAACTGGAAGGGAGGTTGAAGTAGTTGGTGGAAGAGGAACACAAGTTGGTGGCATATGTCAAAATGTACACTGGAGCAGCAGAGGTTGATCAAGGGGCTGCTGTAGAAGGTACTGTAGAACTTTTGCTGTTGGAATGAAGGCTACTGCTGCTTCAATTTTTGTGGGGAAGCAAATACACTTTTAATATTAAAGTTTACTGCGCAATTATCTTCTACACACACGTATGAGTCCATGCGGTCTAAGTTCTGAATGTGCATGTACAATGGAAAGAATGTATGATGAAAGAACATATGACCAGATTTATAAAGAGGACATGTTCTAAGTTCCCTCAAAACACAGTGCCATTTTCTCCAATATGGGCAGCTTGACAAAGACAATTTTCTGCTACACCCCAAAAACACTGCACTTAACAACTAGAAAAGTAGCAGGTAACAGGAAACATGGTAGTGGCAAATTTTTCAAATGTAGTTCGACTAGCGAAGTTGTATGTGTCTCTCCTTATAGAGAGGTAGGTTCGGAAAAGAAGACGGTAAACTCAATTCAATAGCATGCTCGACTGACATATCAATTGGGAGTCCATGTGGGGGTCACGAAATGCTTTGGAACTTGCTCAATGGAGAGTGAAGATCAGCTGGGACTAGAAATTAAACCCATCTATCTAGGGCTGATATACTTACCATTGCAATTTGCCTCATTCGATATGCATGTCTTCCTTTGAGTAGCAACATAAATAGGTTTCACAGCATCAGAGAAATCTATGTCTTTGTTTACACATATTGGTACCTGATACCATGGGATGAGCTTAAACACATTTGCTATTCAAAAAAGCAGTCTGTCCCATACACTATGGTAGATACAAAACACTCACACAAAAGGGTCGATGGATTGCCTAGAAATATAAAGTAAAAAGAGTAATTATTTGAGTTCAACTCCTCATACCTTGCATCTCACAGCCAAGTTTATAACATCAGAAGGTCGAGAATCCACACTTTGCATGTCCATGTCACTTGGCTGCAACATCAGATAGTGTAGCAATAAGTCAATTCGCTGGCATGCAAAAAGGACACTTTGTCATAATAACAAAGTTAGAAACTATTAAAATGGCAATCTATAAACAAATACCCAAGCACATTTGTATATCCCACATGATCACATTCACATAAACTTCCTTTTTTAATCGAAAAAATATCCAATTGTACCGATCCATCCCATGGCTTATGGATTGGTAGCTCACCATCCAAGCAGGAGCATAACTACTCTCCAAATTATTCTTTGCAATACATCCTTGCTCGCTAAGCTAGCCAAAGTCTTGCACATTTAGAAGTAAGGATACCAATCAGGTTGAGGCTAAGTCAGAGCCCATGAACTATACAGACTGGAACCATTTGTTATACCTTAATTGGATGTAGCTACTAGATAAAGAAACAACAAAGAGAGAGACAAAATCATGTAAGTATACAACTGGAACCATTTGTTATACCTTAATTGGATGTAGCTGCTAGATAAAGAAACAACAAAGAGATAGACAAAATCATGTAAGTATACAAATTAAAAGCAGAATGGTTGTGGCTGCGAAACCACTTATTGGAGCATTGAAACTTGCTCATTCGAGACTGAAGATAAGCTGGAACAGAGGTTGAACCAGAAGGTGGAAGAAGAATGAAACTTGGTGGCATGTGTCGAAATGCATGTCGGAGAAGAGGTTGCTAAAGGGGCTAGTGTAGAAGGTACTGTAGGTGATTTTGCTACTGGAATGTAGGCTACTGCTACTGTCGCTTTCTGTGGGCAAACAAATACAATTGGAACATTACAAAATTGCTATGCAATAAGATTTTATAGATACGTATTAAAAATCTAAATGCAGCAAATACACTATTCAGCAAGTGTGATACAAAATATGTGAAGGACAAACCGGTTGAAGCTTGCAGACCAGACAACTTTTGCTACACCACAAATTGATTTTGTTGATTTAAAGTATTCCACCCATACAATGTGGCATTGGTTTCCATAGTGTGGCTGCACTTTATTATGATGGGAACACTAAAGGATGTTGCACCTCAAGCTTTGCAGGACACAAATTAAAATGAAAACATAAAGTGGAAGTATGCTGCGTTCGAGTTCAGAATCATGTGAATATAGAAATTAAAAGTAGTACAAACCATTTGAGGCAAGTGAATCCTATTGAGGGAAACTGAATTTATTTATTCCATGCAGGGAATTTCAAAAAACTCACTGAATTTATTTATTCCATGCAGGGAATTTCAAAAAACTCACTACGGACACAACTTATGTTCATATAGTAGAAGCCAAAGTCTTTAGCTCAACAAAAAAAGAAAATCAACACCCTTGTGGCTGCGAAACCACTTATTGGAGCACAAATTATTCCATAAGGAGCTCAAGCAACTCGCTCCATCATGGTAGGTGGCAGGTTCATGCGTTTGGCTCAAATGCTATGATTGAGCCAGCATTGTTTATAGTGAAGGTGCCACTGGGCTTGATGTCGAGCAAAAGAGAGAACACTGTTAGCATGAAGCTCGAGAAATGAAGTGCCTATGCGGAGAAGCGCGTCGACATGGTTCCCATGAATCTCAACTGTAACGTCCAATGCATCACATGAGGCAAGGGATCTTCAGAATACACTGCACAAAATCACAAGTGAAGCAGAAAGGATGGCCTGGGCTCATGACTAACTTGGACCCCACCACACGAACCGCATTGGTAATCAATGAGCTGTGCATTCAGGTGAGTGAAGTGCACACCCGTCACCTGCAACCACCAACAAAGCAGCATTTCAGTGCAACTTGATAGTGCATGCGACATACAAGGTTTAAAGGTGAAAATACTAAACCTTTCACCTGTAACCCAAGCTTGAACCTTGGCTCGTGAATGCCTCTTGAAGTTCAGCTCTCTTTTGACCCTCTGGAATATCAACCAGGATAGTGAAGTCAAAAAAACCTGAGCCACTCTCCCAGTCACCAAAAAACGTGTTTCGGGGCAACGAAACGCGAAGAAACGTTTCTAGACAAAACGGTTCTTAGAAACGTCTGAAACGGGCAGTTAGGGCGAAACGTCTGGCTGTCAAAAAATCCGCTGCGACGGGTTTCTTTTTGAATTTGGCCGCCGTTTTTGTTTTTTCGCTCCTCTCCCGTTGAATTTGGCCGCCGTTTTCATTTTTTCGCTCCTCTCCCACGCCGCTCCATTGCTTGCCTTGCTCCTAGTGCCTACCATCTACTCTACCTTCTACTCTACCCTCTACTAGAGACTCTCTCCTCTCCTCTCCTCTACTCTCTAGAGACTCTCTCCTCTCCTCTCCTCTCCTCTCATCTACTCTCTAGAGACTCTAGAGACTCTCTCCTCTCTGTAGACGAAACGTTTCTAGAAACGGGTAATTAGGGCGAAACGTCTGGCTGTCAAAAAATCCGCCGCGACGGGTTTCTTTCTGAATTTAGCCGCCGTTTTTGTTTTTTCGTTTTTTCGCTCCTCTCCCGCGCCGCTCCATTGCTTGCCTTGCTCCTAGTGCCTACCATCTACTCTACCTTCTACTCTACCTCTACTCTACCTTCTACTCTACCCTCTACTCTCCTCTACTCTCTAGAGACTCTAGAGACTCTCTCCTCTCCTCTCCTCTACTCTCTAGAGACTCTCTCCTCTCCTCTCCTCTCCTCTACCCTCTACTCTCCTCTACTCTAGAGACTCTCTCCTCTCCCCTCCCCTCCTCTTCTCTCCTCTCCTCTCCTCTCCTCTCCTCTGCCCTACCTTGCCCTACCCTACCCTACCCCCTACCCTACCCTAACCCTACTCCACTCTACCCTACCCTACCCTACCCTACCCTACCCTACCCTACCCCTACCCTATCCTACCCCACCCCTACCCTACCCCACTCTACCACTCTACCCTACCCCTACCCTACCCTACCCCACCCCACTCTACCCTACCCTACCCCCCTACCCTACCCCACTCTACCCTACCCCCCTACCCTACCCCACTCTACCCGACCCGACCCTAACCCTAACCCTACCCTACCCTACCCTACCCTACCCTACCCTACCCTACCCCCCCCCCTACCCTACCCCACTCTACCCTACCCTACCCTACCCTACCCCTATCCCACTCTACCCGACCCAACCCTAACTCTAACCCTAACCCTACTCCTACTCTACCCTCTACGTGCTGTAAATTGAATGTTCTCTTAATTTTGCAGACCTTTTGTTGTCTCTGCTTGTTCCCCTCATTTCTACTCCTCAAAGATTTGTTTCATTGTTTATAGCAATAGAATTTTCTATTTCCAAGAAGTGCAAACTGCTTCAACATGGGCTATAGTTGGCTTCACTGTTTATGGCATGACCAATGCCTTTTCTTGAGAACTTCAAGCACCTTTAGCATAGGCTATAGTATTAACACTACTTCTCGCTCCCATTATTGACTTGCAAGGTGCAAAATATTTGTGCCTCTACATGCATTGGTTGCAGTTGAGGTTTAAACTCTTCCTGCAATAAAGGGCCATATTATGTTGTCCCAATATTGCTTGATTTGACTTTGTTGATCTTTTGATGTGCATCTATGTGTACTTGCAGCCAACAAGAATTCTGAAGAGAAGAAGGAAAGACCTGATGAAGTGAATTCCTGCAACGATCGTTTTCTTAGGTCCATCCATCATCGTCCTCTACGAATGCCAGACTGCAATGCAAGAGCATTGGTTGCTTCTGCATCCAACTTTGTGTGAGGTGGGAACTCATTTCTTGTCCTGCAATGAATAGCGGAGCTGTTGGAGTTTATACGCTTTCTCTTTGTGTTCGAAGGGAGGTTGTTGGTCAAGTATGGAATTTTTAAGGCTAGGGATCCATCACGGGTTGAGGGTGCGACCATCATGAAGAAAGTTGTTCGGGAAGGCGGAACATCGAACTTCTCTTTGCATGTAGATGCTACTACGAATGTTGTCAAGGGAGAACCATTTGATGATGTCATCACAATGCTACCCGAGACCACAATTGCTTGCTATGTTCCTTGGGCATCATCGCTTGTTTGCACAGCAAGGGGTACAATATCCACATTAGTAGCTGAAACCATTGCGTTCCTGATAATCAAGGCAGATGCAGATAGCTTGATGATTTCCGACGGGCCCCTTCTTGAAGCCCGAGCTTACTATAAGTAGTCATTGATTCTAACATTTTTTGTGTGCGGACACTCAAACCTTGCCACCATTAGTGGCTTTCCTAACTCTTGGAATATCGTGCCACAAATTCACTTTGTCAACGAGTGCAAGAATGTGTTGTCACGCTCCCAGTCACCAAAAAACGCGTTTCGGGGCACCGAAACACGAAGAAACGTTTCTACACGAAACGTTTCTTAGAAACGTCCGAAACGGGCAATTAGGGCGAAACGTTTGGCTATCCAAAAATCCGCCGCGATGGGTTTCTTTCTGAATTTGGCCGCCATTTTCGTTTTTTCGCTCCTCTCCCGCGCTGCTCTATTGCTTGCCTTGCTCCTAGTGCCTACCATCTACTCTACCCTCTACTCTACCTTCTACTCTACCCTCTACTCTCCTCTACTCTCTACTCTACTCTACCCTCTACTCTAGTCTCTACGGTCTACCCTCTACTTTCCTCTACGGTCTACCCTACCCTACTCTACCCTACTCTACCCTACCCTACCCTACCCTACCCTACCCTCTACGCTCCTCTCCCGCGCTGCTCTATTGCTTGCCTTGCTCCTAGTGCCTACCATCTACTCTACCCTCTACTCTACCTTCTACTCTACCCTCTACTCTCCTCTACTCTCTACTCTACTCTACCCTCTACTCTAGTCTCTACGGTCTACCCTCTACTTTCCTCTACGGTCTACCCTACCCTACCCTCTACTCTCCACTAGCCTCTACCCTCTACTCTACCCTCTACTCTAGAGTCTAGATTCTACACTCTACGGTCTACCCTCTACAATCTACTCCTACCATGGCCTCAAGACGTGCCGGTGGACCGAGTGGAAAAGTTTTATCATGCACTTGTAGCTCCTGGTAGAGCAGGAGCATCATCCCTTACACCTGCTAGTTCTGAGACTCTCCGCACCACACGTTTGAAGAAGCAGGTGGGATTAATCAAGAAAGACATGGAGGGACTCAAGGAAGCTTGGAGTCGGTATGGATGCACCATAGTCTCCGATGGATGGAGTGACACGAAGAGGAGACACATGATTAATATCTTGGTCACTAGTTGTGTGGGAAACATATTCTTGAGGATGGTTGATGCCTCACATGCCGGCCTTCACATCACCGGAGAGTGGATATGGGATCATATTGAGGCAGCCATCAAGGAGGTTGGTGAAGACAATGTGGTGCAAGTCATCACCGATAATGGCTCCAACTGCAAGAGAATGGGAAGTCTTCTTGAGGAGAAGTATCCCAAGATAGTATGGACACCTTGTGCCTCACACTCTCTTGATTTGATGATGGAGGATATTGGAAAGCTGCCTTGGGTGTCTAGTGTGGTCGAAAAAGCAATGTAGCTAGTAACTTATATCACTCGTAAGCCACATGCATTTGCCCTATTCAGAAGGGAGTGTAAGTGGGACCTTATGAGACCCTCAAAGACACGCTTTGGCTACATCTTCCTGGTTCTTAGCAGGTATGATTCATGAATCATGATTCAATTTTCATCATTCAAAGATCAATTCCTCTAATTATTCATTGTTTAAATTTGTTTAAACTTTATCATTTGTAGGCTCGTTAAGACCAAAGAGAGCCTTCGTCGCATGATGACCAATTTAGATTGGCTGGATTGGAGTGACTCGAGATTGCCTACTGGACAGAATGTCGAGGGGATTGTCTTTGACAATCGGTTTTGTCAAGAAGCCCTTTGAATTCAAATGTCCATAGAGCCCTTGTACTTCGTGCTTCGACTCTTTGACCATGAGGGTTGTACTATGGGCTTGCTATACGAGTTCATGCTGAAGCTTCGAAAAGCAACGGAGGATTGTCCTATTGAGATCCTCAACCAAAGCAGGTACATATAAGTTGAAACTTGTAAGTTTAATACTCAATTCTCCTAGCTCTAGCCTCTAACTTGATTCGTTTTGGTAAATTTTCAGAAAGGATGACATATTAGGAATTTGGAGGAAGAGATGGGATTGGTTTCATAGGCCAATCCACACTGTTGCACATATGCTCCATCCCTTGTGAAAGGAGCCTGTTAAATGGAATGATCGGGTGCTTGTGAACGGATGGACCTAATACTTGGAGAAAGTATGCGACTCATCGGTCCAGAATAGGTGAGGTAGCATGGCGTACAAGTTTGCAGCCTGCTCACTACTAACTTCTAAGTGCTTTTAACTTTGTATCTTCATTTATGATTTATTTATATTGTCTTCTTCTGTATTGCAAATTGCAATAGCATTGAAGAGGACGTAGTGGAGTTCCGCAATGACATGGGTCATTTCTCCCGTGCAATTGCCAAGGAAAGAGACAACAGGCTGTTGGCTCTTACTTGGTGGGAGAAATTTGGGATTATGAATCCCTCATTACAGAACTTAGCTCTCCGCATCCTTTCGCAAGATTGCACATCAGGTCCAGCTGAGAGGATATGGAGCATATGTGTAGACATACACACCAGGAAGAGAAACAATTTCGTTCTAACTTCTTATAGTTCTTATTTATAGGCTATATAGTATAGCGTCAAGCTTGTAACATTTTGAAAAACAATTCTTAAGTCGTGAGAATTGACTTCTTTATGCTTTGTAAACTATGTCAGGTTGAGCGTAGAGCAACTCAATAGGTTGGTATATGTCAATGCCAACCTACGTCTACTTGAGAAGTACAGGTCTGCAGATGATACCGGTAGCATCGAGTGGAAGCCCAAGCAAGTCAATCCTGACAAGATCAAGCTAAAACATGTCGACATGTCCATCATCCAGCACAGTCGAGAGAATGACGATGCTTACGAGTTCCTACGACAGGATATGCTTCGATTCCGACGTCAAACACGTTCGATGGCTCGAGCTCGTGGACCACGAGTACGTGCTGCTACTATTGCAGAGGATACAGGGACACCCCAGACTCGTGGTTATCAACGTCGAGCACGAGTCTCACGAGAGGGATCACAGGTATCTGTTCTTTTATCGTCATCCCGAGGACGTCGAGGCAGAGATGAGCCAGAGGAGGAGGAGGCATTGGTAGACAGTGCGGACTCAAAGGACTCAAATCAGTTGCAAGCCCCTACTTGGTTCGAGGGTGGCACTTCCTCTTTCTTCACAGAGGATGTAGATCCATCTGCTGATTCCAGTGCTGATGATGACAGTGATGAGGCAGCAGATCTTAGAGAGGGCAACGGTCCCTAGCTCTAGAGAGTCGAGACTAGACTCTAGAGTGTACTGTGTACACTGCAGTTGTTAGCAGCTGGCTTGCAGGCGACGGGCTTTGATTATGTATACAGTTTACACCATACAGTTACCAGTATATCATTATGGCATGTTACATGTATGATGTAAACAGTAATACATAATACATTTTGTTATATTTTGAATCTTGAATCTTGAATCTTGAAATTTGATTTTAAAATTTGAATTATAAAGTTAAAAGTTTATTGTTTGAACTATGGGCCATGGCACATGCTAGCAGCCATATGCACTTGTAACTAATTAGTTAATAGTAATTTGTAAACTGGAAGATCTCTGTCTTTGTAAACCTCAATCTGTAGGCTGCGTGACGCATCTTTTTACTCTTTCAACTGTGTAATATGTGTGTGCATTGTGTGCACAATATGGATATCTGAGAGCTCTTTTGAGAGAGAGAGAGAGAAAGAGAGAGAATCTGAAGACAATTATTTATGAAGTATATATAACTTCTATAAAATATAGTATTTTTAGGCGTTTCTAGACGAAACGCCTGTAAAAATCTAGAAACGCATTTCTAGAAACATTTCTTGTGACACTGACAATTCTTGCCACGCATGTAAGAGAAGTTTTTGAGAGTGTACATCACAATGCCCTCTTCATGGTACTCCTGGATTAAGCGTGAGTGAGTTACGAGCAGTGTCATAAGAAGCATTTCTAGAAACGTTTCTAGATTTTTACAGGCGTTTCGTCTAGAAATGCGTAAAAATACTATATTTTATAGAATTTATATATACTTCATAAATAATTGTCTTCAGATTCTCTCTCTCTCTCTCTCTCTCAAAAGAGCTCTCAGATATCCATATTGTGCACACAATGCACACACATATTACACAATTAAAAGAGTAAAAAGATGCATCACGCAGCCTATAGATTGAGGTTTACAAAGACATAGATCTTCTAGTTTACAAATTACTATTAACTAATTAGTTGCAAGTGCATATGGCTGCTAGCATATGCCATGGCCCATAGTTCAAACAATAAACTTTTAACTTTATAATTCAAATTTCAGAATCAAATTTCAAGATTCAAGATTCAAGATTCAAGATTCAAAATATAACAAAATGTATTCTGTATTACTGTATATGTTCTAAACTGTATACATAATCAAAGCCCGTCGCCTGCAAGCCAGCTGCTAACAACTGCAGTGTACACACTACACTTTAGAGCTAGGGACCGCTGCCCTCTCCAAGATCTGCTACCTCATCACTGTCATCATCAGCACTGGAATCAACAGATGGATCTACATCCTCTGAGGAGGAAGAAGAAGTGCCACCCTCGAACCAAGTAGGGGCTTGCAACTGATCTGAGTCCTCTGAGTCCGCACTGTCTACCAATGCCGCCGCCTCCTCCTCTAGCTCATCTCTGCCTCGACGTCCTCGGGGTAACGATGCAAGAACAGATACATGTGATCCCTCTCGTGAGGCTCGTGCTCGACGTTAATAACCACGAATCTTGTATCCTCTGCAACAGTAGCAACACGTACTCGTGGTGCACGAGCTCGAGCCATCGAACGTGCCTGACGTCGGAATCGAAGCATATCCTGTCGCAAGAACTCGTAAGCATCGTCATTCTCTCGACTGTGCTGGATGATGGACATGTCGACATGTTTTAGCTTGATCTTGTCAGGATTGACTTACTTGGGCTTCCACTCGATGCTACCAGTATCATCTGCAGACCTGTACTTCTCAAGTAGACATAGGTTGGCATTGACATATACCAACCTATTGAGCTGCCCCACGCTCAACCTGACATAGTTTACAAAGCATAAAGAAGTCAATTCTCACGACTTAAGAATTGTTTTTCAAAATGTTACAAGCTTAACGCTATAGTATATAGCCTATAAATAAGAACTATAAGAAGTTAGAACTTACTTGTTTCTCTTCCTGGTGTGTATGTCTACACATATGCTCCATATCCTCTCAGCTGGACCTGATGTGCAATCTTGCGAAAGGATGCGGAGAGCTAAGTTCTGTAATGAGAAATTCATAATCCCAAATTTCTCCCACCAAGTAAGAGCCAACAGCCTGTTGTCTCTTTCCTTGACAATTGCACGGGAGAAATGACCCTTGTCATTGCGGAACTCCACTACATCCTCTTCAATGCTATTGCAATTTGCAATACAGAAGAAGACAATATAAATAAATCATAAATGAAGATACAAAGTTAAAAGCACTTAGAAGTTAGTAGTGAGCAGGCTGCAAACTTGTACGCCATGCTACCTCACCTATTCTGGACCGATGAGTCGCATACTTTCTCCAAGTATTGGGTCCATCCGTTCACAAGCACCCGATCATTCTATTTAGCAGGCTCCTTTCACAAGCGATGGAGCATATGTGCAACAATGTGGATTGGCCTATGAAACCAATCCCATCTCTTCCTCCAAATTCCTAATATGTCATCCTTTCTGAAAATTTACCAAAACGAATCAAGTTAGAGGCTAGAGCTAGGAGAACTGAGTATTAAACTTACAAGTTTCAACTTATATGTACCTGCTCTGGTTGAGGATCTCAATAGGACAATCCTCCGTTGCTTTTCGAAGCTTCAGCATGAACTCGTATAGCAAGCCCATAGTACAACCCTCATGGTCAAAGAGTCGAAGCACGAAGTACAAGGACTCTATGGACATCTGAATGCAAAGGGCTTCCTGCCAAAACTGATTGTCAAAGACAATCCCCTCGACATTCTGTCCAGCAGGCAATCTCGAGTCACTCCAATTCAATCAATCTAAACTGATCATCATGCGACGAAGGCTCTCTTTGGTCTTAACCAGCCTACAAATGATAAAGTTTAAATAAATTTAAACAATGAATAATTTGAGGAATTGATCTTTGAATGATGAAAATTGAATCATGATTCATGAATCATACCTGCTAAGAACCAAGAAGATGTAGCCAAAGCGTGTCTTTGAGAGTCTCATAAGGTTCCACTTACACTCCCTTCTGAATAGGGCCAATGCATGTGGCTTACGAGTGATATAGGTCACTAGCTGCATTGCTTTTTCGACCACACTAGACACCCAAGGCAGCTTTCCAATATCCTCCATCATCAAATAAAGAGAGTGTGAGGCACAAGGTGTCCATACTATCTTGGGATACTTCTCCTCAAGAAGACTTCCCATTCTCTTGCAGTTGGAGCCATTATCGGTGATGACTTGCACCACATTGTCCTCACCAACCTCCTTGATGACTGCCTCAATATGACCCCATATCCACTCTCCGGTGATGTGAAGGCCGGCATGTGAGGCATCAACCACCCTCAAGAATATGCTTCCCACACAACTAGTGACCAAGATATTAATCATGTGTCTCCTCTTCGTGTCACTCCATCCATCGGAGACTATGGTGCATCTATACCGACTCCAAGCTTCCTTGAGTCCCTCCATGTCTTTCTTGATTAATCCCACCTGTTGCTTCAAACGTGTGGTGCGGAGAGTCTCAGAACTAGCAGGTGTAAGGGATGATGCTCCTGCTCTACCAGCAACTACAAGTGCATGATAAAAGTTGTTGTAGGCAGTAGTCCTTGCAACATTGAAGGGAATATCGCAAGCGTAGAAAAACTGCTCCTCTGATGGTCGCACCCTCAACCCGTGATGGATCCCTAGCCTTAAAAATCCCATACTTGACCAACAACCTCCCTTCGAACACAAAGAGAAAGCGTATAAACTCCAACAGCTCCGCTATTCATCACAGGACAGGAAATGAGTTCCCACCTCACACAAAGTTGGATGCAGAAGCAACCAATGCTCTTGCATTGCAGTCTGGCACTCGTAGAGGACGATGATGGATGGACCTAGGAAAACGATCGTTGCAGGAATTCACTTCATCAGGTCTTTCCTTCTTCTCTTCAGAATTCTTGCTGGCTGCAAGTACACATAGATGCACATCAGAAGATCAACAAAGTCAAATCAAGCAATATTGGGACAACAACATATGGCCCTTTATTGCAGGAAGAGTTTAAACCTCAACTGCAACCAATGCATGTAGAGGCACAAATATTTTGCACCTTGCAAGTCAATAATGGGAGCGAGAAGTAGTGTTAATACTATAGCCTATGCTAAAGGTGCTTGAAGTTCTCAAGAAAAGGCATTGGTCATGCCATAAACAATGAAGCCAACTATAGCCCATGTTGAAGCAGTTTGCACTTCTTGGAAATAGAAAATTCTATTGCTATAAACAATGAAACAAATCTTCGAGGAGTAGAAATGAGGGGAACAACAAGCAGAGACAACAAAAGGTCTGCAAAATTAAGAGAACATTCAATTTACAGCACGTTAACAGGAGCTCCTCATGTACAGTTACTATGGAAATAAGAACTACATCAATTATTGGATCCACAATTGATTACAAAGGGAATTTTCTCAATGCATTTAAAGCTAACAAAAAAGAGCTCCTCTTTAGACACGCTACCACCAATTTGTCAGTGCACATACTATACTTGCAACAATAAGCACATAGCCTACGCTTTCTGTAAAAATAACCTGCAAAGAAGAAGACAAACGCACGCCAAAGTCACTACTTTTTCCTCGAGCAATCAACACCTTTCATACACCAAACATAAATGGTCAAAGTTTACATGTCCTCACCTTCTGCATATGCTTGTCTGGCTACAACAAGGAATGCTTTCCATAAAGACTTCGCTGCGCTAGCTTTCTTTATCCTAACATGCCCCCAATCTTCAAATCCTTCGTGTATGATGTCATGACCGTGTAGGTGCCTTCGAAGAAGCTGTGTCCTCTGCTCTAGAAACATTGGTGTGAATGCTGAGTAGTCTCATCACAGTAAATAGCGCACAAAAACTGATATAAACAATTACAGAGGTGCTTGACGAACAATTCATAGAATACATAAAATCCAGAGCAGACATAGCTTATATAGCTTCGAGAATGATGTAGAAACATGGAAGACACAACGAAAAAGGACCACGCAACAACGTTCACTTAATTTCTTTAAAAAACCTCAATAAGGGACATACAAAACTCCATACCACTTTATTGAAACTAAAACCACAAAGGCACTCATACTGCACCCATAGACACTAACCACTGCATATGGAAAAGTGTTCAAAAGAAAATATCAATTTGCAACATACCCTCCATATTGTTCGTGGGAAAGTTTGATTGCTGCCCTGTCAAAAAAAAGCAAACCATGTTCGAAATGTAACACCATTGAAGCGAGAAGGAACAACACACAACTTTTGGAGACAATTCAGTACAATTACCCTTGAAGACACTACTACCCTTTTGGAGACAATTCAGTAGAATTACCCTTGAAGACAATTCAATAGAATTACCCTTGAAGACACTGTTCCCCTCATCGCAATAAATGTCTATGACATTGATATGCGCTTTTCCCTTCAAGGAATCCTTCTCCACTAGTTTCTCAAGATATGCTGGGGTCTCTTCAACAAAATACCATGAAAGAGTACTGTATCCTTGTCTATGATGACAAATTCAGAAACTATGGTCTACGATGAATGCAGAATCAGTTCCTTGTCTACACAACTCTACTGTAATCAGTAATTAAAAAAGGACAGCATCGCTACATAGCAAATTAATTATAGCACACTGTTGCTATAGAGTAGGGTGGCCTTCAAGAAACACTATGGAGAAAATGTATTTCAAATAGAGTTTCAGAACACAGAGAAGATGCATAAAAGGTACATCTGAAATGAAAGAAAAAATATTTGGCAAGCGATTGCATTCTAACGACAAGTTGCTGTAGTTTCCTCTCACCTTTCCTAGAAGGAGTGCACGCAGAGAATAGAAGACACAATGCCTGGACGATTATAAGAGCAAGGCAAATAAATCATCACAACTCATAGCCCACTCACAAAGCACGGAAAATAGACTCAAGAACAACGTCAACTAAATACGATCAAACATTGAAGGCAATGTACCTTACAAATACTATAACCTAGTGAGAACCCATGCAAGGAACCCACATTAGAATGTGAGCGAGCTCATAAGAATAATATTGGGGATTTACCAAGTGAAGACAAATTGAACCATGTATGCATATGGTATTTTAACTACAACTGCATTACTACACAGTTCTATAAGTTGCATTCTCTTCTACATTTGTTGTGTGGTGAGATAATGGTGAAATGTGGTGCAAAATATGGTGGTAGAACATTGAGTGGTTGGACACTAATCATGATTTCCTGGATTTGGAAGGCCAAACATCTCATCCTGTTGCAATCACATTGTGCATGAGAGCTACGTAAGACATTAGCAACATGGAAATTTGCAAGAGGATTCTACTGCCAATTTGCTAAAAATGCTAGTCATTTGAAAATACCAATTATACAACTACCAATTCAAGTGATCTTAGAAGGAGATATTATGGGCATGGCATGGGTGCACACTAATCATCATTTCATGAATTTCAAAAGGCAAAACATGTCATTTCATCTGATCACATCGGGCATGGCAAGTCTATGAAAGGTTGGCACGTTGAAAGTTTGCAAGCAAAGAGTGTGTTCAAAATGCTAGTAAGCAAAAAAGTACATTTCTACAACTTCCAATTGAAGTTAGCAACTCACCTTCAAAGAAGATATTGTGGCCAATGCACTCAAAATATTGAAGTACAAATTCAATAAAACTGTCAAAATGATATGCTCAAAGCTCAATCTTGAATTAGGAGAATGTCTTTCTAATGAATAACCATTACAAAACTGAACTTGAACATCAAAACATAAAAAGTGCCAACAATGAAACGTGAAGTTTGAAACACATATACAAAATAAGCACACATTTGCTATAAGAAAACCTCATTATTCCTGTACATGTACTAAGTGACAGAAGAACCTCTTGGAGGGTAAACCAACAATACATTTGAATAACATTCCTCTCATTTTTTGAAGATGACAACTACAGCTTATATGTAGATCTTGTAAAAAGGGTCTACTACATGAGTTTTCAAAGCTTTCGAGTGGATAACCAAATGAACTAGCTGATATGGCTAAAGGCTAATGTAAACGATGCCTTCTCATAGCATAGTTAGTCACTGCATGTACTATACATGCAACAGTACGTACTAAGCCTCCGATTTGAGGGGAAAAATCACGCAAAGAAAAGACAATTGCCCTCCAATAGAGCATTGGTTGCTGCTGCTCTATTAATCTACAAATACAAGGTAAAAGGAATCCAAATTTTTCTACACTGGCAATCGCATTACAGATGTATATGCTCAGCGTTAAACACCTATACAATCAGCAGTATAAGTAACGCAGAAACAATAACAATCTATGGTCTTCAACTACAAACACAGCAACAATCGAGGAATAAGGATTCACCACTGGACTGCAAATTGCTATCACAAGATTTTCCCTCCACATAGTCACCAAACTTCCTCTCCAAGTCTAGCACAAGTAAGCCATAAGTACCACAAATGAGGAACACAAAAAGGAAGCGCAAGAAATGAATTGAAGGAAGGGAAGGGAATTAAAAATCAGCAACCTCTCCCAAACGTGGTGCTATCAGTGTCCATCGACTGCACGCACACATCAACCTTCTTCTGGCCCTCCATCATCAGTACAAAGTGTGAACCCAAATACACAACACCCAAACTAATGATTGACAAAATTGGTACAAAACACAGTGCGATCAAGGTCCTCCAGCACAAACGTTTATATAGAAGGTCCCAAATCCAAAGATACATGAACGGCCACATAGAACCCCAACAAACTCAGCGATGATGAAAGAAAAGATTCTGCAACCACTGTCACAACAGTCATACCTCCAAAACGGGCATGCAAGGAAACTGACAAAGGTTGCGATGGAGCTGAGCAAGCAACCGAGATGGAGAAAGTCCACCTGCATGATTGTCTTGGATTCTACCATGCCTTTCCTGCTCACTTCTGTCAAATACCTGAACACATTGCAAAGATTGGAGAAATGCAGCCTTTCAAACGATGAAGCCTACCACTGAAGAGCAGTCGATTTCCAAACTTCGACCTGCTTTCGTAGGACCAACAAGTGAAATCTGAACCTCGGACAATATTACCATTCACAAATATCCCATTCAGTGAATGATTACATTGCTGATTGTCAGAAAATAGAAGATCACAAGGTTCTGCGCAGAGATGCGATACGCAACAGGCATGGGATCGAGGAATGGCAGCACAAGTTTCCCACACAATTTTAGATCGACCTACTCTGCGTGAGTCGGACATATCCTTGCTTCTTGCCACGAATCCCCCGAGCCACTCACTCATCAAACCTGCCACAATACACCTGTGCACAGAAGCAAAAAATTAGGGCTTTAATGGAATCAAAAAATCTATTAGCCAATACAAAATGGCTACTTTTATTTTAAAAATAAATTTAAGCATTTTTCTCTTTTGACCACTAAGGCCTACCCATTCGGGGTAGGCCAGCCAAAAAGAGATAAAAACAATTGAGTACAAATACTTGTGAGCACTTCCCTTAGAGGGAAAATTTGATTTGGGAGAGAGAGAGAGAGAGAGAGAGAGAGAGAGAGAGTGGGGGGATGAGTTGATATGGGAAGGGGGGAGACAAGAGAGAGAGAAAGAGAGGGAGATATCACACAAAATAGAAAGTGGGGAAACGTGGACACGTTTTGGCTTGCCCTAAGGGGGGAAAGGCTTTAGTGAAGCCTCGATTTCTTTGGAGATTATAAAATTAATTTAATTTTTGGTGCTTGTTGCATGGAAATATGCCATTGGTCATCCTTGCATGGAAAGATGTCATTGGTGATCTACCATAGTTTCCTTTTTTCGCCTATCCTAGGCAAGTTGAATAGTGACTCATGTGGACAGTCACATCATGTGGATGATGCATTCTTTGTGATTGTGGGGGCAACCACGTGTACATGAGATGTGGTTGGCCAATTGCCCATGAAATTGCATGTTCTTTACATGCATGCAATCTTTTCCTAAGTGAATAGTAGACGAAGAAGCCAGATAGTGTGAAAGACGCATGCAGGGTTGTGGACGTTTTGATGCTCCCTACAGTTGCTCTCTCATGGAGGACTTGTACTTCGCACCTTTTTGTGTTGCAACGGAGATGATTTCATGCCTACGAGCGCCGAAATCATGGAGTTGCTCTATCCTCTCACCAGTCATCTCATTTCATGGCGGTGCTTCTTGTGGGTCTCTTTGAGTTTCGCACAACGGTCGTTGCAAAAGAGAAGATGTGCATGTTTTCTTTTCAGGTACCCAGAAGACGACCCATGGAGGTGATCCACATACAAGTGTCAATATGTGTATTGATTTGCCAGTGCTTCTCCATGCAGTTGCATGTGTTTCAAAGGTCTTCCTGGTGGATTGCGCTTGAATTGATCCATCGGAGTGCACAAGCAGTGGTTTGTGAGAAGGTGTTCGCCATGGTAACTATAAAATAGAGCCGGTTGTTCATGTATCCTTCATCTTTACTATTTTTGCACCTGTCATCTTGGCTTAAATCACCCTTGTCATATTATCAAACCCATTCAACATCATCCCAATGGCCTCCAACAATTCACATCTCCCTCTTGAATGGATGGAAAGTGATAGTATGAAGTTTGAGCAAGGTATCGTTTGCTTCCGCTTGAGATGTTACTTCCTTCCTTGTAATATATGCCGGCATCCGTAATTTGATACATTGTAAAAGTGTTGTTCTCCAATCTGTCTTCGTGTTTGTTTTTTCACAAAATTCGAGAAGTTCTTGGAATCTACTCACATTGGACTTGTTGAAGAGAAGTTGAAAGATACGATTGGTAGGATTGGACAACCATGTAGGATTGCGTGAGAGAAAGATTAGTGATTCTATAGGAAGCTTTGTGCATAGGACTCATGTGAAAAAGCCTTTTCTAGTTGTCTAGGTCTTCGAAGAATGTTTGGTCCAAGTGAAGGAGAAAATAGAGACTTGCGAGGTTGACATGACAAAATATGAAGAGGGGAGAGGAGAAGAGTGGAGACATGCACCTGTAGTGAGTGCTATATATTCTACTTGAATCTTGAATCAAAGACAAAGAAACAATTGGCTATTTGTTTGACAACCACGATATAGCACCTTGACCAAGGCAAAATGCATATCCATGTGTTGATCTTTTGGTCTCATGATCTTTGGCATAGTCACTGTCACAGTATCCATGCAACCTTGGATGACTTTCTCTGTATTCTATTCCAAACTATCTTGTATCTCTATATTCTATTCCAAACTGTCTTGTACCTCTGATGTATCTCAAGACTCTTTTGGCTGCATTCCAATGAGACTGTTTTGGATTTGTCATAAACTGTGCTAGTGAACTTACTTCATAACAAATATATGGCCGTGTGATAATCAGATATATAGCTTTTCTGAATCTTTTGTAAGTTTCAAACTCTGTTCCATGGGAGTGGCTGCAATCTTGCAATCTGCCATATGAAACTTCTTCAGGAGACTATCAACATATTTGAGATGACTCATAAAGGTGCTATCTGAAACTCTCCAGAACTCAATTCCAAGACAATAGTGCATAAGTCCAAGATCTTTCATGTCGAACTCTACAGATAAGTCTTGTTTTAATTTCTTGATGAAGCTATCCTTGCTTCCGGTCACAATCAAATCATCTACATACAAAAGTGCAATAGTAATGTCTTCCCCTTGAACTTTGTAGTAGAGAGTATGATATGCATTGGACTTCATGTATCCCAAATCAGCAAAATACTTGTCGATTTTGCTATACCAACTTCTGGGTACTTGCTTTAAGCCATAAAGACTTTTCTTGAGAATGTAAACCTGATTCTCTTTTTGTGGTTTAACATAACTTACTGGTTGTTCCATGTAGACTTTCTCATCTAGGTAACCATTGAGAAATGCATTCTTGACATGGAGCTAGTACACATTCCATCTGCTGAGTGTCGCTAGTAATATCAAGAACCGTATGGAATCCATCTTTGCTACTCGAGCATAAGTCTCATCATAATCCTGACCATATTGCTGTGCAAATCCTTTTGCAACTAGTCTGGCTTTGTATCTTTGAATACTTCCATCTGGATTGTAATTCACTTTGTATACCCATTTGTTTGCTATGGCCTTCTTTCCTTATGGAAGGTCGCATAATTCCCAAGTGTTGTTCTTGTACAAAGCATCCATTTCTTCATTCATAGTAGTTTGCCATTCTGGCTTGTCTACTGTATCTTCAAAGTACACTAGCTCTTTTATAGCCATGATGGTAGTCATAAGAGCATAGTTGGTGGTTTTGACCTGAATTGCTTTGCCTTTTTGAGCATATGTCAATCTGGCTAGTGGTCTGCGTTCAACACATCCTACGACCATCTCTCCTCTCTTCACAAGAAGCAATAAGAGGAAGTATGTGTTATGGGCAAGCAAAGATGAGAATCAACTAAACCACCTACTACACAATTTCGGAAATCATTCAGCAAGGGATATAGCAAGTAGATTCTTGTCAATGTGTTCATGCATGAGCCACACAATAGCAGGAATAATCAATAAAGTGTATAGACTCAGAGCTAGTGGCACAAGTGCAGACAATGATGGTCAACAAACTGAAGATGAACCAATTCAAAGACACAAATGTTCTTTGCATCTTCCCCATGATGCAAACACAAATACGAAACAATCGCTTCAACAATCAACTAGAAGTACAAAGAGGATTAGATGAACGATATCTTAAAAAAATCAAACTATAAAAAAGGAAACTCACAGATACCCTTCAATATGAACGTACATGCAAGACATTGACATTTTCAAAGAAAATTGACAGCATTGACGAAATGCAAGAACATTGCTTGTGTAGAGTATGTGAAAAGCAAATAAAGAGCCAAAAGGTTCCCATATTTAGTAATACGAACATGACTCTGGCAAAACAAATGAATTGCATGTCATTATTAAACAACATCAAAGACCGTCTCATTTCTATCCTATGAGGGGTGATATGGAATGCGAGGAAGCATAGTGAATGTATTTGCAGATTTGGATAGGGCCGACCTTGTTTTATTGATGACAGTGCAACAGTTATGGTGTCCATAAATTAAAAGTTAGAGTACAAGCACAGCTACCTATGCGGGCTTGTGCATCCACCAACCTTAACAATGTGCGCATTGCAAGAGCTCCTAAGATCACTATTGTATGAGCAAAACCACATAAAGCTAAATTCAACTTGGTTGCACTACACCACTGAGCTATAGAGGCATTTGGACGAGAAGAACGGCTGCAACATCTTCAACAATTGTAGCCAAACAAAATATGACTTAGACACATACACTCTTGTACATGGAATCTACACCAGCCAACAAGTAATCGACTTCAAAGACAAAGTGATCAATGTTGCACCTTTAGAGGGCTTCTCATCACTGGGCTTCTTCAAAGACAAGCACTGCAAGGAACTTGCATTCCCTAATCTATTTTATGGAAATCCTAGATTGTATACAATCCCAACAACTACATCATATCAGAGTATAGCACACTGGCAATCCGAAGGTTTGCACTGTAATTTGAGAACTTGTTCTTTAAAGCAATGAAAATAATGACAAAACAAGTACTATCCTCCACATGGGTGAGAATGCGCAAAGGACAATTGAAAGGTCGAAACGCTGTGTGTCCAAGATGCAATTGCCAACACAAATCTCAAGAAGCTCCTACAATCAAACATTGGATACAAGAAATTTGTATGCCTAAAGCTTGATGGACTACAATAACAAATTAAAGAAGAATCTCTTTGCAATGATATGGCAATTGGGTGCACCCACATTTTTTGTCACACTATTAGCAGCCGAAAGGTTGTGGGATCCAATAATCCAAAAATCTCAAGAAGCTCCTACAATCAAACATTGGATACAAGGAATTTGTATGCCTACAAACTTTGATGGACTACAATAACAAATTAAAGAAGAATCTCTTTGCAATGATATGGCAATTGGGTGCACCCACATTTTTTGTCACACTATTAGTAGCCGAAAGGTTGTGGGATCCAATAATCCAAACACACCGATTCAATGTCTAGAAAGCCCCATAGAGATAAGAGACTTAGTACGTTCTGATCCCATCACCACAACACAGTACTATGTCCACCGTTTTGAGGCACTAAAACAACTCGTTCAAAAAGACAATGATATCATTGGAGAAGTAATGGACTACTTCTTTGTAACAGAGTTCCAAAATAGAGGAAGTCAACATGACCACAGATTCTTATGGATAAAAGGTGCACCATCTTTAAACAGTTGCACAGTTGACGAAGTCACAAAATTCATAGACCAATACTTAACAACAGATGTTGCATTACTAGATCTTTGTGAAAAGGAAGTCCAAAACACACAATCATAGAAAAGGTTGTCAAAGGCAAAATAAGCAATGTCAGTATGGGTTCCCTTTACGACCAATGAGGGAAACAACAATCCTACTACCACTAACCGATGATAGTGATGCCATTCAACATCTAGCAAACATAAAGCGAATAGCACGGTACTAGAAGGACCTAATATATTGGATTTGGACTTTGGATCATTTCTACAGCAACTTGGGCTCACTGGAGAAGAGTACACATGCACACTGCGATATAAGACAACACAACCAACAATATTCTTATGCCGTCATCCAAAAGACATATACACAAACAACTTTAACCCAAATATATCAACACTGTGGCAAGAAAACACTGGCATACAATTCATATTGAACCCTCATGGAGCTGTGACATATTGCACATCGTACATGGCAAAAGTAGACAAAGCAATAGCCGGTGCAGTGAAAGACACTCTAGCCCGTTGTGTTGAAAAAGGAGCCCCCGCCAATGAAAGAGTAAAAAGAATGGGAAATGCAATACTTTAACACACAACACATTAATAATGCACAACAGGTGATTTACCTTGCACTTTCCCTACCATTTACGAGCAACATAAGGGAGTTCACATACGTCAACACAAGTCAACTAGATGACCATACCCTAATGTTAAAATGGTGATCATAGCTTGAGAAGATGGACATCAGTAACACAGATGTCTTCTGTGATGACATCATTACAAAGTACAAGAAATGACCATGCAGCCTCCATGACATTTGCTTGGCAGAGTAGTACAACAGCAACAACTACACAATGTATGGGCAAAAAACAAGAAGAAGAAAAAAACCTAACGTAATACAATTTAATAACTATAGTGAAAACAAAGACCCCAAGAACCATTACAGAGAACTTTGTCTACTATATTTGCACTCATGTGCAAGGAACACTACTTGGATACAACAAACACGAATTGGCACGAATTCTACATGCAAAACCAGAGCACAATACAACATAACAAAGAAAAATTCAATCAAAACATACTACCACTAAATGAAAATAGTACAACTGCTATTGAATCAACATTATCATCAACTTTAATGATGCACCAACACCCATTACAACAATATAATCTGGTGTTGTCTCTTTCCCATGGCTTCCGTAGGAAGAGAAGGGTATTCTCAGTATGTAGGGTTCTGAGGCTTTTTGTGACCTACAGATATATTGGGGTTGTCGTTTGTAGTATACGTGTAGCTTAGGACCTTGAGTCGTATTCCGTTGAGAGACGTAAGCTTAAGTGTGGTAAGCAAACATAGTGTATGCATGTGTGAAAGGAACATGCATCATCATGGTTGGGGTAATGAAGGCTTTCGCCTTCATTGGGGGTTGAAGGGTTTAGGAGGAGTTTAAGGGTTAGAGGGAGGTTCATTGTTTAGAAGGAGGTTCCAAGGTTTAGAGAGAGGTTCTAGAGTTTAGAAAAGGTTCAAGGGTCAGAAGGAGGATCCAAGGTCTAGGGTAGAGTACCTGGTGGAGAACTTGTCTCCCTCGTAGTTCATGGAGATTAAGGGTTGAGGAACTAAGGGTTTAGGGGGAGCATAGGAGTGGGAGAGAAAGAAGGTGTAAGAGCATAGGGGAAAGAAGAGAGAGGAGGAGGGAGGAGGAGGAGGAGGAGGAGGGAGGAGGAGGAGGAGAAGGGAGGAGGAGGAGGAGGGAGGAGGAGAGGGAGAGGATGGGTTGCAAGGTTGGAGGAGAGGGGAGGAGGAGTTGCAAGGTTAGGACATGCTTTTGGACGTGGAGTGCAAGGAAGCATGGACACGTGAGACAATTGCTTGGAATACCAAAGTAGAACTCAACACAATGCCCCAAAGAGTGTGGGCTTCATTCCATTATGGGGTATTTATACAAGTTGGAGAGCTTCTCTCTCTGCATGTAGGAATTGTAAGACATTCTCTCTCTACATGTAGAACTTGCATATAGAAGTTGCATGTAGGAGTTGCAAGTTGCATGTTGCAAGTAGGAGTTGCATGTAGAACTCGCATGTTGCATGTTGCATGTAGGAGTTGTATGTAGAACTTGCATGTAGGAGTTGCATGTTGCAAGTAGGAGTTGCATGTAGAACTCGCATGTTGCATGTTGCATGTAGGAGTTGTATGTAGAACTTGCATGTAGGAGTTGCAAGTAGAAGTTGCAAGTAGAACATGCATGTAGGAATTGCATGTAGGACTTGCATGTAGGAGTTGCATGTAGAACTCGCATGTAGAAATCGCATGTAGAACATGCATGTAGGAGTTGCAAGTAGAACTTGCATGTTGAGCATTCCTAAGAGATTATTCCTAGCCTTATGCAAGTACAAGTGGAGCTTTGCCGCTACTCTACACACACATTCTGTACTACCTAAGTCCATGTTGGCACAGAGACAACATACTCCCGGATCCATTTTATTACCCATCCTCGGGTTATGGCTTATTGTGAGCACGTAGCTGGGTTGCCATGCGTGTAATCCAATGGCTGTGGAACTTGTGTCATGCCAGTTGATCTTGCTATAAAGCCTTGGCACCGTACAATTTTGCTCAGTTTTCAGGTAGCATGTATCCACCATTTGTTCGAGTAGAGATACGTGGCGTGCTTCTAAGAAGATGACTCTTTGATAGAGTCGGCTTGTAATCTGAGCATCGATCCGTTCATTGGGATTGAAATTAAGTGGAGGGAAATGGCTATCGAGGTGACATGGGACCTTCAAAATGTATTCCAATGTTTTGCAGAAGATAGCACTTAGGTGAAGGAAGCGATCAAAGTGGAATTTTACATTTTTGGCCTGATGAACCATCTAAGTTTTTTGTGAAGAAGATGACTAAGTGCTGGATTCAGTCTTACTTTAGTGTCCTACTCAGCAAAACAAATGTGCGGAGTGGAAGGGATCGATTCTTGCCACACTTAACCCCCAGATTGTGGATAGGAATTGTGCTGCTTCCTTGAGGCGAGGGTTAAGGATGGTGCGAAGTAACATGCCATCCCTATGGAACATTGTGCCCTTGGCTAGGAGAGGCTGTACTTCGAGAAATTTAGCATCGGTAGGCCGTGTAGGGTATTTGGCACCTTGTGTTGGGAGTGAGAAGGCCCTTTGAATGACTATATTGTCAAGGATAATGTTGAGTGGGCTCTGATGTACAGTGATGGTGTCGTACTTGCCAACCTGTGCATTGCTGGAGTGGTAAGAATGGAGAAAGTCCCTGATGTATGTAGTCATTGTAGGACTATCCTCCAAAGATTTTAGGCTCTCATACAAACTGCTCAAACCCCTTTGCTCTAAGTAAGATATTGTTGTGTTGGAAAAAGCATAAGTCGATGTAGGTGTCCACACAAGTTCCAATGACTGGGCCCCGTCAATGGCTATGTAAGCCAGTGGTGACAGGGGATGCATTTGGCATGCACAGAGTCCTCCTTAGAGCTATCGCTCTGGACCACAAATGCCTGTGGTTGCCATGGTTGAGAGGAGGTAGATGGCTTCAAACTCTGGAGGGGGTCTCATGGTTGAGGCGATGGGCTCTTGCATCCTCTTTAGTGGCAGCATTGTTGTTGAACCTGCATCCATGTGCATATGGTATACCATTGATCATTAGATTAGTTGGCATGCAGGTATGACATTTGTGTGTGTTTGTGAGAGATCTTATTTTTACACATGCTTTGAGAGTGTGAAATGAAATTGTGTGGCACAATTATTCATGCAATCAACTATGTGTCTAAGTGAAAGCATGTGAGTGCACGTGACCTAGTAGCTAGGTATGGACTAACTATATGCTTATTTTTATTGTTTTCATAAGGCAACTAGAACTCGAGCATCACTTTTGAGCCCTAGGTTGAAATCGATTGATGATACCTATATGTGCAAAGACGTACATATGCAAGTGAGTGCTTGTGATACAATCTAACCCTAACTAAGGAAGACTTGGGTTTCCCAAATCTTCATTTGTGTCGAGGATGGCTTGTGTGTTGAAGTAGTAGCGCTTCAATCGGCTCCCGTTGATGGCTCCATCCAATGTTTCCAGTAGCACAACGATTCATCTTCTGACTTGATAGGGTCCTTGACCTAGATGCTTGAGTTTGCTCTTGTGTACTTTGGCATTGTATAACAAGACCAAGTCACCTTCCTTTATGTCTTTAGCTTTAAGATTTCTGTCAAACCATGCCTTTCTTTTGCATTTATCTGTTGTCATGGCATGGTAGGCGACTAGTCTTGTCCCTGTATGCTTCTCTAGTTGATAAAGTCTTTCTTTCAAGGATTCATGATCTCCCATGCACTTCTGTACTACTATGCATAGGCTTGGTATTACAAATTCTAGTGGGACCATAGCTTCAAGGTCGTACACCAATTGAAAAGGTGTGTTCCTTGTACTGACCTTGAGTGTGGTCCGGTATGCCCATAAGGCTGCATTTAGTTTTTCTGCCTAATGAGAACGTTGTGGTTCTACTACCTTGGTGAGGATAATGCATAATATTTTGTTGGTGGATTCAACCTATCCATTCCCTTGGGGGTAGTAGGGTGTGCTTTTTCTATGGATTACCATAAAGCCAAACAAGAGTTCTTGGATTACCTCATTGACAAAATGTGTGCCTCTATCTGACACAATTTCAATGGGGCTTCCAAATCGATCACATTCTCGTATAAGAATCTTACTGTGCTTCTGGAATTTGCCTTTCTGACTGGTTTAGCTTCAGTCCATTTTGTAAAGTAATTAGTGGCCATAATGATGTAGCGTTCCTGTGTTCCCTTTGTTGCTGGATGGATGGGACCCACATAGTCAATCCCCCATTTTTCAAATGGTTTTTGTGCAACAATTGTTGTTAGGGGATTAGGGATTACGTTAACGTAATATCGTAAATGTGAACATGTTATTAACGTTGCATACTTACGTTGCAAACTCACGTTAATAACGTGTGTATTATCGTAACCGATCAAAGATTAACTGGTAAACCGGCTATTTAATTATCCCACCGGGCAATTTAAGTTTCCAACAGGCTATTGCAATAGCCGGACGGGCCCTGCTAGGAGATGACTAAATCCTGGAAAGCTTTCTTAATACATAATATAGTCCCCAGATTTGGAGAAGCATGTAGAGATAGCTCCTTGGGTAGCACACCCTTGCTAAGGCTTGGTTGTTCACTGTTCTTAGAACTAAGCTCTGAAATGATTTGTTGATTGGGCCATTTGTCCTACTCTTGGGCTATGTTGGTCCTTGATATAGACATTTCTTTAGAGTGTTGATGAGACCTAGCTTGTTACGTGGATTGGGCTATTTGTCCTTTGTTGGGTAAGGGTAGTTCATGATATGTATCCTTCGACACTCAGTTTGTTAATTGTAGAGTTTGTGTTTAGGTATTTGGGCCATTTGTCCTTTGGGCAAGAGTAGTCCTAATATCTATTCTCACGTGTTGCTTGTGATTGTATGCTATTTGTTGTGTATTGTGGGCTACTAGTCCTATTATTGGGCAGTAGTAGTCCTCATGTGACGTTTCTAACATAGGTATTGTGTAGTGGATGAATCTTGGGTTAGTTGTTCTCTAGTGAGTTGGGCAAAACTAATCCCTGAGGAGGCCATTCATCTTAGTTGTGTTTTGTTGTGTGGTTGACTTTTGGGCATTGTGTCCTATTCTGGGCAGTATATGTCCTAAAGAAAAGCTCACTATTGTGTTATTATTTTTTGAATCATGTGTGTCTTGTATTGTTAGGCTTGTGTTGCAGTCTGCGTGCATGTATTTTTCAATAATAATTTTTATATAGGACCACATGTGAAGACAATAGAGAGGCTTTCAAATTATACATTGGTAACTCCAGAGAGAAGATTATTGACTGCTACTAGGTCTCAGGTTTGCAAAAGCTTATGTTTTTTTAATTTTGCAATGTTTTAATTATTTAGAGTATATGTAAGTGCTATTGCCTATTCATTTTGTAAAATGTTAGTTTAGTATTTCATTGTTGCATGTTCATACTGTAAACTCAATGAAATATGAGTTAATTGCTTAAATGTGTTCATGGAAAGTTATGTGATAAAGGTTGATGTAAAAGATGTAGAATCCTTAGTCATTATTACAAGTTAGAAGTTATTGACTCTTGTGAGGGATTTGTGATAATTAGGACTTATACTAGAACAAAGGAGTCAATGAAAGATGGTACAAATCCTAGTTTAGTGCAAGTCAGTTAGCCATGCTTATCACAAGGCTCGACCACAAGCAATGGCTAGAGTCTAATCCTAGTCAAAAAACGTAAAGCAAAAAGTTGCCTGGTGCTGAGTGGCAATTTTTCCATAACTTAAATCGCAAGTATTACAACTAGGTGTTCAAATACTATAAAGTGCAAAAGAGTGGTGGAGCCTCACATATTAGAGATCACTTCTTTGGCAGTAATCTCAAGTCAATAGGAAAATGCACCTATCCTGATAGGCAGAGACTGGCTACAAGGCTTAGGGAAGAAATAGCTAAGGAAGAAAAGAAGAAAGGGCGTCATCGAGGAACAAGGCTTGGCACTACTTTTGCATGCACAAACACATCATGTGATAAAGTGGCCAGTGGGATGCACATTGATGTAGACAGAATAGATCTGGAAATAGAGACCAAATCAAATGTTTCACAGGCCAATATACATGTCACTAGAAGGATGCATGAAAATAAAAATCCAAGTTCATCTCAAACACCTTCTTCAATGATGAGGCAAACATCCTTGCGTGAATGCTTTCAAGGGCCTTTGTTGGAAGATGCGTAGTATGCGCTTGTAGAGGCAATATTCTTCATAGGATCGTCATTGCCGATGGTAGACAAGTAGCAACCATGGAAACATGCATGGAAGAAGATTGGTGAATTCGGTCCTGGTTTCACTCCTCCATCTTATCACAATACCAGGCATTCTTTACTAGACAAATGCTATGAAGAGGTGAAAGAGAGACTCAACCGAGTAGTCTTAAATAATCTTGATTTTTTGGGATGTACAGTTATGAGTGACGGTTGGACAAATGTACATTGTCACCCTCTCATCAATGTAATGGTTGTCTCACCTCGTGGCAAACAATTTTTAAGAGCTATTGATAGCTCTGGTCAAATTAAGACGCACTTACATAGCACAAGTTATTGCTGATGTTATTAATAATGTGGGAGCAACAAATGTGGTACAAGTGGTGATGGACAATGCAAAAAATTGTCGAGCTGCAGAGGTAAAGAAATTCATAGGATTTACCCACATATATATGCTACTAGTTGCAATACCCATAGCTTGAATTTGGTTTCGCAAGATTGGCACAAGAGTGATGATACACAGTCGTTCAAGGAGCTTATCGAAGATGCTCACAGAATAGAAAAATTTGTGCTTAATAGACAACGAGTCCTTGACATCTTTCGACCACATATGAATTCAATGTTAAAGCTACCGGTAGAAACAAGATTTGCTACGCACTTTTACGTTCTTGAGGCTTTGTTGAAAAACAAAGATCCTATTAAAGAGACATTCTCATGCACCCTCTATAGAAGGTGGGAAGAGGTTCAAAAAGAGAGCGTATGAAATAAGTTGAGAAGGACTTGTTCTGGAAGAACGTGGGAGATGCATACCATGTAATGATGCCTGTGATGTATGCTATTAGAGCTCTTGACACAAAAATGCCTAATGTGGGGAAGGTATGGATGACTTGGTGGGGTGTGCAACAGAGCCTGCAAGACCCAAAAATACTGAACAAATCGGTTGTGTCCACGTGGAGAATACCATACACTAGGAGAAAATGCAATGTGCTGTTGAAATATTTCCATCAAAGGTGGGTATCTGCCCATAGTCCATTGCATAGTGTAGGATATCTTTTGGACCCTGAGTACTGGAATATGCGGTAGTGGGCGAGATTACCTAAGGAGGAGAATTTTCTTTTGGACCCTGAGTACTGGAATATGCAGCCTGAGACTGAACAAGAAGTCATGGATGACTTCTATCAAGTAGTCAATACGTTCTACCTGGAAAGAGATCAAGTTGCTCAGTGCATTTCGGAGTTCACCAAATATAGATTGAAAGAGGGTAGGTTCAACGGCACTTTTGTACAGGAAATGGCCAAATAACAACTAGCATGGAAGTGGTGGATGTTGAATGGTACGGGTTGTGAGCTTTTGAGGTCATTGGCAATGCACGTACTTGCTCAATGTGCTTCAAACACCAGTTCAAAGAGAAATCGGAGCACGTATAAGTATGTGCATAGTACTATTCAAAATCGATTGTTGGTCGATCGAGCTGAGAAACTGGTATATATGTATTGCAATAATCGTATCTTATTGGATATTGAGTCTGATGCCTATACAAAGAGCAAGCTCCACGGTGGTCCTATGACTGTCAAGCCGATGAACAACTAGATGATGTGGATATTCAAAGAGCAGTTGTAATGGAGCAAGAGATTGAAGACAATTTGGAATTGGAAGTTAATGAAAGAGATGCTCTACTAAATGTCCAAGCAGAAATAGTCGACAGTGAAGAGGAATAGAATTTGTAGTCATTTCCAACATATGTCCACACAATATTTTCAGCATGTAGATCACAATGCACGATCCCTGCCGTATGATCAACACACACTGCATCCATAAGGGCATACACAATTGAGGGAATATTGTCTAGAAACCCCTGTAATCCAGCCATGTCATTAGCTTCAATCTTTGGATCCGCCCCCGGGTTTCTGATTACTCCTCCTTGCTTCAGCTTGAGATGTGCACGCCTATATGTACATTTGTGAAAAGGTAATTGCATCATCATTTTCCCTAGGGTACCGCCGTTGAAATATGGAAAGATAGTTACCCATGGAGTCTCTCCTATCTTACCTATGCAAGAATGAGACAAGGGTGCAATTTTTGCATCCCTTGTTCAATGTCAAAAGCCTCAAACTATTTCCCTATGGACCTTGCTAAGTATTTTTTTGTAGAATATGTTAGATGACTAGGAAAGTAAGAAATACTAGCGAACTGGACCTTGTGACAACCTCCGTATGCACCTTTCCCAATCTCTTCTTGCCATACTATAGCATCATGTGGCACTACAGTGAGATCACCGTACACTCATTGTTTCTTGTCATCCATTGCAAGTGTCCAAACCCCCCTGTATCACCTGATGATGTTCCTACAACACTTGTCTCTCTCTCGCCACCTCTACCAGATTCATCTAATGCTTTGTGCTGCCGTTTGCTCAGCGATAACTGCTGCGACTCAATGTCCTTTGCTCTCTTGATCCTACGCTTCTCCTCTGCCCATTGAGCATCCCATAAAGATATTATTTCCATATCATCAGCTGGTCGTTGGAGTCCTAGGTCAGTGACACACTTAGTGACATTTCCAATGACACTGAGACATGTGTTTGACCACTTCCGGGTGCCATAATCTTGCCTCCGTCAAATTTCCTTTTCCCTCTCCTTCAAGTCACATCTTTGCTGCACTTAGTATTGCATGAGTGAAGTCATCGAGTGATGTAGCATTCTGAATGGTGCCCTTGATAGCAGTTGGCAACATGTGACTAATCTTATTGACTAGCTCCAACCTAAGAGCTCTCATCACATCCCTTCTCTCATCTCTCTCATAACTGACATCACCCATTCTGCATACAAGACCAATTGACAATGAGACAAAGAGCATGCTTCTTGATAACAAGATTATTGTAGGTGAGAAAACAAGGATGTCAAAACATAAGCATAGTAAACACATACACATACACTATAAAAAATTAAAACATGTACACAGTAAAATGCATGCGGAGAGAGGAAGTTAGTTGGTCACATCATTCTTTAAAGAAGAAAACATAAGTGAATTCATTTCGCATGCACGTGAGCATCAAGCACAAATTGCTCATGTAGATGTAGATTGTAGATGGAATGTGCATTGTCTGACGTCACTACAATGCACGCACGAGAATGAGAATGCAAGGAGAAATGACACAAATGCCGAATGAACGACAAAGTGCCGAGCTCTCGTGTAGAGATGAACCTAGTGTAATGACATAGGCGGCCAAATAAACAACCAAGTGTCAAAATTATACATAACCCCCCACTGCCTAGAAACGACACAAACGGCTGACTAAACAACCAACTGCTGAGTCCACTTCTACCCAGTAGTACACACTTCTAAGAACGACACAGACAGTCGAATAAATGACTAAGTGCCAAACTATACCTAGATATTGGTTGGAAGTGTTACGTCTCAATGACACACATGGTCGAAAAGACGACCAAGTGCCGAGGAGAGCCATTTGGCTGGCTTGCCGAATGAATGACAAAGAACCGACAGCTAGGTACCATATATATGGCCTACTATTTTACTAGTTATAGTATTTTTGAATGACCTGATATGTCGAAAGTACGACATCAGGCCAAACATTTTAACATTAACTACCTAAACTAATGAGATGACTCATTATGCTGAATTAACGACATAGAGCCGAATCAAAACTACAAAATTAAAATTCAAAATAACATAATGATAAAGGTTTAAATTTTACCTGAAGGCTGAAGGCTATAGGACAAGTAGGTTGTAGGAAGGGAGATGAATGTGAGGGAGCCAACCGTGGGCCCGCCTTATATAATATATGGCCCGTCGGGCTTTTTGATTATCTCGACGGGCCCCCGCGGGCTTTTGAGTTTTTTCGTCGAAATGGGCGAGAAGCATATCAAATCCCGCCAGGGTTTTTGCAGGTTATCAAGTCACTGCATACCGGCTTCCCTCATCCCCCCTTGTGCGCATCCTCCCCACCATCCCCCCTTGCACCCATGCGCCCCCCCACCTGCCCATCCCACTTGTGCGCATGCGCGCCCCCTTGCGCGCATGTCATGTATCCCCCATTTCACCCCCCCTACCTTTACAAAATAAGACAATACTGATTTCTCACGGTTATTTTTTGTGGTGTGGTCACACCAGCGCTAATACACCGGATCCCAGCAGAACTCCGCAGTTAAGCGCACTTGGGCCAGAACAGTACTAGGATGGGTGACCTCCCGGGAAGTCCTAGTGCTGCACCCTTTTTGCCCCCAAGGTTAGTGGTCTTGCCACGCCTTGGTATCCCTAACGCTGACCTCACCCAATACGCCCGACCGACGCCCTCCTGTCGCGCACACCCTAATACCCGTGTGCACACGTCGCCAAGGACCTCGTCGTGCAACGTCCTGACGCCACACGCAGTGTCACCCGATCACCCGCAGTCGCAGTCCCGATGTGACGTCCCGCGCACCTGCAGTGTCCCATCCCCCATGACGCCATCGATGCCCCATGCACCCACAGCGTCTTGGCCCCCGAGCACCTCGTCACCTTGATGCCTTGCGCACCCGAATGCCACTGCGCCCCTGTCCCATGACGGTGCCCTGGGCTCCTGGGTCGAGGTCAAGATGTGTGGCGCCCCGAACGCTATCGCGCCCCCATCGATGCCCCGTGCACCCATGCCTCCAAACCGACGCCGTCACGATCCCGTCCCACAGTGGCACCTCGGGCTCTCGGGTCGGGTCGAGACGCATGGCGCCCCGAATGTTGCCATGCCCCCTGCGACGCCCCATGCACCCACGCCTCCAACCCAACGTTGCTACGCCCCCGTCCCATGGGGGCGCCTCGGGCTCCCGAGTCGAGTCGGGACGCGTGGCGCCTCGAACACTGCTATGCCTCGGCCATGCCCCGTGCAACCGTGCCTCCAACTCGAGGCTGTCGTGCCCCTGACGATGCCTCATGCAACCATGTCTCCGACCCGATAGCACCGCGCCCCCCTCCCACGGTGGTGCCTCGGGCTCTCGTGTCGGGTCGGGATGCGTGGCGCCCCTGAGCACCCGCGTGGTGCCTCGAACGCTGCCGTGCCCCCGGTCCTCCAATCCGACATTGTCGCGCCCCCGACCATGCCTCGCTCGCCCGTACCTCCAACACGCGCACCCCGACCTGTGCACCCCCGCCTCTAACCCGATGCCATCGCGCCCTCATCCCACGGTGGCGCCTCGGGCTCCCGAGTCGGGTCGCGACGCGTGGTGCCCCAAACGTTGCTGCGCCCTTGGCTACGTCCTGTGCATCCACAACTGTAACCCGACGTTGCCGCGTCCCCGACCATGCCCTGCATGCCCGCACCTCCAACCCGATGCTATCGTGCCCCCGACAATGCCCCGCGCAACCCCCACCTCCAACCCGACGCCGCCGCGCCCCCGTCCCACGGTGGCGCCTCGGGCTCCCGAGTCGGGTCGAGATGCGTGGTGCCCCGAACGTTGCCGTGCCCTCGGGCACGTCCCGTGCGCCCACGCCTCCAACCTAATGTTACCGCCCCTCGGCCACACCCCGCGCACCCGTGTCTCCAACCCGATGCTGCTACACCCTCGCGATGCCCCGTGCACCCACGCCTCTAATCGACGCTACCGCGCCCCTGTCCCATAGTGGCGCCCCGAGCTCCCGGGTCGAGTCAGGATGTGTGGCGCCCTGAATGCTGTAGCACCCTCGGCCACGCCCCGCTCACCCACACCTCCAACCCGACGCTGCCACGCCCCCGACCACGCCCCGCGCACCCACGCCTCCAACCCGACGTCATCGCGTCCCTGTACCACGGTGGCGCCTCGGGCTCCCGGGTCGGGTCGAGATGCGTGGCACCCCTGAGCACCCGCGTGGTGCCCCGAACACTGCTACGTCCCTCGCCACGCCCCCATGCACCCACGCCTCCAACCCGATGCTGCTGCATCCCCGACCACGCCCTACGCACCCATGCCTCCAATCTAATGCCGTTGCGCCCCCGTCCCACGGTGGCGCCTCGGGCTCTCGGGTCGGGTCGGGACGCGGTCGGGACGCGTGGCGCTCCTCGACAACGCGAGGCGCACCAACGCCTCCAACCCGATGCCATCGCACCCCCATCCCACGATGGCGCCTCGGGCTCTCGGGTCAGATCGAGACGCGTGGCGCCCCCGAGCACCCGCCTCACGCCCCGAACGCTATCGTGTCCCCGACCATGCCCCGCGTCTCCGACCCGACGTTGCTGTGCCCCCAACGATGCCCCACGCACCCACGCCTCCAACCTGACGCGGCCGCGCCCTCGTCCCATAGTGGCGCCTCGGGCTCTCGAGTCGAGTCGCGACGCGTGGTGCCTCGAACCCTGTCGCACCCCCGGCTACGTCCTGTGCACCCACGACTACAACCCGACGTTGCCGCACCCACATCATCACTAAACCACGACACAAGGACTTTCTTAATAACGTGATGATGTGTAGATAGTGCAAAAATTTCCTAACACTATACACCATTGCTAGGGCTTCTCTTTCTGTGGTGGTATAGTTGATCTCCGCATCATTGAATTGTCAACTGGCAAAGTAGAATGGGTAGTCTTTCTTATGTTCACTAGGTTGACAAAGCACACTCCCAATTGCATACTTGGATCCATCAGTATGAACATGAAAATCAATATCCCAATTGGGAGATATAAGGATGGGTGCTGTGATTATGTGCCACCTTAAAAGCTCAAAGGCTTGGTCGCACTCTTCTGTCCATAAGAATTCCACTAATAATTTGTAAAGTGGTCTGGCTATCATGACATACTGCAAGATAAATCTTCTATAATAGCCGACATGTCCTATAAAGACCTGTACACCTTTGGAATTTGTAGGAGGAGGCAATTCCATTATGATTTTGATTTTGTCCATGTCAGTTTTGCAATCTCATGTTTAGAAACGATATGTCCCAAAACAACTCCGTGGGTGACCATGAACTGGCATTTTGCTGGATTTAGGGAGTTGCCATACTCCCTGCATTTGATTAGTACTACTTCGAGACATTGGAAGTGGTCTTTTTTGTTCGAGTGGATGCATAAATCATCCAAGAGCACCCGTAAAAACTTATTCAGAAATGACTTGTAAGCTGTGAACATGACTTGCTGGAATGTGGCCGGGGCATTACAAAGGCCAAATGGCATGACTCTATATGCAAAAATACCCCATTCTGTAGCAAATGCTATTTTTGATTGGTCTTTAGGAGCAATTTGCACTTGGTTATAGCCACTAAAGAGGAAAGTTGAAGCGACAGTGTTTCCTTCTTTTGAAACATGTTTTGCGGTGTTTGTGCATTTGGATTTCAATCCTTTCAAAGGGAAATGTAGATATGTTTGTACTGATGAACCTATTGACAAATGCTTCGATCTCTGAATTTTTCGATATGCCAAAGGTAGGCACATTTTCCAATCCACAATAGGCTGTGATCGTGCTGGCTCCCCCTATTCTAAAACTCTGTCTCACGAAAAAAAAATCGACCACCTTCCCAAGAATGGTAGTGTCTTTCTTGAGCAAGTTCTTGAATGCTTGGAAACGGTGGACATAATATTGAGATGTTGTCATTGGATCAGAAAATATGAGGTGGCGTGCTTTGATGTTTTGGTTTCTATGCACCTCCTCCTCTGGTCTGGGATTTAGTTTGTGGAGGCAATCCATCAATGGATTCCATGTCTTCTCTGTAGTAGCAGACACCGTCACAAACAAGGTTGGTGGCCCTAATTGCCTCAACATTAAAAAAATATTTTTCTTTAGGTGGAGCTTGTCATCCCTCGAGGTATGGAGATGTGTGAAGTCTCGATAACCTATGTTTGATTGTTGTAGCAACTTCTCAATGTTCATATCCAAAAGCGCATCTTTTACCTAAATTGTTCCTCTCCTCATTTGCACTTTGCGCATGTAGACCTAGGAGGACAATAAAACTTGGCGATGTGTCGCACATTCGACTAGGATTTTTGTGGCTTCTAAAGAACAAATATATGGTCTACAAAGGCCTCTACAATAGTCACTAACAAGTCGACACACAAGCTAGTAGGAGCCGCCACATAGGCTCATACAAGAAGGCTACCACTTAGCCAAATGGATAGATCAAGACAAGAGCTACATAAGCTCTCCACAAGTACTACTACAACATGAGGAACGCATCCAATATGTAGATCCACAATTACCTAGAAGAACATTGTTGACGATGCCCACCATTGAGAACATTAAATTTGCCAATCAATTGATGTTGCCAGCACCTTCCTGAGTCATGGCCAGCCAACTGTGATGCCAAGAGATGCCTCCTACTGGCTGCAATCAATAGATACTAGCCCTAACTCTCATGGAGGTGATCCTTGAGAATAGGAAAGAAAGAAAGTGTCACCACAAAAAACCAGCTTGAGAAAACCATGTAGAGAAAGCCATGCAAAGATGCTGTGTCTTCACATTCTCCTCAAACCACCACTAGTTTTACCTAACTATTTCTAACAACCCTCCCATGAACTAAGTGGGTGAGAAAACCAACACACTCCAAAGATTATCGAGAGAGACGATAAGAAACCAAACCAAAACTATTAGCTCATCATGAGCTTAGAATGCATGGTCTTCATCCAGATTAATCACCACTAACCCATAAACATGTTTTTCTTGTTATTTCTATCTGATCAAGCAAGCCTTCAAGCTATTGCTAGCACCAATTCTGTTGTCGTAGGCCTTCTTGTAGCGGCTTTCTCCTTGTGGCCTTCATGACCACAATACTTGTAGATGACATTTTTGCCATCATCCTTCATCTTCCCTTTTACTTTGACTGCATAGGCATGTTCTCTTGCACCTACCATGTTTACTTATATTCTCCTCTCCTGGCTTAGAAGCATTGCAATGGTATCATGGAATGAAAGAGCATCAAATTTAAGGTGGAGATTAGTGACCAGCTCACTGTACGTTTGTGACAAGCTCATGAGGAGTATTGCCTTGGCATATGTAGCTTCTACATGAACTCCCCGTTCCTACAACTACTTAACAATGGGTTACATCTTATTAAGATGTGTACCTAAGGGCTCTTCGTCTCCCATTTGAAGTTCGAATACCTCCTACTTAAGCATAATTTTTGAATTCTTGACCTTGGGACAAAATTTTGTCTCAAGGATGCTCCAGTTCTGGGCTGCGGCTTTGGTCACGTCCACATGGTGGAAGTATTCAACTCCAACGGCTCAACTTGGAAGGCCATGAGCCTTTTCATTTTTGAGGTCCCAGTGTGCATCTTCTCTAGGCCCTAGTTATTTGCTGGCTTCATCTCATCCCTTGCCACTACTCCCCACAATCCCTTATCCATAGACAATAATCGAACAAATAATTGCTAGGAAGGAAATTCCTACCATCGAACTTCACCGCTGACATTTTGGGGAGACTGGTCTTTGAGGTTTTGGTCCATGCATCCATGACTACTAGGGTGAAAGCAAGGTAATGTGGAATGCTTTTTCTACTATATAGCATGAAAATATAGCAAAATACATAGTACTTAGATGAAGAAAAATAAAAGTCGTCATATTTTTCAATAAAATATAGAGAGTTCGTTGCATGATTACGTGCACCACTACCAAGTAACTGAAATACTGACGAGATATTTTGGGTAGTTCTAAGATTCCAACAATAAATTTTGTTCCCTGTTGATCGTGTTGTTAACCATTCCTACAAGCTGAAGAGCTTTATATTTGCCATTTGTTCTATTGCGCTACCATCCAGCTCGTGACTTCAGTTTTCCCACAGTGAGGACTCAAACACGCATGAACTAGAGGGTAAAGTCTTGATGGAAGCAGTTCAGTTTTTGCTTATCACTTTCTACTGTTTATGAAGTTTGACTTGCAGATGTTGGCATAGACTAAATGAGGCCCAATTTTGTTCAAGTTTAACACATCGTTTTTTGAATTGATAGCATTGATATAGCAGTTCATCATGCTTGGAAAGAGGAGGAAGTATGCCATTCAAGATCTTGTAGTAGATGGAGTGCTTGTATTGAAATGGTTACTAAGATTGCTAAAGATTTTGGGAGAGAGAGAGAGCAGGAAGAATGAGGAGACAGGGGAAGGTGACAGTTTGCGTGAGTTTGTAATTGTTGTTGACTATTGCTGAGAATCCATTGGATCCTATTTTTCCTTCGTTGCTTTCCTCAGTTGAGCTTTTCTTAAGATCTATAGAGCATGCAGGAAGTATGCCATTTGAGACCTTTCAGTAGATAGAATGTTTGTATTGAAATGGTTACTAAGATTGCTAAAGATTTTGGAAGAGAGAGAGCAAGAAGAATGAGGAGACAGGGGAAGGCGACGGTTTGTGTGAGTTTGTAATCATTGTTGACTATTGTTGAGAATCCATTGGATTCTATTTTTCCTTCATTGCTTTCCTCGGTTGAGATTTTCTTGAGAGCTATAGAGCATGCTAGGCTGGGTGTAGCTAAGGTTCAAAGTGGCTTCAAGAAGGTGACACACCATCGGCATTTTTCTTTAGAGCAGTTAGAGAGAAAAGTATGTTGAGGGAAATCTAGTGTATGAGGAGTCAAAGATAGCTGAGATTTTCATGTAGCATTTATCTAGCATTGCGGGTACTAGGCCAGTTGAAATCACAAATAACAAGGTAAAGATGGATGCATTCCCAAGCAATTTGCACGATAGGTGGTGATGCCTTATGAGGCTCTGCTACTGTTGCAAAGGCCCTTCTTTGGTTGAGATCAAATATATTCTTTGGCTGAGATTAAATATGTTGTGTTCTCTATGGCTAGAGGTAAAAGTCACTTGACCTGGCAGTACACCTATTGAGTTCTATCAACATAACTTGTGGAGGATATGATGGAAGTAATTAATTGGTGCTTTCAAAGAGATGTGATGCCTCATAGTCTTAATATGGGTATGATAATGCTCATTCCTAAGGAGTAGAATAGATGGTTACCATGTCATTGGAGACCTTTATCGATGCTCAATTGTGTGTGCAAAGTTATGGTCAAGGATTTGGCCAATAGAATCAAGCATATTTTGAGTAGGGTGGTGCATGCCAGACAATATGGTTTTGTATATGAAAGGAACATAGAAGATGTCATTCTAAATATATTATTGGCTATTGATCATGCAGTGAATCATAATGAATCATATTGACTTTTAGTCTTTCTGTCTTTGCAGAGATCATGGCAGCTATTACAGCTCATGAGGCATCTAAGAAGATATCACAAGTGCAGGTCTCAGTACAAAAGAAATTTTGCCGGTACGCACGGGAGTTTAATGAGGAGTATGGGCTCAATATGGTTGGAATAGATCCAAGGGAGATACGAATAGGTTCAAAAGACATCAGTCTTGCAGAGACTGGGAGTTTGTATTTGCATGTCCCAAACCGGTTTTCGGGTAGAAGAAAATAAAGTCATATCATGTACGTGATGAGTTTGCCGAGAAGCTTGTGCGGTGTCACTATGAAGTCTATCAAGAAGGGCCGCCCAAATACAAAATTGCGGTATTGTTTGCAAAGTTCTTTGCCTTGGAGAACTGCAAGTCAATGCAAAAAGATGAGGACATGCAGCCTTTCACCATTGCATGGGCTCTATTTGCAGAGAGTGTAATGGAACATGCTAAGGTCCAAGGGCATCTAGGTGCAAAGTGCAAGAGGTGGGAAGAGAATATGAGATCTTTACATGGTGTGTTCCCTTCACCCAATGGAAAACCTATCATTTCCACAACACCAGTGAAAAACCTGTTTTATATGAGCCCAGAATTCCACAAAAAAATAGGAAGATGGCATTGCTAGAATGACAAGTGCAGCTCGGATTAGGTTGGGACGTCTAAATTCGGCGCTTGATGAGGAACGCCAAGTTCTTGAGGTTGCTAGCTGAGACTTGTATAGAGCAGAAGGCAAGCGCACAGAAATGAATGGGATGGAAGCTGAACTATCCAGTCTTGGAGAGGATGCTGATCGAGAACAGTTGTTACAAATGTTCCAAAGATTGCATACCAAAGGCGATGTACAAGAATTACAGAAAAGGGTTGATGATGCCAAGGTGAGTCTCCCAAATGATTTTATAATATTTTTTATTTGTGCTATATAGCACTTAGTCTAATCTCTCAGGCATTCTACATGAGCTATATATCTCATACAGTTTGCTATGTATAATATCTCTGATATATAGCATGTAATCTATTCTTTCGAGCATTCTTTAATGAGCTATATTATATAGCTCATACTATGTACTATACTGGCATGGGCATGACTCGATGCATCCACAGTTTGCCTAGTCACAACTCGTCTTGAAGATTGTAGACAAGCATTTCTAGTTTCAGGCATTTCTGATTGTGCATTCGTAGTTGCAACATGTGTCCTATTTTTGCTCAAATCATTGCCATCTCGTCTCCCCCTTCTCTCCAAACACCTAAGGCCCTTAGCTTAAGAGTCAAGGCTCCTCACTAACAATCGCACTCATTGGCACTCATGATCGTGGTCCACAAGTTTCCCAAAATGCCAGGAGTCGGAGTATAGACCACCCTCAAGAACACACAACAAACACTTGCATCCACTAGCCCTCGTGTTCGTAGTCTACAATTTTCTCAAGATGCAAGGAATCAAATAAGCAAACCACACCCACAAGTATAATGAATGCTGACTCACTCTCCCCCACTTAGCCTTACAATTATTCAGATCCGAATCGTGGTTCACTTTCTTTCCCAACTTACCAAAGGGTTTATCGGGATATGAACCACAACCAGATCGACGAGTCTCTATCGCCATTTCCACCAATATATAGCATCGGGATGCGTGGAAAACTGGGAATCTGTAACCCACAGCATCGCCAGTACATATGATACTACAGGCAGTAGTATTAACATTACCGACGGTAATGTTTATTATCCCGACGATGTATATTACCGCCGGGATAATGAACATTACCGCCGGTAATGTTAGTACTAGTGCCAGTAGTATCTTATGTACCAGTGATTTTTTCTGGTAAACAACATGTTCACGTTGTTTACATGCTACTTTGAAGAGTAACTAACGAACACTAATAACCCATTAACGCAAACATGAAAACGTGAACATAATCCTGGCTTCCTTCCTTCAACCTTAAACTTGTGGATGTTGTTGAAGATTTGCAGATTCTAAAGTTCTTCTCTTGCAGGTCTCACGAAAATCTGCCCTTAAGTGCTTCAAGAACCTGTGACGCCGAATCCCGCTAAGGTACTTGCTGAAGAAGACGTCGCCAAAATTGCTAAGGTGCAGAAGACCGTTCGTATTTGGTGCGACACGTTCAGTTTCACAAAACGTCTTGCATTCTATCAACGATGGTGAATATTTTATGATTTCGGTGGTTTCGTTGCTTACACTATTCCAACACACGTCCTCTGCGAATTTATTTTCTTCCACTGTCCTTGTTTTCTGTATCCAAACATATGCATCTGTGACATGTTCTTTGAACTTTGGGGAAACATTTTATTTGACGATCGATTGGAACGATTGTGATGTTTGTCTGTTCTCTATGACAACCGATCTCTCTCTCTCTCTCTCTCTCTCACACACACACACACACACGCACACACACAAAAATCTGCATCCGTTCCTGCACCTTTGTCAATTGTCGTTGACGTCCATTGAATCTCTGAGCCCCCCCACCTCCATTGTGCCCTTCCCCTCCATCTTCTTACCGCACTCAGCTCCTCCTACTTCCTCTTCATTCCTTCATTTCCTCCCTTGCTTTGTGTCCCTTCCTTCTGCTCTCCCTCCCCATGGCTCCCCCATCCTTTCACTCCTCTCATTGCCTCGACAAAGAGCATGGCTAGCTCGACCAACTTTCTGCCCAGACACATACAAACTCTTTCAGCCTGATTCACGGCCTCTACTCATTCATTGGTCTTTGCGTATCTCAACCGTAATAGTGCAAATGTCCCATTCTTCTCTTCAGACTGTTGGTTGTATCGTTCAGTTGCCCCTGCCAATTCTGCTTGTTCGTTCATGAGGAAAAGTCCATCTCCCCCTCGTGCATGCTTAAATCCGTTGGTTGCTGCTTGTGCAAGTCAACGAAAATTTATTGAAAAGTTCTTAAATAAGGAAGAATCCAAGGCGCTCGCTCAAGAACTCATTCCAAGAGGTTGCTATTGAGGCTTACGCACAAGGTATACACGGTTTCTTTTTCGTTTTTTTAAATCCACATGATTTTTTGTTTGGCCTTCAATGAAGAAGCTTGCGCAACAAAACCCGAACTACTTTAACTTTAGTTGTAGAATAAGTTCTCGGATTGAACATACAAGTAAACATAAGCGCATGCAATCAGTTGTGGAGAAGTCAATGCCTTCGAAGAGTGGTGTGATTGAAGTCATCAACATTGACTCTGATTAAATGATAGACACAATATTTTATAGTATGCATGTTGCATTGTTGTTGATGTCAATTTGGAGTTCACTATTGGGATATTATTATGTCAAGAAGCGGTTTTACTTGTCAAACATTTGTACATTTCTTTGAAGTTTATTTGTAGAACAATTTGCAATTTCTTTAAAGAGAAATGAGCAATACAATTGATATATAACTATTTTATGTCATGTTTCAATATCTTGTTTTTGTTTTTGTTTTTGTTTGACATGTAAAAGTGCTATATCTTTACCATTTAACTATTCTCCTAGCAACATATTGCAAACACCATTCTACTTTGCTTGAAAATCTAAAAGTGCTATTTGTTTACCATTTAACTATTCCCTTACAAGTATTGCTAATAGCATTCCACTTTGCTTCATAGAATCTTACACTTCTAAAATATGCAATCGCAGCAAGCAAGCAAATTGTTTCCAAGCTAGAGAATGATGAGGTCGATTCACACAATGGACCTAATGAAGGCAATCACTTGCAAGTAGCACCCCTTAATTTCCCATCTACCACTAAAGCCTTGATTCCAACAAAGGAGAACTTTGGGGGGGGGAGGGGAATTCCTTAGTGCTTCTAAGTATAACTTAGCTTGTCAGAGTGTGCACTGCATCATTTTGTGTTCGAAGGAAAGTTGCTTGCCTAGTATGGTACATACAAGGTTCCAAATGCAAAATACCCTACATATTTGAAAGCCGACCTAACAGACAAGTTCTACTCCCACACCATTACATTACTTATTCCTTCCATGTACATCCACCAATTTGTTGACTTCTTGCAAGTTGGAGAATTCTATGGGGTAGAAGGAGCACATGTAGTGCCCAAAGGAACAAATGAAGGTGGAACTTCTAGATTTTCTTTGTTAGTTGATGAGACTACATGCATCATTAGAGGGGAACGTTTTGAAGGAAACCTTTGCCTCCTTCCTGACCACTCCCTAAACACGTATGTACCTTGGGTTGGCACAGTCGTGAACTATAGCATTGGGACCATATCCCAAGTCATGGGCACAATTGCCGTTGTCATCATAAAGGTTGCAAGAAGCGAGGAGGGCATGGTGGATCAAGTCATTGTTGCGGATGGTCCAAGGGATGAGGATAGAGCTGCAATAAGCCCACTGAACCTTTTCCCTCTTACTTTACCAAGCCTAACAAAGAAGCTTGTAGTCTAACATCACCTTCGTTTATCATTATTGTAGCTTTCTTTCATGAATGAACGAAATCCCACACTCACCCAATTGATTCAAGAGCTCAATGAAGAAGGCATGCTTATGTACATGTTGGAAAAGATGTCATTCTTAAAAGCAAAAGACATAATCTGTGTGTTCAATTTCACAATCTAGCAGAGATTCCAAACAGTCCAGTGAAAGATGACTTGCAGACCGCATTTGTGAGTTAGGTTTCACGTTTAGGCTATGGGACCAAAGTGAGTATCTTACATTTCATTTTTTTTAAATGCCTTCTCATGGCTAGGAATATGTTGACAAGTGGACGGGCATTCCTGTGCACGTTTTCGGTATTCTACACTTCACCAATGTCAATGCCGATTTGATTGAGCATGAATGCAAGAGCTGTAGTGGCACTCATGTAAGCCACGATCCTATGCGCCCATATTGCTTCTCTTGCAAAGAGTGACCAAACTATTGTTCAAGTTCCTTGCTTGTCTGCAAATATTGTCAAACATGGGGGCGAACAAGTGCTTGTGCATATTAGGGGGCCTCACGTTGACATAGTACTTTCTTTGGGATCTCCATTTCTACAATTGTATGAGGAAGACCTTATGGCAGTGCGTAGAAAACTCAAAACAACCAAACCTAGTGGCAGCTTCACTATTAATAGTTCTAGGTTTGTTATTGCATTTGAGTCAAACGCTTGATGTATTTTTTTAAATTCATAAGGCATTCTTTCCTTCTGTCAATTTGCAAGTACAATCAATTGTGTCTTCTTTGACATATCAAAATTAGACAATCACTCTGCGTTTTTCCTTTTCCATAGTCATACAAACATAGGCAATTTTTTCCTTGATAATCCAAAAAACAAAGACGTGTTGAAATGCTTTCTAGAATTTTTTCCAAATTTTGGTTACGACCAATTGCTAGGCATTGTTTTTTACCACATCATGTGCCCGCCTACGGCAAAAAATACTCCATGGCACATGTTGTCTTCAAAGGCTATTCAACCGAAATTGGAAAAATCATATAAAGCTAATTCAAGCACAAGAGAGAGAAGATGTTGACGAACCCAACAACCACTTCAGCAAATGTGGATGACGATGAGCTCAACATGGACACTTTGCTACATGGGATATATACAAGCTAATAAGTGGTTGACTTCGAAGGACAAACTATTGCAATTGCTCCTTCGGAGGGTTTCTCTCCCCTAAGCATATTCGAAGACAAACACTGCGAAGAGCTCGCTTACCCAAGGTTGTTCATGTGGCAACCCATGAAACTACAATCTTCCTGATCGGTTCTCCTACCAAGATATTGCCTCTTGGGAACTAACAAATGTGGATAGGCAATTTGCATTTTGCATAGACAACCTTTTATTTAAAAACAATGACTTCATATAAAGTCTTTTTGGTGTGACATATAGTCTCGGGTCTTTTTGGTGTGACATATAGTCTTGGGTCTCTATATTTTGTGTGATTTCATGTGAGCATGTCTCTTTATATATAGTCTTTTTGGTGTCTCTTTATATATGTGAGCATGTCTCTTTGTATATAGTCTTTTTGGTGTGACATATAGTCTTGGGTCTCTACATTTTATGTGAGCATAAGTCTCATTTTATGAGGTGAAAGCAATCAAAATTCCAACACTATAGTGTCTATGTACATATGCAAGTGAGTGTTTATAGTACAATATAATGCTAAATAGGGAATATTTGGCATCCCCAAATCTTTACTTTTGTCGGGGAAGGCTTTTGTGTTTATGTAGTATAGCGCTCCCCCTCTACTCTTTCTCCCTCCATTCCTAGCTACATCACTTCTTGGAGCTTCTCTCAAGCTTCAGTTGCACCCTCTATACCTTCTCCCTCTCTCTCCCTCTATCGGAGCTGCTCTCTCCCTCCAAGCTGCACTTTCTAGTCCACTATTGCTGTTGTGATCTCTGTACAAGCATGGTGAGGAGACCATACATGTACTCTGTGTCCCACAGGAGCAAAAATGCACTGGGTGAATGGGTGCCTTGCGCCTACAGCTTGAATGATTGGATAGTCATGAGAGGATCTACCAAGGGTCCACATAAGCTTCCCAAGAGCAAAAGAGGTGATCTTTTGCATGAATGGAAGGGCCGCATCATGAAGTTCAAGCTTGGGAAGAAAGGATTGCTTGCAAAGGTGCAACACATCTACATGGGGAAGGACATGCGCCGTCCTCCTCAAGCAATCAATCGACAAGACCATCGCATTGTAAGTCTGCATTTTGTGTAAGATTTTGAAGTGTAATGAGTTAGCCTGAAATTGTATTTTGAAATAGAACCAATGTAATGAGTCAGTTTGAAATCGTATTTTGAAATAGCACTTGTGCATAGCAAATGTATTTCCTTCAGACTTTGAGGAGTGGGAACCAGTCGAGTGCTTCTTAGGTAAGTTTACTGCCATTCATGAGGATTTAGGAAGGCAAATGCATGCTGGAGAGAAGTCCTCTGCTTTGAAACAAAGAAATATCTATTGGTATAATGCCACGTACATTACTCCAAGGACGGCATTAGGCTATGGCCATCTTCAATGCATTGCAACACCACAACTTGCAGCTAATTGCATGTGATGAGACTGAGAGAAGCATTGGAAGATGTCTGGAGTCTTTATGAAAAAGATAGGGTCGCATGGCATCTAGGAGGTTGCATGAGAAAACAACAATGAAGGGTCATTGAACTACATGTATTCCAATGGATTATTAGGAGATATCTTTTGTAAAACTGAAAAAAGAAAGGGTTGCATGGATGCATCTCAGCTAAAAATAAGGGTGGAGATCATTTTTTGCATGTGGGTTGCTTTTGTAGGTGATTTTAGCATTATACAACCCAATGGGTCACTCATTCCTTTTCTTCTTAGATATTTGTCTTCGTAGATTCATGTTGTATGCATGTGGAATTGCTAAAATCTTCTTAATTGACCTTTTCTAAAGGATAAAATAAACTTTTGCTGATGAACCAAAATCATGATGTAGACCTATGACGGGGACATGTGAGGACTCTTTTTTGCACTTCATGCAAGAAACAAGCCCCATGTTTTTTGCAAAGATTCTTGAGGAGGTGCTTTAAAGGCCATATATGTGACATAGTAACTTTCAAACTTTCAGTTATGGTATTGTTTATGCAGTTATGTTCTGCTAGCATATAATAAATTGCATATCTATGTCTAATTGCCAATATGATTGATTACGGAAACATATCTTGTTCATCCTTAATAGTTGGAGTTTAAAATAATTCACTTATTTCTCATATGTTTATATTATTCTCATCATCCATTATATATTCTACATGGTTCAATTCAGTGATCATACGGTACTGCAAATTTGTACACTTTTTTGGCAGTTTGTAAAGGCAAGCATCTATAACACAAATCATGATCCGCGGCTAAATTTCATCCTCACCTCATCTATCTTCCTATCATTCTCGCAGGAACATTTCAAACAAGAGTAACAATATCTGCTGCAGATAAATAGCATCACCAATAGTTCCCCCATGCACACTTCCATCCCTTGAAGGCATTGCATCGGACAAGAATAGTTCACTGCTCTATCTTTGATACCAGTGAGGTGGCCGCATGACAATCCTTTTAACCCAGAGATTCTTGACAAGAAGTATGGGTCTCCCCCTTGGGTGTACTGGTTAGAGCATACACAACAGCCAACTTCTACATAACCCATCTTTCTTCGCATCGACAGATGTCTCATGGCACCCAATCAGGGAAAGATATTTTAGATTACATATTTCTGGTCTGGGGATATCTCGTCCCCTCCACAAAACGATTGCAGAATAACGCCAAGGTCAGTCCACCAACAGCACCCTGCTTGTTCTTTAAATCTCATTGCCTCAACTTCTTTCTCTTCCTCCTGCATGTGAGCATCTGCATAGATGTTGGACATCAAAACATAAGCTGCAGAATCCTTTTCATCCCATTGCACTGCATGTTCAAAGGCCAATCTTCCAAGCTCCACATTACCCCACTTTCGACAAGCGCCCAACACCGTACGCCACACCATAATATCAGGATGTAAAGGCATCGTTTTAATCATCGCTACAGCCTTGTCTAATTGTCCCGCACGGCCAAGGAGATCAACAATGCCATTGTGATGCTCAATAGTTGGAGTGATGCTATAGTCTTTGCTCATGGCCTCAAAGTATTTCTGGCCCTTGACCACTAGACCTGAGTGACTGCAAACAGTAAGCACAATAGAGAATGTGACTCCATCTGGCTTAACCCCTTTTCCTCTCATTCTCTCAAACATATGGAACACAATTTCACTTTCTCCTAGCTGGGCATATCCTGCCATTAATGTATTCCACGACACTTCGTCTCGAACTGGCAGCTTGTCAAATGCTTCCTGCGCTTCTACAAGCCCAGCACATTGGGCATACATATCCACCAAAGTGCTGCCAACTAAAAGATTTCTTTCTAGCCCCTGTCTGAAAATCTCGGCATGTATTTCTCGGCCCTTGTCTATGGCTCCAATGCTGCCACAAGCTTTCAAGCTGCAAACAAATGTAACTGCATCTGGAGAGAGACCCTCGACTTGCATCTGTTCAAGACAGTTCAGTGCATCATCACCAAGCCCATGCTCGGCATAGCCTGACATTAGAGCATTCCACGAAACATTATCACGAACTGGCAGCTTATCAAATGCTTCCCATGCTTCTGTAAAGGAGCAACATCTGGCATACATGTCCACCAAGGTACTGCCAACAAAAAGATCTCTTTCGAGCCCCTTTCTGCCAATCTCCGTGTGTATTTCTCGGCCCTTGTCTATGGCTCCTATGCTGCCACAAGCTTTCAAGCTGCTAACAAAAGTGACAGCATCTGGCCAGAGACCCTCCAGTTGCATCTGTTCAAGGCAGTTCAATGCATCCTTACCAAGCCCATGCTCAGCATATCCTGCCATTAATGCATTCCATGAGACGTTGACTCGAACTGGCATCTTATCAAACACTTCCCGTGCTTCTGCAAGCGAGCCACATCTGGCATACATATCCACCAAGGTGTTGCCAATAAAAAGATTTATTTCCAACCCCTTTCTGATGGCCTCCATGTGTATTTCTCTGCCCTTGTATATGGCTCCTATGCTCCCACAAGCTTTCAAGCTGCAGCTAAATGAGACAGCATCTGGAGAGAGGCCCTCTGATTGCATCTGTGTGAGACAGTTCAGCACTTCTTCACCAAGCCCATGCTCAGCATATCCTGACATTAGTGCATTCCAGGAGATCTTATCTCGAACTGGCAGTTTGCCAAATGCTTCCCGTGCTTCTGCAAGCCAGCCACATTTGGCGTACACATCCACCAATGTGTTGCCAACAAAAAGGTTTCTTTCCAGCCCCTTTCTGGCAATCTGGGCATGTATTTCTTGGCTCTTGTGTATGGCTCCTATGCTGCCACAAGCTTTCAAGCTGCAAACAAATGTGAAAGCATCTGGAGAGAGGTCCGCAAGTTGCATCTGTTCGAGACAATTAAGAGCTTCCTCACCAAGCCCATGCTCAGCATATCCTGCCATTAGTGCATTCCATGAGACCTCATTTCGAACTGGCAGCTTGTCAAACACTTTTCGTGCTTCTGCAAGGGAGCCACATTTGGCATACATATCTACCAAGGTGCTGCCAACAAAAGGATCTCTTTCCAGCCCCTTTACAGCAATTTCAGCATGTATTTCTTGCCCTCTTTCTACATCTTTCAGTTTTGCACAAGCCCTTAGTACAGCCACGTAGGTATGCTTACTAGGAAGTACAGAATCCTCTTGCATTTCCTGGTAGAGTTTGAGGGCATGCTGTGATTCCCCACATTCAACAAAACCCAAGATGAGCGAAGTCCAGGAGTGCACATTCCGATCAACCAACTTGTTGAAAACCTGCTGAGCATCGCACATGCTTCCAGCTTGGACTAACATTGGGATGAGGTAGTTCCCAAGAGATCTATGATCTTCCAACCCAATTTTGCATATACAAGCATACAAGCGCTTGGTATACGCTGGATTTTTTAATGTTCTGCACTTATGCAAGATCCAAGTAAGCTTCTGAATTGAAGCCAGTTCGGGCATCTGTTCCAGAAATGTGAAAGCCTCCTCCAAGTTGAGCGTTTCCCAGCCACTCTCTTTGTGCAGCTCTTGCACTCTAGATGCACTCACATTTACCCCGGATGTGCAGTCGACCCTGCCACACTTGTCCACCAAGCCACGGTCTTGGGCCTGACCAGTGGATGTTTTGGCTTTTTTATCGACAATCCCGCTTAAATTGTACTGGAAAGAATCCATGGAGCACTCTTTCCATAAACGCTCGGTCCCTGACCTACCTGTGAAGCATGGGCACAACGAAAAGACAATTCCGAGGATTACTTTTTCCAATCTGTAAAAATAAGGAAAGCCCCGATTATACAAATAAATTGCGCGTGTAAAAAACAAGCCGCATTTTCACAATTTTGACTGTTGCAAAAGAAGGCAGGACCTGAATGCGAACATTCCTCCACCGCCACTCTAGAAGCCATCCGACAGTTGGGCCTTGATAATGTCAACCAGTTGGAGTGTGGATCTCCAAACAACACTGGGCCAGGCACCGGGCTGCATAGTTTCCTTGCGGTTGCGTCAGGCTTATCAGAGGGATGAGTGTCTCCTCCTGTACATATGTTGATCATCTCGAGAAGAAATTAAGGAAGTCTTTGAGGTGAGTTACATTTCTTAGGACAAGTCATCCACAAAGAATTTAGAACTTTTTCTCTTTTGGGTTTTATTTGATTTGAGGGGACGAGCTTCCTCCATGTATACATCGCTGCGCAAGACGAAAAACCAGACGTAGAAAACGGCCAGGATTTCCAAAAGCCCGTTGATTGAGCCAGAGAGCTAACAGGTGTGACTGGTGGAAGGAAAATATCTGCCCATCACCAAGCAAGACTATCGGCCTTGTGATTCAAGCAGACCCAAGCTCGCCATAGCCAAAACTGAAAATGGCCCAGAAGAGATGCACATGTAGTGTGTCTTAAAGCGTGGAAACGTACTCTTGAGGAAATGTGCTCTGGGAGCACTTTCCCCACACAACGAGCCGCGGTTTCTAGATCAAGACTCCAAGCCTTCAATGGCCTTCATAACCTTCCAAAGGTTAATCTAACTAGATCCGGGCAGGTAGCTGTATTGAGTTAGAATATATATAAATGAATTTAGTGCTATTTCGTAAAAATTGTTAAATAATATTTTCCATCTTGACTTGATTGTTAAAGTGAATTTAGAACTTAGATTTATGTAAACTTGCAATATTTTCCATCTTGACTTGATTCTTAAAGTGAATTTAGAACTTAGATTTATGTAAACTTGCAATTTGAGAAGAATTAATTATGATATGAAGAAGAGCACTATAATAGTAGAATTTTTTGAAATACACTATAATATTATTATAAGAGTAACAATACATGAAAATTTATCTAGTATACCTAAAAGTGGTTATTATTGGAATTGTTATAAATGGAGTTATATATCACTAAAAACATGACGTTTTTATAAGCATTTTTTAATAACAGTTCATACATGAATTATTTTATGTGTATTGAAAAAAAGTAGTAATGCTTTGAAAACGAAAAAAATTGAGTAATATATGTTATGAATTAAGAGTCTTTCAAGAGTATGATTTAACTATAGTTTGAAATGGGAAGTCCTTTACATGTATTGAAAATGGGCTTCTACTTAATATACTAGATTATGTCTCTATTTTTGAGAAAGTAAATTTTTTTTGTAGATGCTAGATTTCCACTGAGGTTATTGTAGCCATATTTCGAGTCGGTTGTGTTGAGTTCTCTTATGTATTTCTCTTCGAGTGTATCCGCTTTGCTTTTAAAGTTTGTGGTGGCTAGGATTTCTGTTTTGAAGTTCGAGTGGAACGGTTTGTACCTGTTAACATCATGTTTCAATTTTAATGGAGGATTGGTTTGGTGCTGTGTTATTTGTTTTTCAAGATTTCTAGTTTGTCCAATATATGTTTTTTCAGTAGCAATACATAGAATAGAATATATGTAATATGGGCCTTTTGTGCCTTTTTCTTTGTCTTCTTCGCAATTTCCTATTTGAAATAGCAAAATGAAGTACGATGAGTTTTTCTTGTGTGTTAAAAGATGAAGTTTGTATGTATTTTAAGATATGGAGTCAAGAATGTACCTGTAGGGGGCTGAAATATATTGTTCTTTGGTGAAGTCGGGAAAAACTCAAAATGTTCGCCATATGCTTCTTTTGCAAAATTTAAATCAATAATAGAAGTTATACCTTCTATGGTAAATGGCAACTCTTTTGCTTTTTTTTAATCATCTATTTGGAACATGTTGAACTCCGCTAGTATGACATTTCCAGTCTTACGATCTATTTTGAGGAGTTCGGCTAAGCTAACATTGTTGCCAAAGTGTAGAAGTTCAAGGCAATAAGAAATTCCTTCTGAGTGCTTATCTATTATAGCTTGTGCTTCTGTTCTTAACATCATTGGAGTAATGATATCGTCCTCTTTTGTGATTTTTCAAATTATGTACTTAGTTAGATCTGCATTATGTTTGAATAAATATTATGTATATGTTATTTATTGTATTTTTAAAATTTAAAATTTAATCATTTTTTATAAATAAAATTGGGTTAATGACCGTTTGCTCTCATTTCTTTGTCCCCATGTTCTGCCTTCCATTGTTGTACTTCATGTTGATTGTTATCCATGAAATTCCTAAGGTCTTGCAGTGTGCTCCATCCATAAATGTATTCATTTGGTTTCTTTCCAGCCATGTTTGCAAGACACGCATTTGAGCTGTATACAAGAAATAATTTTGTTCCTTTGTTCTTTTTGTTGATTTCTCTTGATTTTGTTGAGCCAATCGGGCTTTACTTTTGAATTGATTAAAGATCTGCGAAATAGTAATCTATTATAAATTAGAATATAAACTAATGTGAAGAAATACTACAATGCTTAATATTAAAAACGTACCTCGTCTGATGTTGCCATATTTTATTGTTGGTTGTTGTTCAAATAAGTTTTTTGATAGATCCTGCATATTAGTTTGTATATCAAAAGTTTCTTTTCTCTTATATTGATGAATATTTAATAAAAGGATTTTCTATTGATTACTATTTTTTTAAAGTTCATGTAAGCATTGGAATGAAGTCAGATGGATTGATTTTATTTAAGATTCTTAAGTTGTTTCGAGTGGTGACTCGTGAAAGCATGACATATGTTAGTCCTGGTGCAAATGATTTTTGTATTACTACAAGAGCCTTTCCTTTGAGTGTGCATCCTTGTGACTTGTGTCCCGTAATTGCATATGCTAGTGTGATTGGAAAAGTTGTTTTGTGATACCATATTGAGTTTAATACCTTCCGTTTATGTTTTGATCGTCTTAGTGTGATTTTTTCATTTGTTGATAAGATCTTGGCATGAATTTTTTAAATGTTGTTTGTGTTATTATCTATTTCTAGTGATATGACACTTGCAATAGCGCCATTTGTAGCTCCGATTGTGAGATCTATATTTTCAGTGATCATTACTTTCGCTCCTATTGCTATTTGTTGTATGGAGTGGAAATTTGGATCCATTATCCATTCTTTTAATTCTAAGATTTGATCTACATTAGATGTCACAGTGACGCTTTTAATTTGATGCTCTTTGAATTTCTTATGTAGTATGAGCTCATTATAGTATCGTGTGTCTTTTTGATGGGTGCACAGTATAGTTGTGTCCTTGTCAATGAAATCGTTTGCTTCACTATCACTTATGATTAAATTACCTAGGTAATACTGAATCTCTTCTACCATTGGTTGTCTTATTCTAATTATGTTTAAGAATTCTATGTATGTTGGATCTTCTAGGTGACGTATTGATGTGTGAAGGAATGAAAAGGTTGCAGTTGTCCAGAAACTTGAGTTTCGAATATAGCATTTTCTACAGAATTCATTTTCTTGCACCTTGCATTTGCATACTGGAGGCAACTGGGACATATCTCTGAAAAAGAGCATCTTTTTATTTTCAAAAGGCTGCAAGATTGTTTGCTTGCAAGTTTCGCACAGTTGTCTGATTATTGTGTTTAATGTTTGGCATGTCATCATTGAGATCTCATCAATTATTATGATTTCTGCATTTTGCAATTCTATGTATCGTTTGTCTGACACTGGTAAGGAGGCACGAAACATATCGTGTCTCTTTGGTAGAGCAAACTGATGATGGACAGTAGTTGCTAATCGACTTAGTCTCATTGCAGCAGCTCCTACTGTTGTTGCTAGAACAATCGATGTTCCTTGTTTTACATAATTATAAGTAATGTACTTGATCATAAATGTCTTTCCTGAACCAGGAGTACCACAAATGACATGAAGTCCTGTGGGTGATCCATTTATCTTTTCGTAAATTTCTTGTTGTTCAGAAGAAAGAGTTGCATTTTCGAAATCCTTGAACTCGTTCATCATTTGAAGTAATTTTGTGAGTGTTGTGTTATGTATATTGGTATCTTCATGAAGGTCGGTTGAAGCCATGAAGGAGTTCTGAATAACACGTAATGGGCTTTTTTGAAGTATCATGTTTGTTAGTTGGTGGCGATTTTGATCTATTAGCAAGTGCACTTTGCAATATTGATCGATAAGAGAGATTCGATGTCTTCTTCTGTTTTTATGAGGTCTCTGATATGGCATTCGAAGAAGTAAGATTTTGTATGATTGTTTTCAGAAATGAGCTCATTCTCATTTCTAAAATTTATGTTCTTTAGTAGAAGGTTGTAAAAAAATCCTTCAAAATGATGAGCAGGGTGGTAATCTGTGAAACGTACGATCCATGTTGATGGATACACATAATTTTCGAAAGAATCTACGATAGTTATGTTATCTTTGTTTTTTTTCTTTGACTTTTGGACATTGTATTTTTTCCAGAATTCATAGAAGGTCAAGTTCTCCATGACACTTGGATGACCGCAATATGTATCTATAGGATGCATTACAGAAACACAATGTTCACGAAGGTATTTTTGGCGCATAGATGGGGAGAGGAGTCAATGAAATGCACAGATTCGCTTCTTTGAATGGTAGATATTTGTAAGCATGACAATGCTGCCTCTATTGGAGATGTTGGCTTTGAAAGAATGTATGCAGATATCATTTTTAATTTAATTGGATCTAGATTATCTAGTCCTAGAAGTTTCGCATCACCAAGATTCAAGTTCATGTGTCCCATGGGTTCGGTTTTCATAGCATATTTTAGAAGGTAATATGATAGGCTTGTGTTTGTTATTTTCTGAATATTCATATGTGCTTGCCACAAGAGTAATATTCCTGCATGGTATGGAACGACATTACGATGTTCTAGTGATGGAAGGAAGTAGATCCATCTTTGTGTGAGAGGATCTATAGTAGGTTTAGTATCTAAATGTATTGGATATGGAAATCTGTATTTGCATTTGTGGTTTGTGCTTGAGTCAAATAGATTGCATGTTGGCCTACATCTATGGATTTGTTTTCTCTTTACCATATAGTTAAGCTTTCTTTGAATTGAATTCTCTGGCCAGTTATTAAAATCATTCATGTAAGGGATATATGCATCTATCTGGTTTGATACAATATCTATGTCTTGTTCATCTATCCATAGCATCATGTGTGCATGCATAGATCCTCTATTTTGTACCTCATATCTTATGATGTGATGGTTGACTCTACCTAGTAGTCCTTTATCGCACAGAATATATCTTGCTAAGAATTGTTGCAGTCTAACATGGAAGAGCACTGCGCATTCAACTGGACAATCTCTCCATGTGAAGTTTTTATTGAATTGTTTAGCAATGGTTTCTATTTGATCGATTTCACACCATCTTGTGGTTGATACCTCATCTGCAGTAAGTGTAAGGAATATATTGGGAAGGCCCCATGTGTCAACCATTGCCATTAGATCTTTTAAGTTTCTACAGTGCCATGAAGGAGATCCAGGAATAGAACTTGGTATCTGAAACTTAAGAATATGTCTAATTATCTCTTGTTCAGATATTCTTGGATCTTGTCATCTTTGTTGGTCAATATCTCTTTGTAATACTGTAGTTTGAGTAGAGTTTGCTATTAAAATAGATTGACGTATTTGGTACATCAATAACAAGTATGGTTTGTAAAGAGTGAACACGGAGAACAATGTTGATATTTTCATTTTTAAATATACGTTGAAGAACATCTTGCCGTCATGAGCACCATATTCGAAAGGATAGAGGAATGGGAATAATGCATACTCTAGTGTTAATTCGTCACATTGTGATAGACCTTCCATAGATGTTATGAGCTGATGCTCAATAATTCTTATTGAATCACGAGCATATAGCATTTCGAATATAGAACATGGTAAATAGATCTTTCTTTTTGCACATAGGAGTTTGTGTTTAGCATATATTTGTAGCTATTTGAATTTGGGATATAGCAGTTTTCATTTATCACTTTGTATATATTTGGTAGCAATTTGAATTTGAGATATATCACTCTAAATTTTGTACATATCATTTTGCATTTAGAATTAGCACTTAGCATTGATCAACTAGCATTTTTGCATTTAGCAAATAGCACTTTGTATCCAACACATAAACAAATAAACTTAACCACACATTCGTGTGGCGGTGCATTTTCTCTCCAAAAATTATAAGACCAAGGAACGTGCCCTTCCTTGGGTTCATATGATTTTGCATTTCGCACATAGCATTTTGCATATAGTATGTAGCAATTTGAGTTTAGGATATAGAACATAGCACTTTGCATTTTGCACATGGTACTTTGTTTTAGAAACATATGATTTTGTATTTTGTACATAGTATTTTGCATTTTTGAAAATTTAATGGAGACCACTCTGTAGAAAATCCAAGCAAGGGCAAAAACCTTGGAGGTAGGAGAGATAATACAAAAGCTCTTTAGCTTCAAGAGGCACCCACCCATGGTCCTATATTGAGGGGTCTAGACTTACATTAAACTGAGCAAGCCTATCATGTGAGAGGCAGGTACAATGGTAGAGGTGCACTAGCAACTCTAGGATGCAACAAAACGTATAATACCAAGTCTACCGTGTGAGTTAGGTGCGATGGTAGAGGTGCACATGCAAAAGCTTAATGCAAAACGTAAACCAAGTCTCCTGTCTCGAGGACTTTTGAAGGAGGGGGATTAGTGTAGACGTAGGAGACGATGGAATTGCACGTACCCATGGGCCTGTACAGCCCAAGTGCCAATTTATTATCTTCTCGCAGCATCCTCCTGAATAGCTCCACAAATGTTAGCCCCTCGTACCCCTTGGGTAGCGCTATCTGATCCACCATCCCATCGCTCCCCTGTCTCTCGCTCTTCTGGATCCCCTCCTGCAATCAGCTTCTCGGTGATTGTCACTGTGTTGCGATTGAAGAATAGCACGTACCTGCAGGTGCACACATTCCACCCATGGTCATGAGCGGTAGTGGCTGGCGGAGTGTGATGGTGCACGACATAATAATCACAAGGCTGAAGACATAGCGTGGATGAGTGGCTATGGCTGGAGTAGGCTGAATATGACGTAGAGCCACGATGCGACGCAGGTTTGCAAGTTCGTGGGTGTTTCGACAGAAGGAACGACACAAATGAGTAGTATCTGTAGCAAGTTCAACAGTTTACAAGAGCGTGAGGAAATCCAATAAACAGAAATAATATATGCAACGAATCAAGGAAATTTGCAAAGGAGGATCGATGGAGAGCAGCTTAGAGCAAGAACGTCAAGGAGGCGGAGCAGAATCCTTTGCCTTCGACGTAAGCCGGTGCGAACAAGAAGGTGGCGGAGCGGTTGCGATTGTAGAGGAGAGGATCATAGCGGAGCGGATTGATTCGGGACTTGGGGCGGAGGTAGTGGATCTCGATCTCCCGGTGCAGTTCTACGATGATGCGATCGCGCACGGGATGCAACAAGCGCTCCACTGTGGCCGTGATCAACACATTCTCCACGTCCAGAGTCACGGCCGATGACGGCGTCAGTCCACTGTCTTCGTTCAAGGGGTCCTTGCCGGTATCGTCCCTCCCTCGCTACGTCAGAACCACCACCTTCTTTGTCGATCGATCAATTGAAAAGCAGGAAGATCTTGAAAAGCGGAAGCAAATGAGGAAAAGCAAGTCTTCAGATGTGTGGAATAACCATCGATACTCTTCTTGAAAAACTTGATTAGGAAGATCTTGAAAACCAGAAGCAGATGAGGAAAAGTAGGTCCCGATGATCACAATGAGGAAAAGAAGGAACCACGCAAATTGTGAAAGAGATACGATGACAAATTGTGAAAGAGAGGAAGCCGATGCCGATGAGAATTGTAAAGGGCAAGCGAATAGTTACGTTGAAGACACCGTTTGGAAGATTTTCTTGTCCTTTAGAAAACAAAGAGAAAATCTTAAAAATAAATGTAAAATAATAACACGTGGCTTCATGAGAGGCCAGATTTCCCTTTTATGTCACAATGCTACGTGCCTAAAAATTGGGTTGCAAATGAAACTGAAACCAAAAAAATTAGCCTTCTAGTATGAAGGCTGACATGAAGGCCAGCTTTATCAAATATTTTGCAGCCACCACCAACGTAGGTACTAGCATCTAGGTAGCATACCTGAGTGATGAGTCCATAGTCCAAACTCTAGATTCCATGACTCCACCCACTAGTTAGTAGTGGCTAGACTCTTGAGTCATCCCTCTGGTGGCAATCTCATGACCTAGAATCTAGAGATGAGATATCTCAATTCTCTACTATGTAGATTTTACACAATACACTCATGACTCTTCTTTCCACCCTTGACCTAGAATCTAGAGATGAGATATCTCAATTCTCTACTATGTAAATTTTACACAATACACTCATGACTCTTCTTTCCACCCTTGACCTAGAATCTAGAGATGAGACATCTCAATTCTCTACTATGTAGAGTTTACACAATACACTCAAGACTCTTCTTTCCACCCCTGGAGGCTGGCTCCCTCTCTAACCAACTCATCGACTCCCTCTCTAGCTTATTGTAGCCTAGAACAAAGTTGCTCATCTCCTACTATCCATATATTTGCTTCAATCGCTTGTCTTTGTTGCTCATCAACCACTTGTGAGTCGTGACCTAGCGTTGTAGTAGGATTGCATCATCAATTGTGGATGGCTTATGAATGAACGGATTGCTTATCAATTCTTCAACTCCTCCAACTATGGACGGCTCCTACAATCTACTATTCCAGCTTCCTACATTCATATTTTCAAGACAATTGCATGCTATCTTGTAAGTTGTCTTCCAGGCTTTTCTAGCATGTGATTCTATCTTGTATTTTAGGCTTTTCCGGCGTGTGATTCAATGGCCCATAGAGATATCTTGCTTTCAAGTTTCCACAATGGAGTTACGACTCACGAGTCCAATTATTATGAAAGATTTTCAAGCTGTGGCAACATATTACTTATTATGAACACTTTTCAAGATGTAGTGACATCTTACTTTTGGAACTTGGAAGGTATGAACGCTTTTCAAGTTCAATTCGTCATGAATCATTATTATAATTTATAGACTATCTTGTGGCAGCCAACTGCATCTAAGAAGAAAAACTTACACTCGCTTTTGAATTTTTAATCATTAGCAATCATATTCCATCACTCGAAAAAAGTGAATATTGATTTAGTCGTTTACCAACTGCTATCGAGGTAAGTGAAACTTTTCCCCTTGTAATTAGAAAATTTTTTGAAGCTCTTCAGAATGCTTTGAGAGATTCAACAAGTGATGTTGAACATAAGCGTAGAACAGGGCAACGAAATCCTTATTCTGTTTACAATTATGCTTTAGAGGAAAAAATGGATGATATATGCTTTACCTGCTTCTCTTTATAGCTATGCCCTAGGTTTTGTGATGCATGGTCGAATCTTGCTAGTGCCTACATGCACAAGGCAATCCTACGTGAAGCAAGGAATGTTGTCGCCCAACTCTCTCTATTAACCCCAGATTGGTATAAATATTGCACATGCAAGAAGAGAAAGACTGAAGTTAGTAGTCTTGTCACTGGGCTTCAATGAAGCGTTTACAAACTTGAGCATTGCTGCAATTTCAATTGTTTTCATAGACCGTTTTTCTTCTTTCAACTATTTGTTAATCTGTTTGGTGAAGCCACCTTTGTTGCTACAAGTTTTTCCCATCTTTACAGGTTGATGCTTATAGCAACATGGGAAATGTGTTAAAGGCACGGGGTTTGGCTTAGCATGTCGATGAAGGGTGATGACTAGTCATGAACTTCTTCTTTTTTATTAGGCATTCTAACAATACTAGAGACTCAAGAGATCGAGGGATTCATGCTTTTTAACCAAAAACTCTCTTTAACAAGGGGGGAAATGGCATGGCGAGGCTTAGCTACCAGTATGACAATCAAATTGAGAGAGAAACTGTGTGGAATCTTACAATTTGAAGTTATTGGAAGCCTCCTAGTTCATTAACAGACAATGGGCTCTCGAAATGGCCATCAGACCCTCTTTTATGGAGCAGATCGATGTTGATCCATGATGCTATAGTTGCAACATTCAAGACGGGCTCTTTTCTTTGCTTGAGCCCAATCCACTACTTTGTTTCTCTTTCTTTTCTCTTTTTTGGAGTCCATTATTAGATAAGTTATGTTGAGGATTAAGGATAGAAGATATGTTTTGTTATTTCAAATGACTATGATGAATAAATTAAATAGTTTCATACAATGTTTGTGTGTCAAAAGTTTAGAGCCATAGGTATTAAGTAGATTAGTGGTGCCGTTTGAGCTAGAAAGTTTTAGTTAAACAAATTCCTTACGTGTTCCATATTTGATGCTTTATTTCTATGTAAGGGAAATAATGATGTATTATATGCCTTTTTATATTTACATGACATTTCTTTTCTACTTAATTTGTTTATGTCTCCTTTCGCTTTTTATGTCGGCAATTGCAATTGATAGGATGGTTACAAAAGTGAGAGAAAGTATACCAAAAAGGGTATTATTCTAAACATCACTAACAAATTAAATAATATTTTAAAGTAAATGAAATTTCTCTATCTGTTGAAAGAGTATTTGTAAATTTTAAAAGTGGAAAATTAAATAATTTGTCAAATAAGAATGTTGTTTAAAAATGAAGAAAATCCATATGTTACTTATGGGGAGAGGTGGGACACTTCCTCTCTGATTATTTATAAAATGAGAGAGTGTGACCCTCTCTCGTCAATTTTTAGTTTCAGTACTTCTTTTTTCTCTTCGATAAGCTTTGTTTTTTTCTTGGTTATTTAATTTGCTTTACTCATTCTAGATGCAAAAATATTATCTTTGTTGTGTTTCCAGTACACTTCTCTTATTGGCACTAGTTATCTATTGCTTGGACACAAAAATATAAATACCTACATGGCACTAACAAAATATAGAATTCTCAATAAAAAATGGACTAAACATTGTGCAAAGACATCGTTATGGATATAAAAACCATTGTCACAAATTTGAATTGAGCTTTGATAGAAAGAAACATCAACTTGGTGATAGAGTTGTTCTTTCTAACTTCTCATCATGGATAAGGTATACAAACCTTGCTAATACTCCTAATTATTGATAAAAGGGAATCTAATCATTGTATAGACATTTATGTATATTATTATATGTCTAGGAGAGCTGGAGTTATTAGCTGTACACCCAAAAACTCATCGAGTATTAGTTCAACAAATGAATATATATTGTAATTCTTGTAAAGCAAAGATTATAAACTAATGCAGTATTCTTATGAAATAAATTGTAAGTTTTCTCATGCAATAGTGAAAATATTGATGTATTATAGGTCTTTTTATACTTACATGGTCGGTTCCTTTTGCTTAATTTTTTTATGTCTCCTTGTTATTTTTTATATCGGTAGTCGTAGTTGATAGGATGGCTACAAAAATGAGAGAAAGTATATTAGAAAGCGTATTATTTTGAAATTCAATAACAAAGTAGATAGTATTTTCAAGTAAATGAAATCTCTCAATCTCTTGAAAGAATATTTGTAACATATTAAAGTGAAAAATTAAAGAAATTACCAAATTTAGAACATTGTAAAACAAATAAATAAAATCCCTATGTTACGTATGGGGAGGTGTCACACTTCCTCTCCAATCATTTAAAAAATGAGAGAGCATGCTCGTGTCTCATTAGTTTTTTGTTTTAGTTCTTATTTCTACTCTTTAATTAGCTTTGTTTTTTACTTAGCTATTTAATAATGCAAAAAGATTATCTTTGTTATATTGCTTGTACACTCCTCTTATAGGTACTCACACAGCAAAAAGTTGATCTCTCAAAATTGAATGACCTCCATTTTAGATACACATTGAGTTACAAGCAAGGAAAATCAAAATTCCCTACATGATAAAAGTTTGAATACTTCAAGATATGGGGATGGAATGAATGTCTTTGGTTTAGGGATTTTATTAATAGTCTTTGCTTGTTCTCCATATTTGATCACTTTGCTATTGAATCTCTTCTCCTTCTTTTTGTTATTGCATCTCTTCTCCTTCTTTTAGTTATTGCATCCCTTGTCCTTGTTTTTGTTATTGGTTGATCCCTAATTTTTCACTCATGAAGGCATCTCCTTCTTTTTGTTATTGGTTGGTTCCTGAGTGTTTAGTGATGAAGGCATCTCTAAATTAAGACAAGCTGGACAGGTAATCAATTTCTACCAATATTAAAACATAGTCATATGTATGGAGCATAAAGAATTATAATATTTAATGTGAATACCTTTCATATCAAAAAGCAAAGATGTAATCTTTGCTTATGTAAAGTTTAACAAAAATGGCTTTAGTGAAGGCTTTAAAATAGATCTTCTATAGTTGTGTAAATCATGTGTTTTCTTCAATTGAAATATATCCCAGTAATTTGTTGTAATGACTGAGCATATGTTAGTCTATATACACATAAATCTTTTTATAATGGTAGAGCCGTGATTAGATGTAGGATGAGTAGTTAGCTAAGAGAATGAGAGAGATGAGAAAGCCTAATATTGCTTCAAATTCTCATAGTATCAAGCACACATCATTTCTATTTTTAAGAGAAGCATATTGTTGCCTGAGTCTAGGGCCTTTACATTGGGACAATAGATGAGAAATCCAATTGTGATTAAATGTCCTTAGTGAAATCCTTGAGATTGTATGATATGGAATGTTGCTAGTTTTGGTAATCCATCTTATACTAGCAAAATGAGATAAATAGGCACTTTCAAAGGAGATTGGGATGCACAATCGTGTGTTTTCTTCAGACTCTATCGTAAAGTTCCATGATTTGGTGATTAGCTAATTGGAACTTGGATCTCTCACACATGATTCTATCAAATTGGAATTGCTAATCGCTAGTTGGTTGGGGAAACATTTACAGATTTTCCCTAGTGGGTGGATAGTTAATAAGAAGAATCGAGTGGATCTTGTGGACAAAGACTCACGAGATATAATAATCTTATCCGTTGCCACATGTTATTATTAAAATTATAAAGCTAGAAGTTACAGCCGATCTTGTAACACATCTATCTTCTTTTGTCAACTTTCAAACTCTTTGGGGATTACTTTGCTCGAGTATTTCTATGATGTCTATAGCTTGTTTTTGGGAGTCTTCTAACTATTCGGCAAATTTTTGGGTTTCTAATCTTTGCTTAAGCTTTGTTAATGGCCATGATGTATTGGATCAAGGAAGGAAAGCATATGCAAGGGTGCTACATAATGTCTTTTCATTGTTAGGGCGATCGTTTGGGCTTCTAGGCTTCAGTTAAGCTTTGGTAATGAAAAGCTTGTGTATTAAATCTCTCTTTTGGTGATTGAAGCAGTGGATGATTTCTTACATAGATGCAATAATTAGTGCTATCAAAACCTTGAAATTTTCCATTTTTACATGCTCATAGAAATCTCATGACAAAAAATGGAACTGAAATTTGCTAGCCATCGATAGCTTGCAAATCTAGGAACAACACAATTTGAACTAGCCACAACTTGCAAAAAATTCAGTTTGCAATTGTGAGATTGTAAACAATCGTAGACTTGCTAACGTGGTTTAGGATCAACAGGTATACCTATAAACTTATATGTCTCTCTAGGTTTGTATAATGCTTTTGCTTTGAAATAAAACTTTGTGAATGTCAAGTCATTGTTTGTTCATTGGTTCCTAGACTTGAAATTCTAGTTTGCAGACTAGAGAGTTGAGCTTAATCTTCAGTTCTTAGGCTATGCACTTTTTGAAAAGGTTCTTATCTACATGAATTTGCAAATGATACAAGCTTGAATATATAGGTCATGCTACATGAGAGAGGATTGTGAACATATCATAAGAAAATCAACTTATATAGACACGCGAACATAAACGAAATGAGGTTTCCATGATCACACAAGAACCACTCACGACCTAAAATCGTATCAGCATAGCTATAGGGTGATCGACATGACAAAACCCCATTTATATCTGTATTTCAACTTTTACTTGCTTTAAAATGTAACAAAGTTAAGTGCTCTTTATTAATGTCCAAAGCAATCTCTAACTATGTGTTATTGTATAACATACATTGCATTTGCTTCTAAATGAATTGAGTTTTGAATTATCTATTAACAGAACTTCAAAAGATTGTCAATATATTTCTATATTATTTAATTTGAATAGAAACTAGACTCACAACATTGTTCTCTACAATCTCTATCTAATTTAGAACCGTGCAGAGGCATACTGGTTTTAGAAATCAGCATTGGGATGTTTGATTTTAAAAATTGGGTATTTTTAAGTGGAAGAAGTTAGTAAATAGAGTATGGATAATACTAAAATTTGCTTTATCAATACTTGCAATTCCAAATGAAAGAAGGCAGCAAATAGGATAGGTATTTAATGTTTTTACAATTTTAAATGCATAAAATTTAAAGAAAAATCTCAGGGAGATGTGTGTAGAGGTTTCAAAATTGTGTTTCTATTGTGTTTGATTGACACATGTATGGAAGAAATATGAAGTTAAATGCATATATGTCTGCAATTGCATATGCAATCATTACTTGATGAGAAACATAAGCAATTGTTGATTTCTGATGCTAACTTTTTGTCTATCTGGCAGCAGTAGCAACTTCTCGCTACATTTGTAAAGAGTTTTCATAGTTTTGAATATCATTATTTTTTTGTGGACAGAGGTTTGTGTTGTTGGTGATTCCAAGAGGAAGAATGTCCTCCCTCAAGAAACCTCTCCTTTCAATGGTAATGTTGCAAGTCCTTCATTGATAAGTGGTGTTGCATCTCTTCTACCTTCTCCCCCTCCTCCCATTTCCAATAACAAGACTCATGTGAAAAGGACTTTGTTTCAGTCACCTAATTCAGATGAGAAGAAACCCAAGTTTGTGACTGTGAAAGAAGAGAGCACGTCTTGCTTCCCCTCTGTTGACACTTTGCCTTTCCCCGCCTTGTATGAAGTAGAGAATTGAGTTAAAGAAGAAAACAATGGACCTCTAGTGAAAGCTATCCTAGTACCTGACATTGATCTTACTATAAAGAATTGTCTTTGATGGGAAAGTTCTAAACAAAGATGGAACATACATGCTTGCAAATGTCAACTATCCCAAGTGCTTGAAAGTCGACCTTGCAGATAGGAAAGGCATAGGGTGTATAACTTTGCACATAGATGAGTTGTATTATAGCGATTTTATTCGATTTTTGAATGTGGGTGATTGCATTCGAGTGAAAAATTTCTCAGTATGCAAAAAGAATCCTAGGAATGATGGAGGTATGACAGACTATCATATTGCCATTCATCCTTAAACCCACATTGAGCGCATCCCTCCTTATACTTGTGTTTGAGATATACACAGAAGGTACTATTGTGATGTTCAAAGAGAAATGTAAGAACTTGATTAACTAGGGAGAAGGTAACCAACTACCTCTAGCCACATTACCTGTCACTGTTATCAAGCTTGGCACTTCTTACAAGTAATGCGACGAGATCATTGTTTGGGATGGCGAATATCCAGAAGATCTCATCACAGTGAGCCTCCTAGCTTCATATTTTCTTCTCCATGCTTTCCATTGCTTTGCTACTACCTAACATATTCATATAGAGTGTGCTCACCTCCTCTTTTAAATTTGCAGCTCACTTTTTGGAGCAATAGGCGCTCGGACTGCCTTAAAGTTGCTAAGAGGTTCAAAATTTTTGGGGAGGCAGAGTTTGTTCTTCACAATGTGGGCTGCAAGAAAAACACATAGCCAATAGCATTGAATATGCTAGACATCACTATCATCATTCTCAAATATCATGCAAATCTGCTCATCCTAACAACAACAGGGGAAAAATCCATGGAACAAGTTGAATTTTTTACACAAGGATGGCCATTTTAGGTTTGTCCCTTCCAAACATTGGACTACAAATTGCTTGAGGTGACAACTCAAAAGTGCATAATGATGGAGGTAATTATGACACCCTTTGTATGCTAGTAGAAGAATTGAATGCTACATGTAGTGAACCATTCAAAGATAATTGTTGAATGAAGGAAAGTACACTAACCTCTTTGATTGACTCCTCAGTAGAGTAACATTTCTCCTTGTAATAGCATCAACTTTGTTTTTTTCATGTTCTTCCCCAAAAATATGGGAACCTTGTTGCCCATCTTCCAACAAGACCATTGGAACCTACATGGCTATATCTCTTGATGCATAGTAATTTCCATGCCTTTCAACCCAAAGTGATCTTGCAACTACGCAATAGGCATCCCTATAGATCCTGTGTCGAACCTAGAGGTGAAAGGAAACTCAGGGAGAGGGGAAGACAGCCCTGGGAAGGAGTTGATAGAGTAGAAAACCAGGGGTAGTAATTGATAAAGTAGGAGACAAAGAAGTGAACCCAGCAACCAAGCATTCCGCAAGGTGGCCACAGGAAGGAGATGATAGAATGGAAGAGAGTAGAAGGTGGCTACAAAGAGGGGATGGAGTATAATAGAGGGAAAAGAAAAATCAGTACATGGTGGCTGTGTAAATGAATTAAGCACCATGATGTAAGAGCCAACCACTCAACTCATTACATAGATTTAAGAACTAGCTACTAGCCACCTTTTCACTTAATGATTTGAAGAACACTCACCAAATTTATATTAATCTTGTAGAATCCAACGTGCTACCTTTATTGATTAGAACTCTTGCTTGTACTAGTTAGTAGAGTTAGTCTTCACTCTAGTCCCAAACTCCCTATACACCTTTAGTCCTCAACCAAACTCCTCTCCAAAATCTTGAGAATCGTAGGCTTAACTTTCATCTATTTAAAATTGACTTCAAAGAATTACTTTTCAGTCATATGGAAACAAGCATGTTTGAACCCACTCTATGAAGGATAGGGCCCCCCTAGTACTGTCACCAAGGGGATCCAAGGGTGGTTGGGAGGGGTTTTCAGGGGCATCACCCCCAAAGACATAGAATGTATCCATTTTACTCTATTGATTCCTGTGCAAATTTTGGACTAAAACTTGTCAAAACCATCAATCAAGAGGTAAAGATGCTTTCGAAGCAGAGTTTTCATTGGTGCTTATGCTTAATCGAGGACAGATTCAAGAGCAGGATTAATTTCACTAAGTACATCAGGATATCATATCTGGTTTTTACATTCTACCATTTTCAAACCAATCCCTTCATAGAATTGAGAAGATTTTCAGAGACTTCATATGAGATAACCAATGGCATGCTTGCAGTTGGGTTTTAATTACGTCTCCCAAATCCGGTGGTGGTCTTGGCCTCAAGCCCTTAAACGAAACAGTGGCCAATTTGAACTTGAAATGGATACTCACGTTCAATTCATCTCAACCTTGGGAAGTGATAGCAAGACATTGGATTACATCCCAGGGGGTGGCAACCAGGACCACCCCATACAGGTTGCAAGATTAAGGTTCCAAGTTCTGAACTTTTTAGCAGACTGATAGAATTATGGCTAGAAAAAGAAGGGTGGAAGAGCGCTTGGGAGGAAACCGGTGCCACCCGGCGATCGATCGTAGGCCATGAGCCGGTGGCCCGATTTTCGACCAGACATCGGCGATCGACACCGATTTTCGGCCATCAACGGTTGGGGGAGGGGGTGGACACGTGTTCGGTTTGGATTGGCTGTTTGGCCTTTCGTTTGACGAGTGTTGAGTGGTGTTTGGTCCATTTGGTGGCTATTGGGAGATATTTTGCGGATGTGGATGCGAGTGGCACCGGCGACGTGTCGTGGGCGGTGGCCACGTGTAGTGTTTTGGTTGGCTGCATGCGGTAGTGGGTGGTTGGGGACGTGTCTATGTTTGTATGGTCCATGTGTTGTTTTCTTATTAGCCGGTTGTTAGGTATTGGATTTTTATTATGGACCGTTCGATTGTGGTTGATCGTGTGATGGTGGTTGTTATTATTTGAACTAATTTTTGTGGTGTTTCATTTGTGTTTCTGACAGTTGGGGATGTAGGTGATGGGCTGATCCAAGGGATGATCAGTGCTCTTCGATTCTTGTGGGGATGATCTCTGTTGTTGATCGTTTGCTATGTTTCGCTGGTTTGCTTTACGAATTTGTACTTCACGCGGTTGTTCATTTCGTGTTATTTTATGTATTTGATTTCAGGATGTGTGGAACGGGTGTTTTGCGAGATTTCTATTGCGATGGAGGGGGTTGATCGTCCTCTCTGTTTGGGATTTGGGAGCGATGAGTCTGAAGTTGGTGCTGCTTCTATTGGTGTACATGCTGCGCGGGAGGGTGTTGCGTCGGCTGGTGGGTTGGGTGTTGCAGATACTGATTGTCGAGTTGTTTCTAAGGTTCCTTTTCTCGCTTTAGATGAAGAGGAGGAAAGGCTTCTGAGTGAGGGAGGTCCGAATCAGTCCTTAGCAAAAGATGAATGGGCGAGACGTAGGTTTGATATCTGGAGGCATGTGAGTGGAATGGATGATGCTGTGAAGATTGAAGACTTGGATTTACGAGAGTTGAACGAGATGCTAAGGAGCTTCTTTCTGCAAGTTGTGAAGCGTGATGGTAGTCTTTATCCACCTGAATCGATTACGGGTATGTTTCGATGTTTCGTCCGTATCCTACGGAGGGTGCAGGATGTTCGTGTGGCTTCTACTGGTGTGATTGAGGTTCCGTTCGATATTGTCAAGAATCCTATATTTAAGGCTTCTCAGAACGCTGTGGTTGTTTCAATGAATCGGTCTGTGCAAAAGTCAGCTTCGAATGACACAGAGAAGGACTGTATTGTTGGTGTAGTCGAGGAACGTAAGGTTCTTGATGATATCAATTTTTCTATGTTTCACCCACGTGGTGTTCAGAGGAGGTTTGCCTACTATTGCTTGTCTCGATTCTGTATACGTGGTGGTAAAGAACTTCATTCCATTCTTCGGACGGATTTTTCTCATGACAGGGATGAACTTGGTGAATATGTGGAGTAAGTGATTTGCTTTTGTGTTTGTTTTTTTGGTTAATGTCTTGCATGTGTTGTTGTTTGACTGTTTTAGTTTTGTGTGTAGGTACAACGAACGGTTGAGCAAGAATTACGTGGTGACTTTGACGCGTTATTAGAAAACCGATTTTTGCCTTGGAGTTCGTGTGCATAAAGTTGATGTGGTTCGTACATTTGCTCAGCTCGTGCGTCATCTAACTGCTGTGGAGGACTGTTGTGTGAACTCGAAGTTTCTGTTCTTGCAAGTGATCGAAAATTTTCGAACTGAGGTTTTTCGCGATACATTTAATTGTCTTTTGTTGTATTTGTATGTGTTGTAATTTGTGTCTTTTTGCAGGTGTGGTTTAATTTGAATTGTGTTTCTGAAAAGTCCCTGAATAAGTTGGTGCATTCTATGTTGGTAACTGTTGGGGTTGGTGGTGTTAAGAGGACTAATAAGAGCGTGAGGTCATCTACTGTTACGAGGCTTAGTCTTTGTCAAGTTCCTGAAGATGTAGGGTAGCTTGTTACGGGGCATAAGAGGGTGTCTAGCTACAGGAAATACTATAAAAGCAATTCCCTGAAACTTGCTACTGCTCAAAGTATCATAGCGAAGCCTTATGATGATTGTCTGAGAACTTATCCGAAGGTTTTGGAGGAGAATATGAAGATTTATTCCGAAAAGGTTGACGGAGTTGTTCGTTGTGCTGATGTAGATATTTCTTCCAGTGGTATTCATCATGATCAAGGTATATGTGTTCTTTTTTGTTACAGGTAGGTTTTATTCATTTGTTTATAGACGTAATTTTTATGTTTATTTTATTGCTTTTGTAGGAAAGGTTGGTTGTGAAGCTATTGTTATAGATTTGTTGGGGGATGGTTTTTCTGGTGGGAGTTATGGTGCTGATGTTGGTGTGCGTGTGGTTAATCCTTCGGATTGTGGTGCTGTTCTTTCTGGTGGTGGCATTGATGTTTCGTTGGGAGGGATTTCTGGCAATATTCCTGTTACAGGACTGAAGATTGTTGATGGTGCGGTTGGTTGTGCGAATTTTCCTGCTGTAAATGGAGCTACTCTTGATGCTGAACCTGCAAAATGTGGTGCTAGAACTGAACCTGTTGGTGGATTTCCGGAAGTGGGTGATGGTGGACACGGTTCTCCTGGAATGGGTGGACAAACTTCTCCTGGAGTGGGTGCACAGGCTTCTCCTGGAATCGGTGAACAGGCTTCTCCTGGAATCAGTGGAGGCGATTTCGATTATGGAGCTTTGTATGGTGGGTGTGATGAGTCAGAATTGTTGGATGAGTTGTCTCATGTTTCTCATGTGGCTACTCGCACTTTGGGGCTTAGTTATCGCGGCGGTCCTGTTGCTGACTTGCATGGTGCAATTTTAATAACTGTTGTGTTCAATTCATAAAAAAAGATTAGGTGCTGCTTGTTGATGTGCGTAGATGTCTAGCCATGGAGTCTTGTTTAGCTACAATTTTTTTCATGTCCGTGGACGGAATTTTGATTGTCCGTTGACGGAGTTTTGGGGGACGACTGATTTGTCCGTTGGCAAAGTTTTGGGTGGAGGTTACCGGTTCCGTCCGGTTTTATTGTTAAAAACTTATTATATGAAGTAAATGTATATATTTCGGCTGGTAATTGCTTTATTTGTTTATTGAATTGTGTTAAGTATATTTTGAGTTTTAAAATTATGTCTGTAATTTAGCCTGTTATCGTTTTTTTAAACATTACCATTACGGATGTTTTAAAATCTAACGGCTGGGATTAAAACTCAGCCGACCCGAGCCGTTGACGGATAAGAGAGGACCGCCGGAAAAGTGAAATCTAGCGGGCTTTAGAGGATTGGATGAATTGCGAAGGCCAACCACTCCACCAATGTAGAACTAGAGAATGAAATTCCAGCTACCACAAGAACAGGGAAATATATGCTAAGGCAGAATGGAGAAAATTTTCCCACCTTGACGTTGGAATATAGATGCCACAGAATGCTACTCCCGCTAACAATCTGAACTTTACACTTCGGAGATTATCCACTATGCTTCCCTGTTCGTGAACGGCTTGCAAAATGGGACAACATAACTCCTCTCTGCCCACTTTGTGCAAGGCAGATAGAGTCCCACTTCCATCTGTTCTAGTCCTGTCCTCGTGTTTACCATGTCTGAATGCATATTTAAGGCTGGCTCGCCAAAGCTCAGATACTGATTTGAACGAACTGGAAAAAAGCTGTGCTGGGAGAAAAAAAGGGGCATGACCGATCGAATGTGCTCTGTCTGACAACTAACCAGAGCTACCGTCATCAAACAAGTCTGGAAATCCATTTCTTCACGGCTGCAATGCAGGTCGATGTTATCAAATCTGACATTTTGAGAGTTTGAGCATTCTACAACAGCAAGCATCCTGTTCTTGAACAAGCTCATGAAAGAAAGCCATTCACATGGTTCTCGGCAAAATTTTTACAACCATAAAACTTCTGTGGAATCTTAACATGAAGAGAAACTTGTCCGGCAGATTTTCGTTTTTAGCTAACCAATTGACATATGTTAAGGGCTTCAAATTTTTATTCATGCAGGGATGTTATGCCCAAGCCCAGTGGCATTGCTCCATGCAGAATAGCTTCTGCCATCAATGTTGGAGTGGGTATTTCCACGTGCAGGCGTGTGGGATTGCCCACCCACAACTGCTTTGCAGTCAGGACAAGTAGAAGTTTCCATTGGTCCCCCACACTCTCCCACGACATAGACATGCCCATTTGGGCACTGGTACCAATGACCTTTGCCTCCCACTTCGCCAATCATTGCATTAACCACCTGATTTTTCTCCCCATGTCTGGCATGCATTCGCATTTCCAAGGCATCTATGTGATCAGGATCGTCTTGGAGAACAATATCACATAACTTCATAGCACTGAGGAAATCTTCCAGGTTTGATAAGGCAGATGCCCATTGCAAAAGAACCCTAACAGCCAATGGTTGCCCTGCCCTGGAATTTCTTATACCTGCCACTACATTCTGAAGCCATGAGTATTCTTGTAGAGAGCTCAGGGGGTCGGCCTCCCATTGGGCTCCCAGATTCTCAGCAGCAGCACTTGCAATCGAACTCTGCTTCACAATTAGCTGGAAGAAGCAAATTGCCTGTTTGAATTTCAATTGACCACACAGTGCACATCCCAAGCCAAAGTATGCCTCTAAAAGTGCTGGATTTCGCTTGATTGCAGAAGTAAATTTCTCAGCAGCCTCTGCGTAGTTTTTGGCTTGGAGTAACCTGTTGCCTTCGTTGGTCATCTCAAAACCATTAATCCTCATCTTCACATCTTCAATTTGGCTAAGTTTAGCCTTTACAACATTACCATAACGGAGGGATTGTAAAACAGGGGTTCGACATTCAGGGCTGCAAAATAAAGCGCCATAACAAGAAATATGAGTGATACGGGCTTGCTTCAAACCTTATTAGAAATCACCTACAAGAAAAAATGTGTTTCACGGAGAAATATCAACCACGATTGAAAAGACTGGCAAATAGAAGATGGGGCAAATGGTGCACACCACTGCTTGGGTTTAATATCCTGAACACCAGATTGGGATTGTTCCATATCCATCCAAGTATCAAGTCCACTGACTTCAAAGACATGGCCACAGTCTTGAAGCTGCTGAAAACGATCTGAAGTATCAAACTCCCACAGTGTCATCTGTGAAATAGTGTCCTTGAATTTAGGAGTGCAGATTCTGCAAACTGAGGGACAAACCTCGCCACACAATCCAAGGCAAGGATGTCCACAAGCAAGAACCTCTTGACATGGCAAATCACAGCGTGGCCGGTCACAAAGTTCATGGCATAGCAGTTTGCAACGATGATGCTCACATTTCCACTGGCATGGCTCCACGCACGGAACACAAAGCTCACCACATTTGCGGTAGCATCGGCTGTGTACGCAACGTTTGTGGCAAGGCATGGAGCAAGGAGGACAGACTTTACAACAAGCGGATTGGCAGCTGTGACCACAAACAAGGGTTCTGCCACATTTCTGGAGGCAGGGGATGTGGGCTGTTCCTCCGTAGCAAGATGCACAAGTGCCTTTGCAAATGTGCTCACAGCCTGGACTGAGGATCTTCGAGCAGGGCTTTTTGCATGCGTAGTCCTGGGGATGTTTGTGGCACTCAATCTTGGCTGAATGACCGCAAGGCAGATCCTTCTTCACCAATCGCCTGCAGATTGATGTGCATAGCTTCCCACACCTGCTCTGACATTTGTGACCGCACAACAGGATTTTGGGACATGGCTCCATGCAAATCACATCTTCCATAGATTTAGAGCATGCAACACGCTGAGCATGCCCGCAGTTTGGATGCTCCTTGTATACTGGTTCTTTGCAAGCTGGACACTCTGCAGCACCATGGCATAAGCTTTGACACTGATGATTGCAGGATGCAAGCCTTCGTGGGCATCTCTTGGGGCACACTATTCGATCATGATCATCTGGATGGCATCGTTGTGGACATACATGCCCGCAATCTAGCTGATAATCACAAGGTCTGTTGCACCCTCCATCTGCCGTTTCTTTGAAATCATCTGGCTTGGAGATCCTCGTCTCTGTGCCAGGATGGTTCTGACAGCAGAGAATCAACTCGTTTCCATACGATGCAGAGCTGCTCAATTCGTGGATCACCGTTCTCCACAGATCACTTTTTTCAGCGAGAAGACCCCCATTCCCGAAAATGAAAAGCCCATTTCGGGCTCTCGATAATGCAACACAAACTCGGTTGGAAACCTTGAGGAAACCGATTCTTCCAGGACCATCCTTTGAAGGAATCCGATTGCTCCTGACAAGAGAGAGGATAATGATGGTGCACTCCTCACCTTGATAATCATCAACGCTGCTGATTCGGGGCATTTTGTTGACAGATTCAGGACCAATTTTCAACCTTGCGGCGAGGCGATGATGAATTTCTCGAACCTGGCCCTTGTACATTGACAGTATGGTGATATCTGTGTCAGTGTACCCTTGTTTCAGAAGATAGGAGCACAGCTCCACCACCATTTTTGCTTCCTCCACATTCACTCTGCCACTTTCATCTTCACCCTTCTGTCCCTCCAGCGATTTATGATCCAGGAAGAATACATTGGACTTGACACCTTTGATGCTTTCATGTGCTAAAACAGAAGCATGATCTTTCAACTGTGGGTACAGACTAGATATCAACTTCGAGATGGAAGGTCTCATTCGCCTTTGCACCTCGAGGGATACATAGTCAATTCCACTTCTGACCAATCGTTCAAACAAAGAGACATCCAGGTGGTGACGGATAGCCAGGTCATAGACAGCAACAGACGGGCGGAGTTGCAAGTGGTCTCCGATCAGGATCAAGTGCTTTGTTGAAGGATTCAAGCAGGCCAGGATGTGGCTCTCCAACACTTCGGCAGCCTCCTCCACGATGATGATTTCAGGTTGGAGAGATGCAAGCAGGCTATGGCAGCGGGCAGCAGCTGTTGTTGTCAATCCAACAACATTGGCCTTTCTGAGCAGGGCAAGCCGCATTTCATTATCGATCTCCAACCTCCGTTTGCAGGCATTCTCGTATTCCGAAGCAAGCGGACCAATGATGAGTTGTGCATCATTCCGGATCTCATCAATCCAATACTGGTGCAATTTCCTGCGGGCATCCCTATCCAAAGACCATACATCCACATGATTCACCAGCATTTCCAATGGCCACTCGTATTTTACCGGAAGTACACTCCTTTCTATTGGTTCCTTGTTACCTGACCTTCTCCTTGATCTCACTTCCATCCATTCGCCATCTGCATTTTTCTGAGCATCTTGTTCCTTATTGCTTGGAGATCTCAACTTCATGGTATCCTTATTACCAGACCTCCTTGGTCTCCCTTCCACCCATTCACCTTCTGCCTGTTTGTGAGTATCTGGAGCCTTATTGGATATCAACCTCATGGTACCTACTGCTCCAGCATCTTCATAATCTTCTGAATCTGTATCTATGACATCTTTAGGCTGCCTCATCTTAAACGAGCTCTCTGGAATGGAATTCACATCTAGACTCGCAGAATTCTCAATGTCTTTTGTGGGGTTCTTCATGTGACCGCTCTTCACCGTAACTGAGCTCTCTGGAACGTCGCCCACATTTAGACTCGCAGAATTCTCACCGTCTTTTGTGGGGCTCATGTGACATGGGCTGTCTGCGAAGCCCTCCACCAAGTTTGTAGATCCGAGATCATCTGAGCTCTCAGAATCATCATTGTCCTCATCTGCACTATTATGCTGAGATATGTCTTTCTTTGAAGATCCAACCTTCAAATCCACTGAAAGGTTGTTTTCATTCATGTCCGCATCGAAAAGAACATCGTAGCAGTTCTGCAATGCAGCTTCCCCCTCATTCGGTGATCGAGTTTCCTCAATTCCGTCCCCCTGTACTCCTCTCTCTCCTTCGTTCAGCCACTTTCGGACAACATTACTGGGATTACAACCTTCGTAAAAGAGATGCTGAATCTGCTCCTCTGTAGCAACACCATGTAACCATTCTATGGTTGCAAGTTCCACATTCAATCGGTCTACATGCTTAAGAATTTGTACTTCAAGCTCTTTTTTGTTTACCCAAGCTTGCTTGCTTGTTTCATACAAACATTTCTCCATGGTTCGATCATTTTGCTGCCTTCTGAGAAGTGTTGTCAAACAGTATTCTGTCATCTCAGCAACCTTAGACCGTCCGCCAATCCTGACCAAGTTTGTCTCTACAGCAGATAGTCCCTTCAGAAACTGATCTAAAGCATGGTTAGTGTAACAAACAATTAGAATAGGCCCTTTGATAGGCTTCTCTTGCAAAAATGTGGGCTGAAGAGCCGGCCTCTTTAAGTTCTCCAACATAATTCTCACAATCAAAAGGCCAATAAATGTTTTACCAGTGCCTGGAGGACCTTGAATAAGTGCAAGCCTCTTTGTTAGACCATGCTTCAAAGCCTCAATCTGGCTTCTGTCCAATGAACTAGACCATTCAGGCCAATCCTGCAGAACGTGGAATTTACTAGAGGGCAGCTCCTCCTGCATATCTGGAAAAACACAACTGAAATCGTAAATATCCTTGCCTTTCAGATAAGTTGGCTCTTGTATGCGAGGTTCCAGAGATACCAAATGCTCCTGGAAAGGAAGTTCGTCCATATCGGGCCTCTGTAAATTTTTTAGGACATGGTAGTAAGCCTCGAAGTAAGCAGCAGATGATTCGGCCATTGTGTATGATCCGTTTGTCTTGAGCCTTTGATCGGAGCTCCCTTCCAAAATCCGAATGTCAACTAACCCGTTGGACAGAAGCTTAGAAGAGCGTTTGGCAATGACTGCCCATAAGAAAGTTTGAAATTTGTCATGTGAAATGCATAAAAGAGACCCAAACATCAGACGTTTTGATGATTCCCAATCTTTCTCTCTTCTTGCATTCGGGACTTTAAAAGACACACGGTACACAATTGCTTCCTCCCCACATTGAATGCCAGCCAGACGGACGTTTGTGTAAACACTGAGATTAGGATCACTGGAATTACGGCGAAGAGAATGGACACCATCTCTTAAGGTTGCCATGCAATCTTCATGCAGCAATCGAAATTGGGCATCCAGATATGCAGCGACGCTTAAATATCTGACGCCTACTTGGATCACTGGAAGCTCGCCGCAGCCCTCTCCGGAAAGCAACTGTTCTTTTGACGGAATCACAGGAAAACTTCTGAAATCTGTAGTCTGCGGACACGACAAAAGAGCCCTGTCAGCACATGGCAAATCCTTGTCGAGGCTCTCTATGCAGCAAATATTTGGATTTGAGCTCATACCGGCGAACAAGTATCAGGTTGATCGTTCACTGCATTCAGTCTCTTCCGCTTTTGCCTTTGCTCCAACTGACGAGCCATGGCATACCGTACTTCATTGGCCAGAACATCGTCCGTTGGCAACTCGTCTACCACAGATTTTAGTTCATCCAAGGGAACCTCTTTCCATCCATCTTTTGTGCGTGCCATCAGCTCTTCACTCAAAGACATATATGGACCAATCTCGTCCGCAAGTGGCTTCAAAGTGCCTCGAATATGCGTGTGCAATTGGCTGAGAAAGGGAGACCCAACGACAGCACCATAGATCTTGTTGGTAGCATGCCTGAGTAGACTGCTTCGAATTTCCTCTCTTGTGAGTAGAAGGACAAGCAAATGTATGACCTTGGCAGAGGGATTCGTGCGGCTGAGTATTTGCAGCAGCTGCTCAAATCCATGCGCAGAGCTTAGAGAAGAAATGTTCTGAGATTCGGATGCTGTCAACTGACGAGTCAACCAATTTTCGATGTCGATCTCTCGTTTGAATTGATTAGCATTGCGCTGCAGCGGAGTGCCTCGATTGTTTGCAGCATTGGGATTAGCGTGAGAAAACCGGCAAGACGAACCAAAATTACAGACACCGGCGGCGAACCTCCGGCAAAGAGCTGGATTTGCATTTCCAGAACGCCCACCTCGCGGAGAACGTTGTCCTCTGACCCCTAGCTCAAGACGATCATTG